>NC_046160.1:28702226-29019531 GCF_011064425.1 Rattus rattus | reverse complement strand
TGCCTGGGTGTGGGTGCAGAGAACATCACCTGGCCTCCACCCCCAGCCTGACCTTGCCCAGAGGCCTCATCCAGCCTGGTTCCCACAATGAATGCCAAGGGCACTGATCTGAAAACCTGCCTCACCCCCACCTCCAGAATGGTCTAATTCTGAGACCCTTGGAGCAGTCGGTTCTCCCTGCTTAGTCTCCAGAAGGAATAAAGAGAAACCAAAAGAAGCTTGTGAAGCCCTGCAAGTCACCTTCAACATCCCAGGCCAGCTCAGGACTTCTAGAAACGGAGGACCCTGAGCAGATTTCACAGGCCCAGAGGATCAACTACTTACCCGGGGCCACAAGAAGTCAGGGACCAAGCTAGGACAAAAGAAAGAGTAATTTGTGCAGGAGTCTAAGGCCGGGATACAAAGAGCACCAGACCTGTAGTTAGGAAGGGGGAAGTCACCAAGAAGGAAAGGGAGGTAGCTGTTTCCCAGGTTTCCCAGATGCTTCCACTGCTGCAGACGTCAAAGGGAAGTCAGGCAGGGTGAGATCGCCAGGGCTACGAATGCTGAAGCCAGCAGGACTGCAGCCCCTGAGCACGCCTGTGTACCTGAGTGCACACACGGTTGCAGGCCTCAGGTGAGTCACTGAGCAGAACTTTTCCCAGGGCTGGAGGCCAGAGGAACATATCCTCTCTATATAATTAGGCAGCCCACAAAGTCATAAACAGTAGGAGATGGGAGACCCTTGAGAGGCTCCCAGAGGAGCCACCTCTAGAGGCCTCTGAGTCCCAGAGTCAGCAGGAAAGAGACCTGAGCAAATCTCCAAAAGGAGTGCTAGACCGCCACCCTGCCACCACACCACCACACCCGCCTGTCACTGGTCCAGAGATTCCCTACTGAGCTCTCTCCAAGTCCTGCTAAACTTGCCTCTGCTTGTAGGCTCCACCAGACCTGACTCCCCAAACACACAGCTTACGGCAGGATGTCCCGCCTCCAATACCCACCCCGGGTCAGGGTTTCTCCAGCATCGACAAAGGTTAGTAACCTGGGAAGCTCTTGTAGAGCAGACAACAGCATTCCACACAGGCAAAGCTAGTCCCAGAGCTCACCGTGCAGGGACTTCCAGCATCCATCTGGAGCTGAATTGGCACCAAGTTCAGGGTCTCACTCCGAGAGCCTAGTCTTACAGTCTGTACCTGAAGCTACCTGCTTATGTTAAAAGGACAAACAAATGCCCGTGCACTTTGGCAGTTGTCAGGGCATTCCTGTCATACTCAGGACAACAGAAGGTTCTAGAAGGTTCATTCCCACCTAAAACCCAGCCTCTCCTGGAATAGCCAAGAGGGATATGACGCCATGCTGACACTCTGCTCCAGGGCACAAGGTCCTGGAGGTGAAAATACTTTCTACAGACTTCCTGTTCCAATAGCTTCCCTCTGCACACACTAAGGCAGGCTCTCAGGGGGAAATTTTAAAAACCTAACACTTCAAAACCAGATTGAAGGGGGGGGAGGCAATTAGGAAACAGTATACTACGTGTGCGCTTTGGGACTAGAAATAATTTAATGTCCACAATGTCCGCCTAGCACACCCTTCCACTGGAGACAGCCAGGGGAGAGCACAGCTTAGAAGCCAGGAGTCTTGTATCCCAAGCTACCCACTTGTGGCCTTGAAGCCCACCTCCCAGGGCTTACAAAACTCTACCAACATCTATAGGTATATCCCCCGAGCTCAAGATTAAAGACGGCATAAGCTGGGTACCACATTGGGGGGATAAAGGGGGAGTGCAGCAGGCAGGCACCGCCCAAGACAGGTTCCTCAGTAGTCAGTTAATAGTGTGTGAACTTTACGTAGCCCCAGGTGCCCACTACCCACTGTCAGGACCCCACTGCTGTCGACTGAGTTCAGCTTTCAACAAGTAGCTCTTACCTGTACCCAAGCAACCACCAGGTACACACAGCCACAGCCCAGGGTGTTGCCCAATACCCAAAGGCACAGTGTAGGCCACAGGCCAGCTAAACTGCTACTCCGTGCAAAATGCTCACAACCAGGAGTGTCCAAGGAAGATCTGCAAACTCCAGGCAGGCCTTCCCAGGATTCAACCAGCCCCCATGCACAAGCTTCTTGGCTGTGGTAGATATTTGACAACTCTACAGTATATTCACACACATACATAGACGTAAACATACATGAGCATTGGAGCACACAGGTGAGCATGAGCACACACAAGCATGCACAAACATGTGCAGTTGTGTGCACGCATGCACTCAAGAGATGAGGCAATGATATAGACCATAAAGGCTTAGGAGGAAAAGCTAAGTAGGTCTGTAGCAAAAGTAACAGGGCCCCTTCCCCCACCCCCAACAGGCAACCCATAAACGTTAACCCTAACTATTACCAACAGCCAGCTTCCATTGCAGAGTACTTTCGCACCATCTCTCATGAAATGAATATGCAAATGAAAGAATGAGGGCAGAAAGAACCGGTGTGGTGATGTCTGTTCTACAGATGGGGACAAGAGTTGGAAGTGAGTCACTTGAGAAAGCATAGTAAATCGGTGGCAGGGCTGAGCTTCCGTAGGAGGCTCTGCTCGACCCAGTGCTGCTTCTGCTGTTTCTACATAAGGGTGTTAGACTATGTAGAACGCGAACTAAAACTCACACTGAAGAGATGGAGAAAGGACCGAACCCAAGAGTCCCAGTCAAGGATTAAGAGTTCAGCTACATACGGTGGCTTGCGTCTGTAATTTCAGTACTTTGGAAGCTGAAACGGGAAAATTGCTAAGAGTTCAAGGACAGGTTAGACTACAGAGTGAAGATCGGTCTCAAAACAAAAACCAACAGCCTGCAATTATCAGTATAGACAGTGAGCTAGTCTTGTCAGTCCAGGGTAGCTGGAGCCGGTACGTCACCGAAGAGAAGAGACTGCCGAACTGGAACTCAAGCTCGTGTGTGTTTCTTGGAATTGTGTGCATCTGACACTGAGGGCGTTCTCTAGGCTCTTCACCTGGCCAATTCCTCTTCATCTCTCTAGGACCAGGACAGTGGGGTTGGTAGCGCCCTGACACACACACACACACACACACACACACACACACACACACACAAACACACACAGCAGTGGTCTCAACAGAGATTCCTAAGGGACATCAAATTCACACAGTCTGAGAGCTACTCAAAGGTGAGACCTTTGTGTTTGTAAGAATTGTAACCAATCTGATTTGCTTTTCCAGTCTGATAAAGGAAATAAGTTAGAATTGAACAGAAAAGCTGCCACGCTCGGCCACACCAGTGTCAACCCTGGCTGCCACAGACTGAGAAGAAAAAGAGAAGCTTAGAATTCAAACCGCCAGGCACTGGGACACAGTGCTCTTCGAGTCACCAAGAACTCGGAGACTGCCTGCCCTGGTGCCATACAAGGAGGAGGGCCCAGCATCAGGAGGGAATAAATACACCTGGCATCTTCTTGTTGAGGATAACGAAAGGAAATAAGGGTTTCAGAATCCTGCTGACTACTTTGTAAAAGTGGGGCACGCTGGCACACTCCTTTAGGCCCAGCACGGAAAGTCAGAGGTAGGTGCATCTCTGAATTTGAGGCCAGCCTGGTCTACATATTGAGTTCCAGGACAACCAGGGCTACACAGAGAAACCCTGTCTCAAAACAAAACAAGGATACTTTATAAGGAGTCGATTTTGAATTCACTGGAAAAAAAAAAAAAAGTCTGGCTACCATGATACATTCTCAAAGGACTTCAGGAATCCAAAATTTTGCTGCAGCAAAGAGGGGGGAGGGGGAATCTAGAAAGCACTGAAAAAAGAAAAACCTTTCCCATCATTCTTTCCAGTCCCTTCTCCCCACCAATGTGTGTTAATGAGGTTTTATTGGGGCCCATCAAGAGCCACAGGTAGGTTACAACCAGCTCCACCCTCCCCGGAGAGCCAAAGCCAGCAGTGACATCATGCGAGCCCAGTGCCTCTCCCTCCCTCCCCCTCCCCCGCCCCCATTCTGCCAGACCTCAGGGGAAGTGTCTATACTAGTTCAAATGATTACGGTAAGGGAGAGGAAAGAAAGGGAACAAATAGCAAGTCACTATTCCAGAGCAAATAACCATTTCTCCTAGTCTATATAGGAGAAACAAAAGACAGGACACACACACACTGAGGGACACTTTAGACAGACCTGTTTCAGTCTCTGGGGAGAAGTTGCTGGCAGCCTCTGGTCCCAGCAGCCTCCCGTTGCCCATTCAAAGGCAGGCACCCAAGTGCACCCCCTCTCTCACTGGTCCCCAGGGCTGTTCTGACCTGCTTCCCACAGGAGCTTAGAGAGCCCTGAGAAGGGGACCAGCTCTCTGGCAACCTGTGGGTATGTGGTGCTCCCATTTTAAGTAAATCCCAGCCGCCTCCATTTTTCAGGAAAAGGGGAAGTTCTGAATAAGTCCTCACTCTTACCCACCCACTTTTCACCAAACATGGATTTTTTTTTTTAAGTGGAAGAGATAAAACAAACCAAACTTAATAAAAAAAAATATAACAAAACTAACATTTTTGCCTCCAAGTGGGAGTCTGGTCCCAACAGTCAGGAAGTGACCTGGGGGCTCAGCTCAACTTCTTCCTTCAGGAAGCCTTCCATTGAGAGAATTCTACTTCCTACACCTTGTGTCTCCCTAGAGGGGTCAACCTCCCAGGCCAGCACACAGGAAATTCCCGGAAACACAGTCCATAAAGAATCGCCACCTCCAGTTTTATTAATGAGTGCTTGAGGGGCCTGGGTCACAGGAATATCTGCCTTTAGAGACACCAGGAAAGAGATCACCACACCTTTCCAGATCCTGGCTGGAAAGAAATTCAGTGCTGCATCTGTACTGCCCCAGTGAGGCCTCGTGTTGGGCCTGGAGAATAGAGCGGGAGGTAATGCCAGGCGGGCCAGGGAGGCATGCCAAGTGGCTCCACTTTCTTCTCCACAGTGGTAACTATGATTCCAGGCATAATCTGAGTCCCACAGAAACCACAACCCTCAAGAACAATTTCTTGAACCTTAAAGCCAGGAGTGCACCAGAGACTCAGTTCGGAATTCATTTCCCTCCCTGATTTGGCGCCCCATGGGCTCCAGAGTGATGGAGAGAGCACAAACCACCTGGCAAGGAGCGAAGGCAATGCCCATTAGCAGTGACTGGGGACGTGTCCAGGTGCCACTTTATTTGTACACGACCTTGGTATCTACCGGCGCTCAACTCTCCTTCCCTGTGCACGTGTCTGCCTTTGCCAGGACTATCGAAGTTAAGCAGACCAGATGTGGCGGTGGGAGACTGCCACTTCCGGAAGGGATAAAGCCTGAGGCTCCGCACCTCGCCTCTGCCTCCCAGGGCTTGGGCAAAGCCGCCAGTGGAAAGGACCCCCGGGACTCCACGGCGGGCGCGGGGGGATAGGGGCGTGGACACCCGGAGGACAGCGCTGACACCTGGCGGCGACCCAGGACCCGGCCCACGTCAAGGACCGGCGCTGCGGGGCGGTTCCCAGGGAAGGGTTACAGGGGCCGAGAACAAAGCGCCCCCGTTGGGGAAGGCGGGCTAGCGGACGGCGGCTGGGGCGGGAGAGCACCTTCTGGGGTACCCTCGACAAGCTCTTTGTCGGCCAAGTCGCTGATTAGATAGACCGACCCCCGCCAAAGGTGGATGGCTGCATCCTACCCAGAAGCCTCCCCCCACCAGTCGCCAGCTCCACGTTCGTCCCTCTTTCCCCGCGGCCCTACTGGGCGGGCCAAGGGACCCGCCTTCCCTACGCGCGGCTTCAGCACAAAGCCGAGTCGGGGGAGGGGAAGAGCCGTACCGGGGTCCACTCGCGGGGAGGGTCCCCCGCGCGGGCCATGCAGAGGAGGCCCTCCGGGGGACAACACAACTTCAGCGACCCCCAAAGTTGGGTTCTTAGGGTCCTTAGCGTGGTGAAGCCAACTTCCCGGAACCTCCCGCTGCCAGCTCGGCCGGGCTCACCTGGGACAGCCAGAGAAAAGCCCAAGGTCCCCGCGCCACCCTCTTGTGTCCCAAGAACAGCCTTAATCCCGTCCCTCCGGCAACACCGCACGTCAGCCCCCCTCCCGTTCCCGCGTCGGCTCCGCTGAGCCCAAACTTGCCCCGGTGCAAAGGACCGAGCGCCCGGGCTCTGCGGCGCTGGGTGTGCAGACTGCAGTCTGGTTTGAATTAGGGTCTATGGAAAAGGCATTGTGGCCATGGCCACTGCATCCCTCCGGGACACTGGCGGAGACCAGGCCGCTGAAATGGCCAGCGAGACAGCAACGGGAGAGAGCAACTCCAGGCGCCGCCTAAGGCCGGCGGACTCAGACCCATGTGGAGTCGTTTTACTTAATTGAGAGCGGAGAACCAAGGGAGGTTCCACTCTGCGGGACGCCGGGACCTCGAGCTGTGGGACCCTCGTGGCACCCACGGACCGTGGAGGAACTGGAACAGGAGTCCTCATTTAAGGGCTCACCATCCCTGGATCCGCCAGGCAGCGCGGGAAGAAGTCCCCGCTCCCCTCCCCCTCCACGTGCTGCCGCCTGCATGGCATCGGCGAGTGGCGAGTCCCGGCTTCCCGCCGCCTTCTAGTCCTGCCCCGGGCCACACTCACCGGGAGGGCAGGCTGCAGGCGCAGCGCCAGCGCGCAGAGCCAAAGCCAGAGCGCCGCACGTCTCATGCTGCCCGGACCGGCGGCGGGAGCTCGGCGGGCTATGTGGGTCGGAGTTGCCGGTTGCACGGAGCTCCGGGCAGGCTCTGCTGATTGCTCTGCGCTTCGCTATCCCGGACTCCTGCCCGGCGTGCTGCTGTCCCGAGCGAGGGCTGCAGGTTCCGTCGGCTGGAGTCAGCTCTCGACTGCCAGATTCCTTCCTCAGCGCCAGGCTCTGTCTCCTCTAGCCCGCACCTCTCCCGCCGAGCTCCGCCTTATAATAAACCCACAGGCTCTTTGCCGTTGCAAAACTAACCGCCCACCCCCAACTCCGCGGGCCTGGGTAGTCCCAATCTCCTCCCCTAGGGCTCCGCCCTCTGGCCTGCCCCGCCCCTCGGAGCGCCCCACCCCCGGGAATCCAGCCACACCCCCTTCTACGCCTCCTAGGATCGAAGCCCACCCTACTCTTTAGCTCCTACGGGTCTGAGCCCCATCTTCCTCCCCTGAGCAATCTGTGATTCCCGCGTCGCACCTTCCTTGATGCGTGGCTGATGCGTGGAGACCCAGGTGCGCTCGCTACTAGGACCTAGTCCGGAGTTCCGAGGCACTGCCCTAGAAAAGGGCGATTGTTAGTTCTGTATGCGCGTGCGGCTGCAGCGCCCTCTGGGCGAGGACACCCTGGGGTCCAACAGGTGAGTGAGATTTTGGGGGCCACCTCAGAGCCCCACAGCGCTGAGGCTATATATAAACCGAGGGACAAATGTATGGTTCCCACCTCCCCACAAGCTGAGGATGGGAGGTGGAGGGTAGAATCTTGGAACACTGGTCCTTATCCACAAATTGCTGTGAACTCCAGGCCTTTAAAGACATGCGCACTGTCTGGAAGAGCTGGCTTTGTTATTGTTGTGTTTTGTTTTCTTAAATTTTTGCTGTCTTTCTATAAGAGACAAAGCCCTCTCTCTTCCTTATCCAAGACCAAAGGAAAAAATAAATGGCCTCTTTGTTTCCAGGTGACCTCAGGCATAACCATCTGAGGAGCTCTAGTTGAGTTCCTGTCCTTTAATGATCCTCTATAGAGCCTGGACCTCACGGTTTCCAACACCCTTCAGATGTGTCAGTCCAAAGAGGAGCCCGGAGAGCCTGCAGGGGTAGCAAACAGCACTGAGAGCAAAGGGAAGAGCTAGCCCTGCTTTACCCTCAATCTGTGGATGCTGCCGAAGGACCTTGCACCTGCAAGGCAGAGGCCAAAGACAGCATCCGTCCTTGTTCCTCAGTCCCGCAACAGTCAGCCTGGACTGAGAAGGTAGATCTGAGGCTCAGCCTCTCAGGAAGGCTCCAGTGTAGACTCAACACTACGGAGGCAGCCTTCTGGGAATTCAACAACCTCCTTTCCTTTACACGGCCCCCACCCTGACCCCACACCTCCAGCATTGGCCCAAAACCAAACACCCAACCCCCCGTTGTGTTTGAACACTTTTGTCATCAGGAAACTCTCCCTTTCGGTGTCTCGGCTACCCTAGATCTATCTGTGGGCTACATACAGATCCTGCCTGCCCAGTTCTTGCCTGGATCCTTGAGGGTCTTGGTAAGGAGCACCCAATAGCAAGGCTCAGGGAGGCTTAGGACCTAAAAAACAGGTGCCTTCTACAGAGTGGCTCCAGGGTCTGAAGTCAGCTCTTCATTCCTTTGAGCCTGATATATGAAGAAAAAGTAGGACACTTTGGTATTTTACCTTCCTGTCCTCTCAAAATAGGAGAAAAAAGAATGGGAACAGGAAGGGACTAGTGGGGGAGTTTCATGTTTTAAACATGTCCAGTTTGATGTTTCTTTCCAACTGCATAAATTTCTCCCAGATCAATGAGGCATTTAAGGGGCAGACAAGGAAGAGGACCCCTATAGGGAGACCCCAAGAAAGGCACATAAACGAAGAAAGGAGGTGATAGTCCTGTTGATCTTACAGCCAGGCACCCTACCTGGCTTGTGATTCCTCCCTGCCTTCAATATGCAAAAGGTTGGAGAGTTGGCTCAGGGGTTCCAGAGGATCAGGGCTCAATTCCCAGCACTCGTGTGGCAGCTTACAACTGTCTCTAACTCCAGTTCCAGGGGATACAGTATCCTCACACAGATATACATGCAGGCAAAGCAAATATTTATTTTACAAAAATAAAAATAGAATCCTAATTTTAAAGAGAGAGAGAGAGAGAGAGAGAGAGAGAGAGAGAGAGAGAGAGAGAGAAAGCCTTGTTCCAGCACCCCTTACATCTAAGGGCCGATGCCTCCTGGTACTGCCTTCAGCCAATATACACTCTGTGATGGATTACCCTTACCTGTACAGAGAGGCCTAGAGACTGGGAGCCCTAGTCACTAGGAAATTAATACCTGGCTCAAAAGAAAGCCTCTAGCCTCCCTGGTAAGGGGCATTAGGCTAGGACACCTTGGTTTGTGTTCTAACCATGGGTTATTAAATATTTTCTTTTTCAGCTTTAGTGAGTGCTAAGTCTGCTTTAAATCAATCAATCAAACAAACAAACAAAAACTAAGTACCCACAAGGGCAAAGCCAATCCCTTGTGGGTCATCTTCTTATTCTTCCTACAAGTTCTCTGGGGAGAACTGCCCACTCTTGCCTGAGATGGCAGCTGGTGGAGAGTAGGTAGGCACCTGATTGCAGGGCGGCATTTGACAGACATCTGAACCAGAGTGAACTGTCTCTGCCGAGGTTGGTCAAGCTGAAGATGCATCAGTTCTCTCGCCCAGGAAGACTTCTCCAGGCCATTTGTCTTCCCAAGTCTCTCTCCTGCACCCAGAAGGCACGCCTAGTGCCTGTCACTGAAGAAAAACCCAAGTAGCCATGAGTGGTCCCGCGTTTGAATTCCATGTAGTATTTCTGAAATGAAGAGAGTTAACTCCTAACATGGAAAACTTTTTCAAAACCTACTTTGAGCAGGTGTGTGTATATGTGGGGGGGTGCACACCTTTAATCCCAGCCCTTGGGAGGCAGAGACAGACAGATCTCTAAGTTTGAGGCCAGCCTGGTCTACAGAGCTAGTTCCCGGACAGCCAGAAATACACAGAAAAACCCTGTCTTCAAAAACAAAACAAAACAACAACAACAAAACAAAAAACAAAAAAACGGGGGCTAGAGAGATGGCTTGGTGGTTAAGAACACTGACTATCATTCCAGAGGGCCTGGGGTTCAATTCCTAGCACCTACATTGGAGTTTACAACTGTATACCTGACACCCTTACACATACATGCGGGCAAAACAACAATGCCCGTAAGATAAAAAATAAATAAATTAGGGGTTGGGGATTTAGCTCAGTGGTAGAGCGCATGTCTAGGAAGCGCAAGGCCCTGGGTTCGGTCCCCAGCTCCAAATAAATAAATAAATAAATAAATAAATAAATAAATTTTAAAAAAAACAAAACAAAAAAGCTTATTTTGAGGTGAAATATGTATCTCAGGTGAAAAATGTCTAACATATATACTACATATATATTTATTAATGTTCAGAATGTTCTTTTAAAATGTTTATAATAGCCAGGCAAAGTGTCACATGCCTTTAGTCCCAGCACTTAGGAGGTATAGGTGGGTAGAGCTCTTTAAGTCACAGGCTAGCCTGGTCTACATAGTAAGTTCCCAGATGGTCAGAGCTACATAGTGAGACCCTGTCTTGAAAAACCAAAATCAAAACCAAACAAATGAACAGACAAAAGATAGATAGATAGATAGATAGATAGATAGATAGATAGATAGATAGATATAGATGTATGTATGTATGTATGTATGTATGTATGTATGTATGTATGTATATTAAAGACGGTCTGGGGGAGAAAGAGATACTAGGAACCATAGAAGAGAGCTTTCATGTTAACTCTGTATCTTCCTTGGGTTTTGGTAGGGTTTTTCTTTGTTGGCCAGGTTGTCTTAAACTCACAGCATCCTCCTGATTGTCCTGTCAAGTGCTGAGATTACAATGTACTTAATTTTTTTTTTCCTTTTTGTGACCCATGTACCCCAGGCTAGCCTATACTTACTATGTAGCTAATGACCTTAAGCTTCCCATCATCCTCTGCATCCCCAGGGCTGAGTGCACAGATGCCCCACTACAGGTGGTGCAATGCAGTATGGGAGACCACATTCAGGGCTTCACACTAGGCAAGCTGAGCCTTTGGGTTGCTTTTTACCTCAACTAATAAACTTCCCTCAAAAGCAGGACCATTACCATTTGTGTCAGGACTTGTGTTTCAGCCACCAGCCTTGCCTTTACCCACTGGGCTATCACGCTCTACCCTTCTATTTTTGAATTTATTTTATTTTTCATTTATGAACTGGAAGATTATAAATTATGGTAGTTATTTTCATCTGTCCACTGGGTTAAAGGTACCCAGTGCTAATAAAGTATTATTTCCAAGTGTGTTTATGAGGATGCATCCTGAAGAGCTGAGCATTTGAATCAGAAGACAGAGTCAAGACTATCCTCTCCCACCAATACGGGTGGACATCGCTCAATCTGGGGAAAGACTGAATATCCAGAGGTACAGAGAAAAGACAAGCGCTCTCTTCTCTTCTCTTCTCTTCTCTTCTCTTCTCTTCTCTTCTCTTCTCTTCTCTTCTCTTCTCTCTCTCCTCAATTTGTGTTCTGTTTTAGGAGTTAACTCATGCTGACACTTGTAGCCCTGATTCATTGTACTTTAATTGCTGTATGATCTGCCTCATTGTTGCAATGTAAAAAGGCCACAGTGTATCCATGGACATTTTGTTGTTTCTGGCTGTTGCTGTGCTGTTGGTTTTAAGATGTTCTATACTACTACTGTCAGCTCTTTGTCTTTATGTTTTTATTGTCGTTGTTCCTTTCTTCTTTTCCCATCATACTGAGGACAGAACATGCCAGACAAGTATTCGATCACTATGCCCTGAAGTGAATCCTTATGTCTGTCCCCTTAACTGTAAACATGAGGGTGACTCTAGAAATCCAATCCCTTGATTATAATACAAATAGCTTCAATTTTCTGATAAACCATGCTAAGCAATTTCTCTAAACAAGTTGGTCCCCAAAAACCCCATAAAGGTGTTTACTCCCAATGGCAGTCAGGAAAATTGGCATTCCTTCTTTAGAATATCTATTTATCTTGTGTGCATGTGGAGAACAGGAGACCTGTGCTGGAGGGCACATGTGGAGATTGGAAGGCAACTTTCAAGAATTGTTTCTCTCCTTCAACCATGTGGGGCCTGGGGATCAAATTCAAATTATCAGGCTTGGTAGCATCCCACTGAATAATCTAGTCAGTCCATCTGGCCTGGCCATTCTTTGACATTCTTTTCTAGATATGGATGGGATCCTTCAAGTTCTCTCGATTGGACTCAGGTCAAGTCACAGGAGCTGTGGTTTGAATTTCCTCATCCTTCCCATTATAAAACATCTTGCTGAAGCTTTCTGTCACTACCTAGTTGGGAAGACATCTCTGGTCACCTCTCAGCCTGTTCTCCACCGTTCTCAGATATTTCCCTAAATTGGGCCAGTGAAGTGTCTTAGCTGGTACAGTGCTCTCTTGTACAAGCTTCATTATCCACACTTGGATCTCTGGAACCCCCCTGAAGGTGGAAGGGGAGAATTGATTTGCACAGCTGTCCTCTGACCGCACATCCTCCCCTTGCACAATAACAATACATGCTTTTTTAAAAAATCCCCCTAAATCTCAGATGTGTTCATAGCTACGGCAAGTAAAGATTACCTCTTCTATCATCTTTTACAGCTGTGTTCAGCCATGTTATTTGGAGTTTGCCATTGCCAATGGTAAATGATCAGACATGGGGAAACAAAACAAAACAAACCTCAGGGACGAGCCAAGAAAAGGAAGCATATGCCCCTCTTCCCCTTTCATTTTCCCTCCTAGCTAGAATGCAGACATAAAGGCTATAGATGGGATAGCCATCTTTGGCTTTAAGTGACCTCAGAACAGAGGCCATATATGGTTAGAGGAACAAGTGAGGAGTAGCCTGGGCCCCTGGGCCCCGTGGAGCATAGTGCTAACCCCTGACTGCCCACCCACACTTGCACATGATGGCGAGCATACGTTTTTATTGTTTAAAATGTTTACTCAGGATTTTCTACCACTTGCCAGCAAATCTAGCCCTAATAGACAGATTAAATTGGCCTTCTACGCATGACTAAGAAGATAATCCTAAGAGTGTGGGGAGGACATACGAGAGAGGAAGAGAGATGCCTAGGGAATAGACAGGGAGAATTGGCTTTGAAGGCGCCGCCAAAAGCTTCTTGGAAGCCAACTAGCCACTTCCCTAGGATGGTCTACGTGCTAAGCTTTGCATATGACTCCAGTCATCTAACAACTCTTGTCCCCAAGGAAGAGTACACATGACATATGTGAGCTTTGCTTAGGATAGCGGTTCGCAACCTGTGGGTCGCCGCAACCCCGTCGGGGTCGACATCAAATATTTATGATTCATAACAGTAGCAAAACCAAAGTTATGAAGTAGCAACAAAAGCATGGTTGGGGGAGGGGGTCCCCACGACATGAGGAACTGTAGTAAAGGCTCACAGCATTAGGAAGGTTGAGAACAACTGGCTTAGAAGAAACCTGTCTGAAAGCTGTGCAGTCCTCTAGCCTCTAGGACTCTGCTTAAAAAAAAAAAAAAAAAAAAAAAAAAGGCCTGACTCCCAGGGTGGGGCCCAGCCAGGAAAACTTCTGTATCAGTTACTTCTTTACGTGTTCTTGGGACCCATTAACTGACAAGAAGCAGCTTAATAGAGGAAGGGTTTATTTTGGCTTGCAGTTAGAGATGATGTAATCCGTCGTGGTGGGCGGAGCATGGAGGTGGCTAGCACGCTGAGTCAGCAGTCAGGAGGCAGAGGGCAGACATGAAGTGGGATTCAGCTCTGAAACCTTAAGGCCCTGAGTCAGCAAATTGGCTCAGTGGGTAAAGGCCCCTGCACCTAACACCCCTGCCCCAGGCTGCACAATCAGAGTGAAATCCCCAGGTCCCACATGTGAGAAAGAACTGCGTCCCTGGCTTCTGACTTCTCTCCATGCACAAATAAACTTAGTAAGTCCTACTTTCAGGGGCCCACTGCTTCCAGCAAAGTTCTACCTCCTAAAGGTTCCACAAACTTCTAAAACAACGCCACCAGCTGGGGACCAAGGGTTCAAACACATGAGCCTATGGGGAACATTTCACATTCAGTCCTCAAAAATCTGAGCCTGCTCTGGGGCTGTTCTTGGGCTCATGGTGAGTCACAAAGGCTTAAAGACTTTGGAAAACCATGGATCTCTGCTGAAGAGCTGGGTCTACTCACAGAGATACTGAAAGCTGTGTATGGTCTTTCTGGTTTTTGGTTTTTGGTTTTTGGGTTTGTTTTTTTGTTTTATTTTGTTTTTTGTTTTTTTTTTTGTTTTGTTTTGTTTTGTTTTTTGTTTTTTGTTTTTTTTTTTTGCTTTTGTGCCCAGGCAGTTCAGAAGCAGCAAGTAATTCAATGTGTAGCACGTGAATTAACTAACCCATTCAAACTACTCTATGTCTTCCACATGGTTAGTTAACTCTCCTTCAGTCCCAACCTGCTTCTTCCTTAGTTTCTCACTCAAATTGATCCCAGCCCCTCTCCCTGTGATCTCCTTTTAGTCCCTCATTATTTCCCAGAATCCTCTTTCTTCCTGCTTGTGTCCCACCTCCTATTTCCTGTCTCAGCTCATTGGCCATCGGCTTTTTGATTGACAGGTGATGCTTACAAGCGATTCTCTCTACAAATTGTACTTAGATCCTGTGTGTCACCATCCTCGGTTGTGCATTGTCCCCAGGCTTGTGTCTATTTCCAACACCGCCACCCTCACCTCCTATTCTGTTGCTAGTATTTGGTAGGACATCAACAAGGTAGAGAGGGAGAAGAAGGAAATGAATACACCTCTTATAAATATCATTAGAGTTGCACATCCACCTCAGACTACCCACTTCCCCTGTGCAGCGCCCTGAGATCACCACACTCCACCAGGCGCTGCTCCTGAGAGTGCAGCGGCCCAGGAGCTTCTCCTATGGAGAAGGAGGTTTGTAGTTCATTCGCCTGCTAAGCCTGTCCACAGCTTCTGTATCACCCAACGCAGGAAGCATGGTTTATAGCCTCTCCCACAAAAATGGCTCCACAGTCCTGTGTGCTGGGAATTCAGATGCGTTTGCATCCTGCACGACTGCTGTCAGGAGAGCTGGCTACCCAGCCTTGCTGCAGATGCAGAGAGCCTATGGAAGTCAGGCCTGGGGCTGGGTCCTGGGGATCCACAAGTGAAAACATACGGTTCTCATTTTCTAGGAGTTCACACGGTCTTGGGGGAGAAAGAGATATACACGATCTTTATAAAACAAAGACGTGTGTATGATACTGGTCTGTTTACCGGAAGCTGGAGGGGACAACGGCTTCCAAATGCAGGGGCACTTTTCCAAATGGGCCCCCAGATGAGAGTGGAGCCGAGGGAGCATTTTAAAATCATTTGAACCTGACCTTGGATGAAGAAAGAGAGTTTGGGCTGTATATGAGTTTGCTGTGGATGCTGTGACGAATTACTACCAATTTTGTGCCTTAAAATAACACGCATATATTCTCTTGCAATGCTGGAAGCCAACTGCATGGGGCTGACACCAGGAGTCAGGAGGCCTGCCCTGCCCCTGAGGCTGGGGTGCAAACTGGTCCCTTCTAAGTCACCCAGAGAAAGGTAGGCCTCACCTTCTGGCAGCACCGCTCCATCCTTTACAGCCAGAATCTTCAGTTCCTGTTTCAGTTCTCCCTACTTCTCCTCCGTGGGACTTCCTTCTGTGGGCTTTCTTTTACAATAATATAAACAAAAGACTGGAGGCACGGCCCAGTGGTTAGTGACTGCTCTTCCTGAGGTCAGCTCCCAGTATATGTGGGGAGAGGAGACATAAGTACCTGAAACCCCAGAGCATCTTATACCACTATGACCAGCATGCACATGCACACATCCTTAGGCTGGTTAAAAACATAATTAAAAATAAAATAAGTCCCTCTAATAAACAATAAAGGTGGTCACAGTGGACATGCTGGCTCATGCCTGTAAGGGCTGAGGTGGAAGAACTGTTGTGAGTGCAAGACACCAGCCTGGGCTACAGAGTAAGAATCTACCTCTGAGGGGGAAAAAAATGGAGGAGGAGGAGGGGGGAGGGGGAGGAGGGGAGGAGGGGGGGAGGGGGGAGGGGAGGGGGGAGGAGGGGGAGGAGGGGGGGAGGGGAGGAGGAGGAGGAGGAGGAGGCAAGAAGAAAGAAAGGAAAATGAAAAAGAATGAGCCAAGAGAGAGAGAGAGAGAGAGAGAGAGAGAGAGAGAGAGAGAGACTATACACGATCAACCTGAGGTAGGACTCAGTGGTAGGACACTTGTCTTGCTTGTACAAAGCCCTGGGTTCAATCTCACCATTACAAAATAAATTAATTCTATATGGTCACCTTTCAGCTTCACTCAAATAATTCAGAATAATCATCCCCTGTCTCCAAATGCACAATTTAATTACAACTTAATGCCCAACTGTAGACATCCGGATGCCATCCCCCTTGCTCCACCGTTCTGCCCTGTAAGGTAACACATACGGGCTCCAGGGAGTTGAATATAGTTTGATGTTTGTTTTATTTATGTGCCTCAGGATGACTTTGTCCAGGCAGGAGGAACTCCTGACCCTTCAGAGCAACAGAGACAGGACCAGAAATCCTCTGGCCACTTCACGAGGGACCAGGTGCAGAGAAGGAGGCTGCAGCCTGGAACGTGGGGAAGACCAGAGGAACAGAGCTACCCTGCGTGTAGCTGGGTGGGGACCTGAGGAGGTGGGGCTGTAAGGTGAGATGGACGGGGTGCACGCATGCACGGCTGGAAACCCAGCTACAGTATACTTCGAAGCAGTATGGGAAAGGGTTGCTGGGTACTGAGGTAGTGGACCCCACCCAAGGCCGGTGACTCAGTCAAGGCTGTCTCAAGAAGCCGCCTTTGTTGGAGGCTTGGACCGGAAGCTCTCGTGAAGGTGGGTGTGCCGGCACCAGCTACACCCTCCCAGGTGTGCCAAGAAGAGTCACCCTGAGCCACTTCCTGGGGTGGCATGGCTCACTCCTGGCCCCCAGGAGCTATCGCACAGGACAATCATCAATAACCCAGTGTCTGAGCGGTCCAGGCTCCCTCGGGGAGGGGGACCAATATAAATGATCCTAAGAGAGGGTCAAGTGAAAAGGCGAGCCTCTACGGGGATTCCCTGCAGGACCTCTTAGGGTCGCTTTGCCTAGGGAACTCTGAGCAAACAGTAACACTTTGATTTGCCTCTCTGAATTACGGAATCCAAGTCCTACCTACCTTAGGGACTTGAGATGAATTGGGGAGGTCAATCCTGCTCCAGGAGACATGTGCCTCCCTGCCTCAAGGGAAACTAGAGATGTCCCAGTTAGGGGAGGGGAGGGAGAGAGGGAGGGGGAGGAGGGAGAGAGAGAGAGAGAGAGGAGAGAGAGAGGAGAGAGAGAGAGAGAGAGAGAGATGACAACCTGTCTACCTTCCCTGTAACTTTGGGCACACAAATTCCTTAAAGTATTCTGGCAAAACACCTAGAAAACACTAAGCTTTTCTTTACACAAAGCAGGCCCTAGAAATGAAGAAGCAATGGAAGCTCTACAGGGACTCCTGGGCTTGCCAGCAGGAGCATAAATCACGAGGTTTTGTTGGTCCAGCATATGACTGGACTGCACGCACTGGAGTGCCTCCCTTTCAGCTCTGAGATCCATATGCAAATTTATATAACACGTCAGCAACTGAGTTCCTTCACCTTAAAGTCCCTGCAAATTCCTTTAATGAGACCGTGTGGGCAAAGGTTGCAAAATGATAGCTTTGAAGATAACATTTGACTAGTAGAAGTAATTCCTCCGTTGGGGACAGAGAGTCGGGAGGGAGGGGGGAAGGGGAGGGAGGGGGAGGGAGGGAGAGAGAGAGAGAGAGAGAGAGAGAGAGAGAGAGAGAGAGAGAGAGAGAGAGAGAGAATGAATTGATTATAAGAACCCCAATTTCAGACTTTCCCAGTAGAGCCAGAAGAGCTAGCACACAGTACGCAGCAGTAAACTGAAGCCATGTACGGTGCACGTGCCCTTCTAGCTCCCGAGCCCTTGGGGATCTGAGTCCCAGGGCCCCAGCACAGCAGTGAAGTGTGGGGCTCTGGTAGCAAACTGGATTTAAACTGATTCTGCCGTGTTGGACCAGTCACAGAACCTCTCTCAAAGCCTCATTTCCTGTTCCCATATGATAACAGTTCGCTCCTCACAGAGTTGGGAGGAGGCCTGTCTTGGTCGATCTTGTGCTACTCTAACGGAACATCACAGGTTAGGAAATTTATACTAAATAGGGGTTTGTTCGGATCACTGTTCTGTGGGCTGGGGTCTTCTTGTTCCACCCTCTCTTGGCAGAAACGAAAGGAGAGAAGAGAAGCAAGAGCCAGGGCTATAGGAAGGCTAACGTGTTCTTCATAAGGGAATCCTTCTGAGGTAACGGCAACAGCCCAGCCAGAGCCCCCATGACCTGTCCGTCAAGTGGCCCACCTCCCACCGTCTCCCCTTGGGGCATGGGGTTACCAGAACATGGACTTCAGGGAACATCGTGTAAGTGCGGCCTGGATGCAATGAGGTAGTATAGACAAAATAGTGTCTGGCTCTTAATAAGTGTTCTAGAATTTTCAGTGACTGCTTTTATTATAGTTTGTAACATCAGTCTGTGATTTTAGAACCCACATCTGTGGAGATCTGAAGAAACCTTTCATGACCGGCAAAGCTTGCTTTTCTCTGGTCTCAGTGCTGCCAGTTGGTGATCCGTGGAGACCACCCAGGCCCTGGAAGCCTCTCCTGGGACCTGACGTCTCTGCTTTTCTTGTATACTGACCACCCCACGTGCAATGTGAGTGTATGGGGTGTGTGTGCACGCATGTGTGTGCTAACCGTGTGTAGGGTTTGTATGCATGTGTGCACGCGTCCCTCTGTATGTGTATGTTTGTGTGTGTGTGTGTGTGTGTGTATGCACATGGGTGCTTGCTTGTACATGCACCCGTGCACACACACAGAGACTCACACACTGCACAGTTCAGTTCATGTCACACAGGGATTTCTTCAGTAATATTTATCTTCTCATGCTCCTTTAGAAGTCTGGCAGTGTACTTAAGACAAAAAGGAACCAGCCATGGTTATTCCTAGCAGTGGAGAGGTAGAGGCAGAGGCAGGAGGATCTTTGTTTAAGGCCAGCCTGGTCTAGAGTTCTTGAGAAACCAAACAACAGCAGCAAAAGGACAAACATGGATTCCCTCAGCTGCCAGGTGGGGCTGTGAGGTACTGGAGGGGAAGATAATCTTTGCCCTTGGGGCCTCACCTTCCAGAGAAAACTCACTGAGCTGACATTCTGTCAAGACGCAGAGCCTAATGGGAGTAGACAGGTCGGTTGACCCAGAGTACAGACTGAAGGAAGGGTGTGCCAGGCAGAGTACAAGTGTGAACCAGTGGGAAAGCTGTCAAGGGGCCTGCCTGTTCCATGGAATGCCAGCCTATGACGGAGAAAGCAAGGTGAGCCGGGGTCACAGAAAGGCTGGGCTCACAGGATAAGGGCACCACAGTTTTAAAGGTACTACGGTTTTTCCTAATCCTTTTTTTTTTTTTAAGATGTATTTACTTATTATTATGTACACTGTCGCTGTCTTCAGACACACCAGAAGAGGGCATCAGATCCCTTTACAGATGGTTGTGAGTCATCATGAGGTGTTGGGAATTGAACTCAGGACCTCTGGAAGAGCAGTCGGTGCTCCTAACCACTGAGCCATCTCTCCAGCCCCATTTTTCCTATCTTACTTTGTCTGAGTTGAGAAGGTGGGAAGAGAAGAGTCTAGCTCAATTCATGGCTCTCCGTTTATTGGTCATTACAAGCAGTCATTCAAACTTCCCTTAGAAAACACTACTATTGCCCTAGCCCTCTGGTCACTGAGGTAGAAGGGTCACCAGTTTAAGGCCAGTCTGGGCTACATATTGAGACTTCTGTTTCAAAGAATAAAGATGAACAAAAACTAGGCTTTGTTTTTTTTTTGTTGTTGTTTTGTTTTTTTTTTTTTTTTTTTGGTTCTTTTTTTTTTTCAGAGCTGGGGACCCGAACCCAGGGCCTTGCGCTTCCCTAGGCAAGCGCTCTACCACTGAGCTAAATCCCCAACCCCATTGTTATTATTTTAATGAAATTAATATTTGCTGCTTATAACAAATTTAAACTATATCAAAGCTCTGCTAACGGTTTACTTTTAAATTTTTTCAGGGAGGTTCTTGAGTTAACAGTTTTCTGTTGGCAATGATGTATGGTGGGCATAGGTGTAGCTTTATCTCATTAAAAAAAAAAAAAAGAGTAACACTAGAGAGGCGCTCAGTAGTTAAGAGCGTTTGCTGCTCTTACTGAGGACTAGAATGTGGTTCCCAGTATCCACAGGTTGGCTCACAGGCATCCCTAACTCCAGTTCCAGGAGTTCTGGCTCCCTCTGCTGGCCTTTTCAGGAACTGACCATGCACACATGCACTCGGCTAAAATAGTCACAGGTGTAAAATAAAAATATAGTGTGTGTGTGTGTGTGTGTGTGTGTGTGTGGTGTGTGTGTGTGTGTGTGTGTGGTGTGTGTGGTGTGTGTGTGTGTGTGTGTGTGTGTGTGGTGTGTGTGTGTGTGTGTGGTGTGTGTGTGTGTGTGTGTGTGTGTGTGGTGTGTGTGTGTGTGTGTGTGTGTGTGGTGTGTGTGTGTGTGTGTGTGTGTGTGTGTGTGTGTGTGGTGTGTGTGTGGTGTGTGTGTGTGTGTGTGTGTGTGTGTGGTGTGTGTGTGGTGTGTGTGTGTGTGTGTGTGTGTGTGTGTGTGTGTGTGTGTGTGTGTGGTGTTAGTGTCTCGGCCAGAAGTCTGTTCTATTGCTATCCATCTTATTTTTTGAGACCTGGTCTCTCACTCAATTTGGACCTCACCAATTTAGCAAGATTGTCTTTTCAGCAAACCCCAGTGATCCCCTGCCTCTGCCTCCCTGGCACATGCTGTAGTTTTTGTTTGTTTGCTTGTGGGTACTGGGGATCTGAATTTAGGTCTCTGTGGTTGCATTTGTCTATTTATTTGTTTGCTTGCTTGCTTATTGATTTATTTTGGGATGAGGTCCACGTGTTGCTCATTATGTTATAAGCCTGGCCTCAAACTCAGGTTTCAGTGATCAGTCTTCCAAATAGCTGGGATTACAGGTTCACCAGCATGCTTGGCCCAGCAGCCATCTTTAACCCGACAATCTGGGCGTTCAGGGGCATAGCTGTAGATCTTAGTATTGGGAAGGTGGAGGAAGGAGGGTCAGGAGTAATACCTGGATATATTCATTTCATAAAGAATTCAAATAAACGAGGTGGCGGCGGCACACATCTGTAATCCCAGCACTTGGAAAAAGAGCAGGCGGATCTCTCAGTCTCTACAGTGTTCCAGGACACCCAGTGCTACACAGAGAAACCCTGTCTAAAACCCCGCCCTTCCAAAACTTCACCCATAGAGGCAGAGAGAAAAATAAAACATTACTCCCTCCTACCTCTTCCCTGTACTCCCGCTCCCCAGTTTAGCTGATATTCCTATCTTTCCCTGACAATTTGTATACACAATTGGCACGTACACACACGATTGTGTTTGGGTGCTTTTTAATACCTCCTTAGACTTAGCTATGTATTAAGTCCAGACTCGATGGGAAGTGGTGACAGAGGCAGGTGGATCTCCCACTTTGAGGACAGCCTGGTCTACACAGTGAGTTCCAGGACAGCCAGGGCTACACAGGGAAAACCCGGCTTGAAATACTAAGGGGGTGGGGGGCTGAGTCTCGGTTCCAATTTCGCCACTAGCAATTCGCAGCGTGGCTCTGCCTTAACTTATTTAACCTTCCGGGTTCTGCTAGGTAGTTTTTTGTTTCGTTTCTAAAATAAAGACTTCGCTATTAGAATCAGCGCTGCTGGGATTTTTCAGGTGGACACATCGCTAAAGCTTAGGAACAAAGCAGTCAGTGGGAGAGGGTCTGACCTGTCCAGTTGATTTGGATAAAGGTTCTGTTTGCACGATCCTTGCCACGGTTTTTAAAATTGTTCCAAGCCCTATTCTGAGCTGGGTCTTGGAGGCGCACAGTGACTCGTGCAGAGCGCTGCTGAAGAATAACCGGGTCTTTGCTGGTAGAGGAGTGCACCAGGCCCAACGATGCATGATTCAGGCACATGGGAGGGACCCTATGCTGGGCGGGTGGAGAGGTGAGGGGAGGGTTCCCAGTAGAAGGCGGACTGTTTAGAACAACCGTCAAGCAGAGGCGCAGGTAGAAAAAGACACCAGCAGGAGGCGGGCTTGGATTACTGAAGTCCTAAAAAGGCCTGAACCATTGTTTCCCAAATATTCAGGGCGAGTGAGGGGACTGGGCAAGTGGAGTTGGATGATGGAACACTGGCTACAGCTAGTGAAGGGTCTTAAACGCCAAGCTAGAGTGAATATTGCCTCATATGGGCTTCAAAGACCAGAATATTCACTACTTACACTCCCCCTGACCGGGAATCTTGGGGAGGGACCAGAAACTCATACCTGGAAAAAGCCTGTCAGGGGGGGCCTGAGGAGGGTGTCCAGAACCTCCCTGTTCCTCTTCTTCCCTTTTTTCTTCCTCTACTTTTCTCTCTCCCCCTCCCTCTTTGTATTCCCTGCCTCCCCCTGCCTCCCCCTCACATCCCTTCCTTCCTTTACCTAGCCTTAAGTTGAATTCCTGGACTCAACTGATCCTCCAGCCTCAGCCTCCTGAGTAATCAGGACTGCGAGCTTAAGACACCCACCAGGCAGTTTCTCCTGTTTGACCCTTGCCTTGACTGATGTGGTACATCCGCTTTCGTTGTGAAGAGATATGGATGGATTCATGCTGAGTCACAAGTTCTAGGATCATTCCCAGTAGTTGTGCTTGCTAGTTTTTGTTGGGGCTATGGGGACGGTTTTTTTCTCAACTTGACACAAGCTAAGGTCATCTCTGGAAAGGGAAACTTAAATGAGACAATGCCTTCAAGCAAATCAAGTCTGTGAGGCAACTTTTTTTTACAAGTACTGATTGATGTGGGAAGACACAGCTCACCATGAGAGGGGCTAACCCCAGTCAGTCGATCTCTGGTTTCAGCTGCATTTAAACAGCAAGCTAAGCAAACCATGAAAAGCAAATTAGGATGTTCCTTCATGGTTCCTGCTTTTGCTCTGAGGACTGTGTTCAGGATATGTAAGCCAAACCCTTTCCTCCCTAAGTTGCTTTTTGGTCATAGTTTACCTCAGCAACAGAGAACAAAGATAATTACTGAACAATATTCCACATTTTGGCTGCTTTGAATTTGTGGCAATTGTGGATACGGTCACCATGCTACCTGTCAACAAATCACTGACATAAACACCTCATAAGGGTAAAGAGGTGATTGGGTTCAAATGAAGAGTTTGCAGCCATGAATGGCCCTGTTGCTTTCAAGTAGCAGAGATGCATCTTGTCCTGGTGACACTGGGTAACACAACTGCTTCCTTGTAGTGAGGACACAAAAGAAGGGAAGACACTAAGATCCCACAATTCCTTTGGAGGGAGGGCACACTTCCAATGGGGTAACCTCTTCCCCCATGGTTCCCTCTCCTTCCAAGACTTTCACTGTCCAGGGGACCCAGCTACATGTGGCCTTTGGGTGAGAGTTTAGATGTAGTCTGTTACAGCTGCTATAACCACTTCATGCCACCTTTTGATGGGGTCATACATTTTTGTATTTGGGATGTCTGTCCAGGGGTGGTGGTGGAGGAACTAAAGAGCAGGATTGCTGGGTCCTGTGGTAAGGCTCTTTAAATTCATCATACATGGGAGCATGCGCGCTGGTCCTGTGCTGTCATACTGTCACTCTGAGGGTGAGGCAGCCAGGTGAGGAAGAAATGGGATGGGATGTCATCATCCTCTGGAAGTGGCTTTTCACCTTGAAGTAACCTCTTCTTTGGGAAACACATCTACTGAGTGAGGGGAGGACTGGAGGTGGGAGTGGCTGCTTATGATTGAGTCAAATGTGATGGCAAAACCACAAGCCAGGACAGTAAGAGTGGCTTCGAGGTTCTGGAAGTTAGTGTCTGACGGAAAGAACAGAACCTCTCATCTACAACAAAACCAAAGAGTAAGGAGCACCTGGGCAAATCCCTGCCCAGAAGAGCATTACTACACTGGATCTAGGGCACAGAGTGACGTCACTACGAAGACCTGCTATACATTCATTCACTCCAGGTGGCCATAAATTGGTGGGACCCAATATTCAATCAGGGACACCACTGATCATGATGTAGACTTAGTATCAAGACCAAGAGACTAAGGAAACTTTAAGTTGGACAAACTAAACGCATTTTTGCTTCATATAGTCATAGAACCATTGGGAGTCAGGGAGTAGGATGTGGTTTAAATGATAAATGCCACCCCCAGCCCCCACTTTCTAGCATTTGAATGCTTGGTCCTCAGGTCATGGCTGTCTGGGGAGACTTGGGTATGTCCTTGTAGTAGGAGTATGTCAGTAGGGATGGCCATTTGAGAGCTTAAAGACTTTGCTGCTTCCTGCTGAGGGTTCTGAGTGTGAGCTCTCAACTTTTTGGCACCATGCTTCCTAGTTGTGATGTGACAGACTCTTACCCCACTAGGAACATTAAGTCCAAACGAACCTGTCCTTAATTGCCCTGGTCATTGTCATCACAGCAATGGCAATAAAACACTGGCTTTCTATTCTAGCCTGAGGTTTGCAGTTAAGACTTCTGGGGCATTGTGGTCCAGTACCCCAAGGAACAAGGTAGTCAATGTGCAGCAGAGGTGAGCAAGACTTCACTAGCATTTCTTACACACACACACACACACACACACACACACACACACACACACACCTATTGGGCTTCTGGTTTGTACCCATTAAGTTCAGATATACTAGGAAGGAGTGGTTTATGCCAGTAGGCAAATTTTCCTTAATTTCACTCTCCTTACTCAATTAGCAGTTTTCCTGAATTACTGTGGCTTCCTTTAGGTAAACCCAATTTTGAAGCAATGGGTAGGTGGGTACATGCTTACCCATTGGCTGAGCTACTTACCGATTGGCTGAGCTAGCACAGCTAATTTACATATGTGTACCATGTGGGCATGTGTGCTCCTGGAGGCCAGGGGCATTGGAATTAGAGTTTCTGGAGGTTATGAGTCACCTAGTGTGGATACTGGAAACTGAATTGATCTCTGTCAGAGCATCAAGCACTCTTAAGAGTCTCTCCACCTACAGCTGGTCCTTTAACAGCAAAATTGCCTGATCTTAACTCTAACTAGGAAGCCTCCCTCCTCCCCAGATGTGTTCCTATGGTGCTGGAGATGATCAAAGGCCTGATCCACGTTGGGCCAAGAGTTGTGCCATGAGTTGTTATCCCTAACTCATGCTGACCTTTTAAACTTAAAACCCAAGTATGGAATCTATGAGATATTGGACCCAGAAAGTACCCGAAGGCCTGCTTTGTAATTGGGCTTTTAGCTTAAATACAAAGGACAGACCTCTACTTCTTTCTGCACCACACCCTGAATACTGCAGCCTCTCATCCTCCTGACTTCTGTCTTGAGCACCTGAATCATTCCAGAAGCCTTAACCCAGGCCTGGGCAAGTTGGGGAGGAAGGGCAGACAATGAACAGTGTTCCTTCCTCTGAGCTCCTCACCCCTCCTTGCTCAAGCAAACAAACAATAGTGTCCTGAGGAGACAGAGATGACTCAGGCCCCTTTCTTGAGCATAATTCCAAGAGGTATCACCTTCCCAACAACTGCTTTCATAGCTCTGATCAAGCCAAGATAAAACTCAACAACTGAATTCAAGAGATAAGCAATGGAGTGTAATGGTGTTTCCTCTTCCCACTTAACATTATGGTGATCTTCACTTAAGATTCAAACAAGTACTGCTTCCCACCCAGCAACCATGGAAGAATAAAAATAAAAAAAGCATGTCTCCATTAAGAGTGGTACCTTTAATTCCAGCACTTGAGGGGCGGGTAGATCTCTCTGAGGCCAACCTAGTTGACACAGAGTTCCAAGACAGTCAGAGCTACACAGTGAAACTCTGTCTTGAAAAATAAAAATAAATCAAAAAACCCAAAAACCAACCAACCAAAAACCCCCACAAAAAACCAAAACAAATAATAATCATAAAAGAATCAAACCCTGGGTCTGCAGAGATGGTTCAGCAATTAAGGTCCTGAATTCAACTCCCAGCAACCACTTGGTGGCTCACAACAATCTATAATGCGATCTGATGTCCTCCTCTATCATGCAGATCTATGTAGACAGAACACTCACATACAAAAAAATCCATAAGCAAATCTTTGTTAACAGCCAAATTTACAAAGTCTGGAATTTGAACCCTATATGCATTTTCCTAGAACACAGTTCAAGTTTATGCAGAAAGCAAGTCACACACACACACACACACACGTGTGTGCGTGTGTGTGTGTGTGTGTGTGTGTGTGTGTGTGAAGTTAAGTGACGTAGTCAGGCAATCTCGACCGAGATACAAAGGGATATTTTATCTAGAGAAAAACACAAGACCAGGTTTATTTCATACAATGTTATTCACACGTTTCATTTTCTAATTTATACATAATATACAAAGTGAAGATGACATTTCATATGAGCCAATAAGAGCCAGGACTTAGACAAACTGGTCCAGAAACAATCTATATCAAAAAGAGACACTCAAAAGTAAAGCCTAAGCAGATTCTGCCCAATCAGATGTCTTTATTCTGAAATGTCCGATTTTTCTAAAGTTCCATGCCAACATACTAGAAGGTAGAATCGGGGTGGGCACCAAAATTGGCAGATCATAAATTTTCTACACGAACAGGTATTTTTCTAGAATATGCCTAAAAATATCAGGAGGATTGGGTTGTCAGCACTGGGAGGTATGAATCAGGACTGCTAGAGGAGGATTCAGTTCCAAATAACTTTCTCTAGGACTTGCCACCTTCTGAGCCGAGTGACAGCTGTCGGGACATCCAAAGGGAAAGGTGAGGACACACCAGAATGGGCTGCATTTCTGCAAGAAGAGCTGTAACCAATCTCTAACACTGACAGCTTTAATCCGAAACCATGGGCTGATGAAGGGAAGTTAAATTCAACCCAGGGCCAAGACACTCTGAAGCTGGCAAAACAAAGTAATAAAAAGGGGAAAGAGAGTCATTCTACATGAGAGAGAATACTGCTACTGTGACAGGGACATGCTGATGAACCAGTGTGACCGAGAATGGTGACACGTGGCCAGACTTAATGGCCTCACCAAGGAATGTTGGGTTAGAAAGCTACAGTAACTCAATATCAATGTGAAAGACTCCTGGCACCCCAAACTCCATGCCAAATTTTAAGGTTCATGATCTGAGTAACAAAAGGATGGAATCTTTATACTCAATATTGTGCTCTCATTGTTTTTCTTCTGCAGACCTCGAGTAAGAATCCCTTCTACAATTCACCTGCCAGAACTTGCATGGTCATTTCAGTTTTCAGCACTGAATGTACGTAAGTGGGTCAACATAAAGTTTATACAAAATACTGACTTCAACAAAATACAAAGCACTTTCTTTATCTTTCAGAAACTGAATATACAAAGCAATTTTTTCCAAAATATTTTCATAGGCAAAGGATTAAAAACGATTTTAATTATACACATATGGTCACAATTTTGCCTTAAAAAGATTGTTGGGAAATGTACATAAGGCCGCGTTGTAAATGTACATCATGTTACTGTTATAATGTCTTATGTCCAGAGGAAAAATGTTATCATACAGATCTGCTCTTACTTGGGAGTAGGCTATTCAAAAATACAGTACTCTTCTGTACAAAGAAAAAAGTCACATCACATTTAAAGATGGAAAAGCATTGGCCTCTGTGGTAATCAATCTCAGTCCAACACTTTCTACTCATTATGCACAATACCCTGACTTCAATTGAAAGTGATCCAGATCCTAGCATGTCCATTATTAACAGAGTCAACAACTATGTTATAAAACAAAACGTTTCCCACAATAATAAAAAGAAAGCTGGTTCATACTTCTGAAACCATATAAAGATAAAAAATTTTTAAAAATCACTCTCAATTTGGAGAAATAAATTTACATTATACAACACTATATTGCCAGGTTAAAGAGGGCAGGGATGGAAATGTACACTAAAATGCAAGTGTTTCCCAAAGAGAGAAAACAGATTCCATTTACAGCATGAAGGTTTACAAATGTACACCTGTACAACCAAGGAAAGTCACTACGAAATTAGCAAGGCTTTCATAACAAACACTGAAACAAGATCTGCTTTCAAATTGTAAACTTACATCTACCCCTACACACACACAATGTGTTTATTTATAGGAAGGGAAAAAAAAGCTCTCTGAATATGCAGTCATGCGTAAATGCTGAGCTATCAGTTCACTTCTCAGTGGCCTCTCTCACCTCTATCGGGTCCTACTTTATGTATCTACTATGAAAACGCAGGATAAACCATCACTTCCTCAACAGTCTAGTAATTCTATAATTAGAACAAAATATAAATCTCCATCCATTCTTGTTGCAAACCAAACTGAAAAGTTAGTTTGAAATTTAACTTTTCATTCAGTGCAGTTTTAACTGAATGGAAGTGCCACCATGATTTTGTTTCTAACTCATTACAATTATAAGTATATACAATTCTGTACATTGTCAGGGACATTATAGGGCAGTAATTTTATTAAAACCACATCCACTGTAAATAATGTTATCTCAAATCATTTTATTCTTTTCTGTCTTTCTGAGTTTTTCTTTGCATGATAGTTTGTGAATTACCAAAATACAACTTAACTTTCTTTTTAAAATATTAATAATATTTATGCAGTTGATTGTTATTCTGTTATAAAAGGCTTCACACAAAGGAAAAAAATAAGAACTATAATTCTATATACATCTCTATAAACCTGTTGTGCTATGGGGTTGTAGACCTACCAGACTGCAAGCCAGTTTATTAAAATATTGTACTTTTCCCTTTAAAAACTATTTTTTGTGACTTTACAAGGTATAAATTTACAAAATATGCGACAACTTTTTTTCCTTTTTTTTTTGTGGGGGGGACACAGTTACATCATATACAGGCATTCTGTGCTTCACCAGAAATCCAATCTGATAGGTCTCCACTCAGGGTTGAATATAATTTATAATTCACCACCCCCACCCCCTAAATATACACAAGAACCTTAAAAATTTACAAATGGATGAAGAAAGTCAATAAATAGTTTTGCTTTAAAAAAAAATCAAAGATTCATAGTTGAATTGTGTTTTGATAATTCACAAAGAAAACCCATTCTTTGAACATGGTTAAATCATCTTCTCGTTTTTCCTTACAGCATTCCATTTGGTGGTCCTCCAATAGGCCCTAGATCTGGGCTGTTTTTCAAATAGTATTTTTCCAACTTGGCCAGTATATGCTTCCCATATGTGTATTTGCGAAGAGTAGTGATGTGAGGTCGAATCTGAAAAATAAATAATCTTGTAAAAAAACCTCAAGTTATTATAGTTTCTGGTTTTTAATAGTCTCTCTCTCTCTCTCTCTCTCTCTCTCTCTCTCTCTCTCTTTCTGTGTGTGTGTGTGTGTGTGTGTGTGTGTGTGTGTGTGTGTGTGTGTGTGTGTGTGTGTGTGTACATGCAGTTACAGTATGTGGAGGTCAGAGGGCCTGATTCCTACTGTGTGGGTCCTGGAGATTGAACTAAGATCTTCAGGCTTGGTGACAAGTAGTGCACTAGGGAACTGCTATGCTCTTCAAACTATACTGCTCGCTCCTTTTCAGCTAGACCCATAGTGAATACAGTAACCATTATAGACAAGATTGGTAAACAGGCACTCTTCTTATCCAGACATACAAGGATGTATGATTCCTGAGTATAACTGGGCAATGTCTAGGAAATCCTACAGAAATATCATTTTACTCAGTGGACTAAGCTACCCATGTGCTTTAACTGTTTTCTACTATGGAGAAATAATCCTATGAAAGTCCGTGCGCAATCAAAAGTGAGGCAGATAGAGTTCCTAATCCTGCTGTTACCTTGTGCATGATTATCTTTCTCTGAGCAGGCTCAGCCATATCAATCATCTTCTGAACCACATAGTTGGCATACTGATCCTTCATCATGGTGTATAAGGCACTGTGAGGACCATCATTCTGACAGCAGACCTCATCAATCAGTAAAGCTCTCTCAGCACGTGAGGCATGAGTAACACACTTTTCTACTACATTGCTAAAAATTAAAAGCAGAAACTGTTAGTTTTTTTCTTTACAGCCAAATATTTTTTTACTTTTCAATTTATTCCAAGTACTAGAAAGCAAAACACAAAATCTCATTTTGTAATCACTTTTAAAACAGAAATTGGTATGGTAGGACAGCCCACAACTTGACATCCATGAACTCAATTCTAGGCCTGTTAGAACAATACAGAGAAGGACTGGAAGAACTAACCACTGCAATACCTGGCAAATTTGTGTTGACTCAGGGCTAAGACCTTTCCTCTGATTTCAGAAACAATTTTGCTCTTGTCTTCAGGCCGACCATGTTCCAGTACATGCTGAATAACGTAATTGCCATACTGATCCTACGACAGACATTTAAAAAAATTACTTTCCATCCTTAAGAATAATGACTTAAGAAAAAAATGTAAATCACCCATCTAAAATTCTAGAAGAATCAAGAGAATACAGTAATTTTTCTTCACCAATTTTACATTTTAACAACAAATTAGATTTCTAAAAAAAATTCAAACTACACAGATCAATTATTAGGGGACTTATACCTGTACCAACTGCTCTGTGTGTTGGTGAAGCTCTTCTAAAATGGGTAAAGTCTGCTCTGCAGTGCAGTGCTCTAAGATCCGCTGAATGACTCTGCAGCCATAAGGATGGGTTGAAAGCACAAATACCTTGAAATAAAGGATTGAAAATGTACATTTTCGGTTATTTTTGAAAGATTGTATGAGACAGATAAATGACAACACAATAACCCAGTTTAAACTGGTCAAGTGGTGGATCCATTATTACAATGTCTCGAAGCATTTATGATACAAGTCAGGGGCCAACTTGGGGGAGTCTTTCTTTTTACCATGTGGAACCTGGGGAAATCACTCAGGTCATCAGGCTTGATGGCATTTCTCTTTTACTTGCTGAGCCACCCAGATGGCCTAGAGATAATCTCAATCACAAAGGAATCTAATGAGCAGGATGGAGTTCAGCTGCCTGGCTTGTGTAAGGTTAGGGGTCCAATCCTCAGGACAACAGCCCAAGCAACACATTAAAGAGGACCTCGCCTTAAGACCAGGCGTGGATGAGGGTGAATGAATGGACTTGGGAGAGGGTAGCTCAGCAGCGACCAGGGCTATTAATCCTTGTGGTTTTGGTACTGATTGGTAGTTTTCTGCCTTTGTAAACATCATTTTATGTCTTGTTTCCTCCTTGGGATTATGGAAACAAGTTTGTAACTACGTTCAGCTAATGGCTTTACTAAGGAGGCCACATTCTGATGGGCATTCAGTTTTTAACAGGCCTCACATGTTCTGGCTCTCAGACACGACACCTAGCTGAGGTGGCAGTGCCCTTGCCTCCATCCTGGGTGCTGGAGATTACAGGTGTGTTCAACTGCACATGACTTACATTTACTATTTTCTGTTTTTAATAAGGTGCCAGGTATAAGCTTGTGCTTAAAAGAGTGCAGATATTCAAATTATAAAATGCTCTGCTAAGAAAATTAATGCCAAAAATCCATCTTACTTGTCCTTTGAAAGCATCGATGATGAACTGCAGTGACTGCGGTTGAACACATTCAATACACTTCTGTACAACATGGTTTCCATTCTGATCTTTCACACATTTAAGTACATGACCATCAAGTTCCTTGACCATTTCACTCTGCAAAAGACATTTAAATAATTAGTTCACCAAAAAAATCCAATAAAATTAAAAATATGAAACAAAGTTAAAAATATTGATGCAGAACAAAGTATGCTCAAAACTATTTCCTGTTTTTGTTTTAGCATATAAAAATTTAGAAGCCATTCAAGATAAAAAAGTATTAAAGCACATCACTGCATAGTAATGCTGACATAAACATAAACCAGTGATGTTTATGTCAATTTACATGACAATTTTCACTGTGTACATGTTCTGCAACTATCTTTTTAGATCTCTAAAGTTCTATTTTTTGTGAACTTTAGCATTTTTATCCTTTATTCCTAAGGAAATCATTATTAATGCCTGCCTGAGTTTAACAAACTGATTAGAACAGAGTGAACAATGCATTACTAAGTTATCTGCACTTCACTACTTATCAATTTTAATTACCGAAGGGCATTTTTTTCTTTACTATCTTACTAGAACAGAATATTATTACTTTGAAGAAATAGGGCACACATACACAATCTAATGGTATTTTAAAGGCCTCAAGTATACTCTAACACAATTATGGAGGAACCTTGCTAAGTCAACCTACAACATGGATTTATGCCGAAATTAAGACAGATTAAATTACAAAATAAAATTAACTTAAAAATCTAAATAAAAAAAATAGATAGCCTAGAAATAATTTACAATAAATACTTTTGATACCTATGGCAGAGACATTCTTAAGGCTTTGAGTAATCAAATCTGTTGGTTTTCTCCACTGTGACATATTTCAGTGAATCTAAAACTAAAAATTTCTTTTGCAGGAACAATGGAGTTTTCCTACAGATTTTTTAATTTTGTGATTAAAGCATGCGCTCACACACGCACACCCCTACCTATCTGTTTACCCACTTCTTCACTGGCTAGTTTTATGTCAACGTGACATAAACTACAGAATTTTGGAAGAGGGAACCTCAACTGACAAAGTGTTCCCATCAGATTGACCTGTGAGAAAGCCTGTGATGCACTTTCCTAGTTAGTGATTCCTGTGGAAGGGCCCAAATCACTGCAGGAGATCTCGCCCCTGGTCTGGTGGTCCTGCTGGATACTGTAAGGAACCAGTCTGAACAGGCCATGGAGAGCAACAGGGTGAGCAGCACCTTTCCACCGCCTTGGTATCAGCCCGACCTGACTTCCAACACGTGAGTGAGTGGAGAAGTAAACCCTTCCTTCCTCCTCAGTTGTTTTTGGTCATGGTGTTTTATCACAACGATAAGACATCCTCATCCCTTTGTTTTTTTATTTTTTATTTTTTATTTATTTATTTATTTATTTTTTTTGGAGCTGGGGACCAAACCCAGGGCCTTGCGCTCACTAGGCAAGCGCTCTTCCGCTGAGCTAAATCCCCAACCCCATCCCTTTGTTTTTAAACTGTAGAATTTACTTTTATACTTAACAGTCAAAAATGGCTTTCTAAATTATTACTGTAAGCTTACGATAAGCTATTTTGTTCTATTATATTCTCGTGTACTATATGAACACATACAATAACTTCACATTGAAAGCTGGCTTAAACCACACAAGAATCAACTAAACAACTAGTGTGCCACATAGCATATCTTAAAAATCTGGTAAATTAACATTTATTCTTTTACCTTACTCTTAATACTGTTGTCGATTTCAAATAATTTTAAACATTAAATTTATTACTTAAAAGTCAAATGAATGTGACAGAAATTACATTAGTCCATTACTAAAAAAATAAAAAATCAGACCACCATTCAACACATGCACAACTTTTTTCTTTCAAATCAGTATATCTGTTTTCCAAAAAAATGTATGTGTGTTTCTGTGTGAGATTATGCCACGTGTGCTTGGGTCTGAACTGAAGTTGGGTCCTGTTTACACCAGCATGTGCTCTCTTTGTAGCACCAAAGAAGTCAGTCTTGTTAAAAGGAATATTAAGTTTCTTCACTGGTTAGACATTTTAGTATACACACACATACGTATGATATGCTAATGGAATACAATAATGTTATTTAAAATTCTTAAAATAGAAATATTTTAAGGCCCCCAAATAAACACTAGAGCAGTGAAGTACATGCTGCAACTGCAGATAAAAGACAGCGAAAGCAAGGACACATCATATGGCATTTTATCTGCCAAATGTGGGCACTCCATGGAGAGGCAGCAATGAATCAAAGTTCTGCTTTAGAAATTTTAAATAACAATGAGCTGTTTTAGATAATTTTATGAAAATATCTTAAGTCTCTTGGTAAAAATGTTTAGGACATTTTTCCTCAAGATTTTAAGGTAAAAAATTTAATTTTAAATTAAATATTACAGAATTTTTATCTCAACTTACAATTACCTGCTGATCAGAAGAAATAGATTCTAATGCTTTTTGAATAACACGGCAGCCATACATCTGCAAGGCTAATGGTAGAACATGACCACGAATACGATTAGCCAGGGCTAATTTCTGATCCAAACTTCCAAACTGAAAGATAATATTGGTAAGAAATGAACATGACAGTACTTTGTAGTTACAAAGCTCATCAAATAGTACATTGGTTCCTGGAAATGACTGTTGCCCAACTTTAAAGCTATTTGCTAGAAAAACTCAATATATAAATGTACTTACCTCAAAAAACTTCTGTATAACATAGTTTCCAAAAACATCTGTCATTAATTGATAGGCAGCCTGTACAATTTCATTAAATACCATCTGTCGCTCAGCTGGAGTAGCTCTCTCTAGCTTCTGCTGTATGAATCTATATGGGAAAAAATTTTAAATTCCAAGACAAAAGCAAAAAACAACCTTTCTAAAATCATCTGCATTCCCCATCTTTTGTGCATGTGTGAAAAATGATCTTATGCCTAAAATTCACTATGTAGCTTAGGGTAGCCTCAGGCAGTGTGCCATTTCAGTAAGCAAAATTAAAACTTTGTCTTTTATCCTTTCCTGGAGACAGAGAGACAAGAGAGATGAGAGACAGAGACACTGACTGACTCACCATGTAGCCCAAGGAGAAATATTTAGATTCCTTTCTTTTTAAAGGTAGCAGTGTTCAAAAGAAACAGCAGAAGGGTAGCAAACCATCACCTACCTAGAGCCATGCTGGTCTTGAGAAAACTCGACTATATGTCCCATCAAGTCTCTGAGCTGGAGGTTGGGGAAGCGGTTGTTCCTGAAATCTTCCAATAGCCTGCTGCGGCCGGAGGGCATGATATCAGATCTGTTATAGCGGAGCCGAGAGGGAGGAAAGAGCTGGCTGCTGGAGCTGAACAGGCTGGAAGTGCTGGAAGCGCTCCGGTACTTTGCTTCCGCTCCAGGTGCTGCAGAGATGTACCGACCACTACCATTTGTCAGGCCTCCTACAACAAAGCAGGCGGTCAGCAAGTACTTCTGCAACGTATTATTCCACAGACAAGAGTTACATAAACTGTAAATGTAGTCAAATATGCTTCAACAAAGCTTTCCACTGTCTTAACGGGCAAGTTATAATTCGCTAGTAAAGCTCAGGTGTGGATCCATGGGGATGCTTTCAATGTCATTTGCAGTCTCAGGAAGCATCTCAGTGGTAGAGTGCTGGCCTAGCACACTTAAGGCCCTGGACTTTATCCCCAATACCATAGAAAAAAGGTCCATTTACAGTATAATGGAGTAATACTGAGAGTTAAATCTGTACTTCTGGGGAAGACCTTAAAAATATATTGTCAATATATTTCAAGGTAGAGACAAGTCATTTTTAGTCAATTTTTTAATGTCTGAAACTTTTTAAAACCCACAGTATAATATGCTTTTCTGAAAACTTGAAAAAGTTTTATTAAAAATATTTCTCATAAAATGCTATTATTTTGTAGATAAGGAATGGTAGTGATAATAAGGATTCCTATAACCATAAGCCGCCAGCTTGTTTATTCCATACAAAAAAAAAATGAAAGCAGCTAACAGAAACAAACTTAAAAGAGAAAATTGTTTCTATTATGAATAACAGCTAACATACTTGACAGTGTCCTTTTAAAACAGAAAAATGTAAAGACGATTATAAAATGCAGATTCAGTAGTTTACAAAAACAATGTCCTCCATCAGCTGTACTTATACTAATTGGACATACACCAGTGCTACATAGTCAGTCCAGGCCACAGAGAGAGATGATGCCAATACCAATGCAAAATCAGAGACCTTAGAGTCCAAAGAAATGAAAAGGACCAGAAATAAGTTTAATGTTAAGAGTGTGAGCTCAGTAAGAGCATTCATTCTCTTTCCTCCTCTACCTTTAGCATCTACTCTAATTATTTTTCTTTTGTTAAATTTCCCACTATACAGTGCATCAAACATGTATTTGAATCATTAACCCTTTGTTAAATATCACCAAACTACATGATGTCCTGCATATCAGATATTTACATTACAACTCAAAACAATAGCAAAATTAAATATGAAGGAATAACAATATAAATTTATGGCTAGGGTTCATTCTACCATGAGGAACTGTAGTAAAAGGTGTCAACATCTGGAATGTTGATACCCTCTGCCTCAGGAGATTTTTAGAAAAAAAAATCATGTGTTTAGGAAAGCATGTGCTGACTTGATGGTGATGAACTGGAGTTCCATATCTTCCACCCACAGGAAATCTAATCAACTACCGGAAGATCAAAGAGGGTAAGGAAAAGGTCGCCCTACGAACCCTTCAGAATATGGCCAAATCTACACATTTAGTTTGGAACTCTAGTCTTCAGAGCATTTCTGTTGTGTGAAATCACCTAGCTGTTCATTCACTGACTGGGAAACATGAGTGTTAATATGCTTAAATGCAGAGTATATGACCTACCTCAGTGTGAATAAGATAATAAAACACAGGAATATCACTGCAATTTGTTAAAGTTGCAATAATACAGTATTCCCAGATTAATGACTCAAATGCACTGTTTTTCACATTATTTAAAAATTCTGTATGTACACATGCTAAAATATACATCTTTCTCTGTTGCTCTGCACTGGCAACATTATTTTATGATCTTTCTTCTAACAATGTCATAGATAACATAAAGCCATCATTTTAGTAACCCTGCAACACAAATGAAGTTGTTTTATTTGTGTGAAAATAGGCCTGAGAAGCTAACAACTTAATCAAGAAAGTATACCTACTAATTAGTCATGCTGAATAATTAACTTAAAAGTATTCAGTAATGCTTTCCTGCATTTCAAGGAAACATTTAATATTGTAAGCTTGGAAAATGACTAACATTATTAAAACGAATAAACATATGAACAATTTTCAATTATATAGTCCCACATAATAAACATTTTTTTGTTTGAGAAAAGACAAGGACTGAATGTTTAAATACTGAAGTGATCCTAGCAAGAAGTGTAACTCTGTCCACCTCCTTAATAGGCTATTATAAAAGCACTAATGGAGCAATTCTGTCATGTTCAATGTTTAATTGTGTGAGAATATATACAGACACTGGGTAACTGCAGATCAGAAATTCAGCCACATAATAAGTAACTGATTATTTTTAATGTTTCTTGATTCTTTTCTAAAAGTAGTTTGGACATCTAACACTTTAACCAAATGTATGGGTGTACGATATCATCACATGTGGTATTTAGAACCTCTCTCCCACAGGTTTTAACATACAACCCATACAGGCTTCACTCTTCAGACTGGTAAAACATTTCCTCAAAAACTTACCGTGCAACTCCAATACTCCATCAAAAAGGAGTGATTCAGTATGGTTCAAAAAACTGCTTGGATTTTACATCTTTCATGAAAATTACGTCCTTCTATGATAATGAAGACAAGACCACTCTGAAAACATTCCTCGTTAAAAGGACCAGGAGGGTAAATTTCTACTAGGTAAGTATTATGAACACATGAATAAAGGGTACTTCATTCTTTCTGGTTTCATCTGACTTCTCCTTCCCTAAATACCTCTTGCCATAGTTAAAAAAAAAATTAAGGTGCATCTATATTTCTTTTCAAATATTCTTAATAAGATTTCATGGCTAGTATTGGTGCCCTCTTGTTCCCTTAGAACAAGAATGACACATTATTGTAAGGTAGATGCTGGGAACTGAAATCCAGTCCTCTCCAAAAGCAATTAAGTGCTCTTAACCAGTGAGCCACCTCTCCAGCAACTCAGCTGCCTTTTTTGATTGGGATTAGGAAATTATGGAAGCTGAGAATTTTTTTAAAGTCACGATTATTATCAAGTATTTAGTGGTATCAAAGTTTGTACCATAAGTTATGAATATAAATTGTTATCTTGAGCACACACAAGCATATTTATTGTCTCTCTTGGTGTCATTAAGTGGTGGTAAAGGACTGAACTGGGATAGGATAGTATTGTGAAAGATGTACCAAGCATAGAAGAATCTTAAAAAAGAAAAAATATCAACTACACACATACAATATAGAGCAAAAACCCACAACTGAGGAGAAAAACCCCAAAACCCAAAACAAATAAAAACAAAACCCCCCATTGATTTGTAGTACAATAATTACATACATATCAAATTTAAAAAAAGAAATCCGCAATCCACAATTTTTTTTAAGACCTAATCTGCTACCACAAACTGTTGCCCAGGCTGGCCTTGAACTTACAAATCTTTCTGCCTAAATGCTGGCATCACAACAGTATACCAAACGCCAAACTACTTAGCTGAGCCTAACATTTCTTCAATTTACAGAAATAACTTTATTTGTAATTTATTGGGAAAAATAAACTTAAAAACAATCCTAACTATAAACCTGCTAGCAACAAACTTAGTATAAAAACTATAAAGGAAAGCTACTGTTCCCACTGGAGAGAATTACTACCTTCCTATAAAACTAAATCATTTAATAAAGTAAGGCAACAGGCCGCAATGTACACAGCTGACGATAGTGAATAAAGGCTGGCTGGGGTTTTTCTCAGCCAGAGTACATCACATTACATATTTAATACTGGGTAAATTTAAAACGTTCAGAACTTTGCTTGGGTCTTGTATTTAATTCTTAGCTCTATCAAAAATTACAACCACACCAAACCAAATCTAAAGCAGTAGTTAATAAACTACATGAAAGACAACACTGAACAAGAATTTCATCAATATGAATTAAATTGCTCAATTGCGAGTATCTGTAAATCCATACAGACCCATACCAAGTAATAATTTTAAAATAAGTAATAAATCATTTAAGACAATCTATTGAAATAAAGTAATTTAGTCAACTAGAAAGCAAAAAGTCTAAAGACACACTAAAAAATTCACTTTTCCCATCAAGTTGCAATACATTAAGTCAAAATTTGCTATTTATATTTACTATTATATAAATATTTCAGATTCTAAAGTTATAGGATAAGACCCTTTTCGTTTATTCACATAGATATTACAAAAGAATCCTTTGAGAAGTGTATGAGTAAATCATACAGCAAAAACCAAAAATTCTTTTGTCTCTTATTTTATTTCGGAAAACAAACAGTTCATTTAAAAATGGTGTGGTGCGTGTGAAACACGAATCTAAGCTCATGCCCTCATTCAGACATACAATTGCTCCAGGGCACCTCACTGATAAGACCATCTTTTTCAAACATTACAATAGCAACTAGGGTCATGAATCAGGTAATTAAATGAGTATTTTCTATTTCTGGGTACTCTTATTTGTCTGTGCAAATGTCAAAATTCTAGTTATTACAATTGTGTAAGTTTCAGTGCCTGACAGTATAAAGTTCTTTTTAAGTGTACTTCTAGACTATCTGAGGGAAAATCTTGGTTATACTTTTTCAACTAGATTTTTAAAATCAGTTAATAAATATGTCCCTAAAAAACTAAAGAAAAAAAACCACAATAATTAAATGCACCCATCTAGTAGTGGAGGACAGTTGGTACCCTTTGTAATACTTTCAGTCTTTGGCCCACAAATAGTGCAAAAATAAAATGAAATGGAAAGAGGAATAATGAAAAAAGAGGAAAATAATAAAATGGTAGTAAATGATCATAATTTGGTAAGAAAGCTGGAAAAGTCTTTTTTAAATTTAAAGCAAATGCTCTCATCTATAAAATATGCTAAGGGTGGACATGCATTTTAAAACACAAAATATTTCTATCTCGTGTCCCGTAAGTCCTCTCCTACACTTAGAAACGTAAGGATTCAGAGTTAAGGTCAATGGAACACATAGAAAAAAGGAGAAAACACATGAGGGAAGACGACGGCTGACAAAGTTAAAGGCTTATGTGAAAATCCAAGGGATCCTTGAGTTAAAAATCAAGTATGCCACTCACTGGAGGCAAACTGGAACGATGAATTTTTTCTCATGATACCGTACCTTTTCATATAGGACAACTAGAAAACGCAGTGAGGACTGTGTTATGGACACTTACTACCCATCAGTTACAAACTTAGTTCCAAACTCACTTGCCCAGGTCTATACAACTGATTCCTCATCTAAATGCTTATGGCTTACATGTTTCAGATTTTAGAGTATTTATGTAGACAGAATTCAATGTTGAGCATTCTTAGGCTAATAATTTGAATGGAGATGTTCCAGTAACAGAGTTTTGAGTCCAGCGAAAGATTCAGGTTTCAGTAAGATATCCAACTTGTATTAATTAAACATGTGCCTCCAGTGATCTGCTACTAAAGCAGATCAATCAAGTATTGTCTTAAATCTATGATAATCTTAACTAAATTATAATTGAAGAAAACATTCACAAACACTGGGACCAACATCACAAAAGAGCTTAAAGGGTTTGATGCTTTATTTTCACTGTCAATTTTACTTGATTTGGAATCAAATAGAAGATAGACCTCAAGGCTTATCTGTGACAGTGTTTCCAGGAAGGTTTATCTGAGGAAAAAACATCCCTGAATGTGGTCAGCACTACTCTATATTCTGGGTTTTTAGAATGAACAAAGGGCATGCAAAACTAGCATTACTAGTCATGTCTCTTGGCACCCTGACTCTGCAGTCAGCTACCCGACTACCATGGTACCATGCCTCCCTTGCTGTTAACAGATTATAGGCTCAAACCTTGAGTAGAATGAAACTCTTTTCTCCTTATTGCTTCTGCTGGTGATCTGACTATAGCTATGAGAAAAATAACTAAATAACAAAGATAATGAACAAAATCATAGGAACAAAAGTAAAATCATTCTGCCTTATAACCAGTACAACCAAAATCAATAAATTTCTATGTCCAGCCATGTGCGGTAGTGCACACCTTTACTCCCAAATACTCAGGAGGTAGAGACAAAACTCTGTGAGTTCTACACTAGCTAGAATTAGTGTTAAGTCCCTGTTATAAAAACAAAATTTTATGCAGAAAACAAATCACAAACTGTCCCACAAAATACAACTTTATAATTTCTTTACATTCAACCCTCCCATGAGCAAATAAACAACTCTCAAGACCTCTTAAAGAGTTGCAACAGTACCTGAAGCATACATGAGAACTGGTATATAATCTTCTACAGCCTGTCTGTGAGCTACCCATCTTAGGTTAGGAAATAATTCATGGAGAAGGTACATAGCTGTACTTTAAAGGTGCTTAGACAACCTCTCTCATGGAAATCTCAAAAATAACTAAATTGAGAAAGGAATCTAGACATCTACTAATGTTATATAAAAATGTCAGGAAACAAGATCTTCAAAATAATGTAAATATTACTTCCTTAAAGGTGAGTTAAAATACAGCACTCAAAACACTTAAAAACTCTATTCCAGGGCTGGAGAGATGGCTCAGCGGTTAAGAGCACCCGATTACTCTTCCAGAGGTCCTGAGTTCAATTCCCAGCAACCACATGGTGGCTCACAACCATCTGTAAAGAGATCTGATGCCCTCTTCTGGTGTATCTGAAGACAGCTACAGTGTACTTGTATATAATAAATGAATAAATCTTTAAAAAAAAAAAAAAAAAACTCTATTCCATTCCTTATGTAAGAACATAATAGAAAAGGAATAATATCACAGCTCAGAACTGTAGGGTGGCCTCAATTCTTTCAATTATTCTTTTGAGTCTTAGGGGCTTATTTACTTATTAACTTCTTTGTTTTAAATAGATTTATCACTGAGCCAGGCTATGTCCACATTAAGGATGAAATGACAAATATGAAGGTGTTTTAGAGAAAAAGGACATACTATTTTATACTTCAAAATATGTTATATTGGTTTTAAGCGTTTATTAACAATCATACTTAAACACAAAAATGGAAGACACCCTTAAAACCAACTTGGTCATACTTGTTCACTCTTATACATTTCCTCTAAAAGGAGCAACTGAATAAATCTGTCAAAATCAGCTATTCTTAGCAAATAACTACTAAAGGGGAGGGGGGAGAAGAGGAAGAAGAGATCTTAACAGTAAACAATGCCCCATGCCCCATTTTTAATTTAAAATGTTCTGATTAGGGGAAAAAAAAAAAAAGAGTTCTAGAAATGTGTAATCCTGGGAGTGAGTGGGTGGGAGTATCTTCATAGAAGCAGGGGGAGGGGAGTGGGAGAGAGGGGGAAAGGGGATAACATTTGGAATGTAAATACATAAAGTAGTCAATAAAAATAAATTAAAAAAAATGTGTTTTTCTATTTACTTATTTAACATTAATAAACCTTCACAATTCAGAGTCACTTTCCAATAAATAATTTCACTGAGTTCAAAGCTCACACTATACATTTCACTATCTCTTTTTTGGGGCTTGGGGGCACACATCTTGAGAAGTCATTTAGTCTAGCAAAACAAAGGCCATGCAAAATAGTGCTTCACACCTAAGAAGTCCCAAATTTATCTAAATACTAAAATCATAAGCGGGGGCTGGAGAGATGGCTCAGCAGTGAGGAGCATTGACTGCTCTTCCCAAGGTCCTGAGTTCAATTCCCAGCAACCACATGGTGGCTCACAACCATCTGTAACGAGATCTGATGCCCTCTTCTGGTGTGTCTGAAGACAGCTACAGTGTATTCATACATGAAATAAATAAATCTTAAAAAAAGAAAAAAAGGACCATAAGCATTAGGCAAATTAGAAATCACTAATATATTTTAAGTTCGTTTTCCCTCACCTAAAAAGTGGTGACATGGAATTGCTCTAAGGGTCATGCATAGTACAGCTAATGGTTTGAAAATGACAGTAACTAATTATTCTGAGAGTTAGAAAATAAAAGAATGAGGCATTATCCTAACCACTATAGGAATGGCCTTTTAGGGTAACCTCTTAAGTTATAAAGGAAAATTTATCAGAGAATTTATAGACAGAATAATATTAGAGCCACACCAATATTTTGGGCAATGGCCATAAGGTGCTAAAAACGTCTATGTAGACTAGTTGGCAGTCTCACAAATGAAGACAACCATATGTATCCTGACTCAGTGTAACACAACAGAAAAGTACCCAGAATTGCACCTTGCCAAAAGAAGCCCATCAGCTTACTTATTATCTAACCAAGCTTCTAGAATAGAATTCCATTTAGGAACTGCCAGGGTACAGGAAAGTAGGCATATGCTTACAGCCACCATAGGGAAGCAAGCAGCAAACTCAAGAATGTGAGAAATTCAACAGGACAATTTCTTTAACAAATGAATGAAAGAAAACAAGGGGAAAAAAAAAAAAGGTGAGGAAACAACTATGAAGGGAAAAGACAAATTAAACAAAGATAATGTATTTGGACTGTGACTCAAATGACTGATATTTAAGCCGACCAATCAGTCAATAAGAAATTAAAGTATGATAACAATGTCATACATAAAGTGTTTTAGAAAAACCTGGTTTTATACTAAATATTGAACAGCTAAAACTAGTTTTTATTCTAAGTTCAATATATTTAAAAATATAGGTTCTAAATCTAAGTTTTTATTTTAAAAATATTAAAAACTTATGACTAAAATAGCTCTCCAATAAAAGTGACTCTAGCAAATCTAACGATATCTGTTGAATGAATATTTACTCTTTGAAAGAAAGTCTTTTACAAGAGATTATTGCTTTTTGGGCCATTTCTGTGGGATTCAGACAGCTAGTACAATCAAAAGGAGAGCTGCGCTTTAAAGTCTCATCAAGAACATTGGGAATGCTGACTCCAAGAACCACTAATAACTGTAATAGCTATATTTCATTATTTCAAATCTTGGTCAAGAATAACCAAGAATTAATTTTAACCAATTCTAGTAAAGCAGGGGGATTTGCTTTTTCTGATATAGGAGCGTTGCTAAGTTTCCTGGCTAACTTTAATTTGGACTATCCCTGTCTCAGCCTCTGAAGTAGGTGGGATTACAAATGCATGCTCGTTCATCCTCTCAGGGAATCTTATTCAGGCCAAGTAAAATGATTTATATAAAAATCAAATATGTAAATTTACTTCCATAAAGTGTTTTACATATCAGCAATTTTGACATTGACTCACATAGAAATCTAATTCAATGATAAAGAGTTCAAAATCACATTCTATACAACTGAGGCAGCAAGAGCAGAAAGATCATCATTAATGTGAAATCAGCTTGGTCTATGCAGCAAATTCTAGGTTAGCCAGGCCTTAATAGCAACACCCTGTTAAAAAATGCTTTTAATGTCACAAAGCACAGAAGCTTTGCATTATGATCGAACCATAAGAAAGTAGAGAATAGATTATTTTCATGAATACTGTATAGAGAGTAAATTCATGAAACCTGAATTATTTTCAATTTGGTAGGGAAATATTTCTAGTAACATGACTAGAACTAGGGAAAAGTGGGAGCTAACAAAAGAAAATATTACAGGTGATTACTCATTGCAATTCAAAATGAGTTTGAGCATCTGACTTCCAACTGAAGCTTTGGGTATAAAAATACTAGGTATAACACAGGACTTGCACAGATGTGATTTCCCACAATTGACTGAAATTCCTTCTCTAAGTAATTAGGCCAACTGTCTAAAAAAGAGAAAGACACATCCACACCATAGTGCAATTACAGACACCTAAAAAGTCATGTATATTCAACGTATTAGCCAGTTATATAGAATGAGTCTATTTATACAGGCTCTAAGTAAACAAACAAACACAGTAACAGTTAACAGAACCTGATCTGCAACTTACCTATAAAAAGATGACAGGACACAACAAATATAATTTTAACAAACACAAAACTATTGGGAAACACCTGTCTTTCTTTTTTTAAATTTGTTTTTGGGTTTTCGAGACAGGGTTTCTCTGTGTAGCACCGGCTGTCCTGGAACTAGCACTGTAGACCAGGCTTGCCTAGAACTCGGACATCCACCTGCCTCTGTCTAAAATTAAAGGCATGAGCCACCACACCAGCATTTTAATGGTTCTTATATCCCAAACTTTTACATACACTTCAAAGGCATGTTTTACCAAACAGCTCTTGTGACTAAGACAGTTACTGATGGAGGCTTAGGCTATAAACTAGGTAAGCTTGTTAAGTCTATGAATAGGGATGTAAGGCAGACCTCAGGACCCTATCGGAATAAACTGACTGGTACATATTCAAAAGAGCTAATCTTCCAAAGAGCAAAAATTTCAGAATTTGGGATGCAGGACCAGCCTTTTATGTAGTTTGTTTATAATGTTACTTTTTAAAAATCATAAGATATCTTAAATATTTCCAAGCAACAAAACCCTTTAGTTTCAGCTGTACTTTTAAAAAAAAAAAAAAAAAAAATCACAAAAAATCCGAAGCCTTATTTTTAATGGCAGAATTCTTTGATAAGACAGGGATTCATATACAGCTAATAATGTCTAAAAGTTCTTCAAAATATACTGTTTTCTTTATGGACAAATACTTCCTAGAAGAGGAATAAAGGATAACCACCAACTTAACAATCTGGAGGTGAGGATAATTTTTAACTAGAAATAAAAATAAAAGTTCTAAGTGCTTCACCTTTAGGAATGTAACACGCTCAAAACATTTTTTCCCCTTTACCATATTCACAAGAGAAGTCTATCAACTTCTCTAATGCACGCACATTAATCGATATTCTCTAATATAACCTGTGGTAGAATGGCCAATACTGCACTAAACTAAATTATTTACATCCCATTACTATATAACTAAGGTTTTCTTATGGTGTGTAAAACTTTTGACAGTAAAAATTTCTTTCACTATCATGTATATACTTGACGTTCAGATGCTCTAGAACACATAAATCAAAAGCACAGACAAGAAAACATACACCATTGTATGTCATAAAAGAACATAAAATACAAAAGAGGGTCTTTACCTTACTGTACATTAGACCCTCACTTTGAATTTCAGGAAAGTAGAACTTTTTCAAAAGGCTAGTATCTAAAAGCAAAAGCAATTTGGCATGTTTTATCCAACATTCAATATTTTACACATATTATAAACACACACACAAACACACATACATGTATACATACAAATAAAAAGGGTTTTGGGTTTTTTTTTACCTAAATGCAAACTGGATGAGGATCCATGTGATGAAAGTGATGGCGGTGGCGTAAGTGAATGTCCTGGAGTTTGGCTTGGCAGAGGCATGCCTATTGGACTTGGAGAGGAGGAAAATCCCAGACTATTGTAAAATGGTTGCCCTATGGGTGCTAGGCTGCTACTAGATCTTTTGTACAAGTCAGAGCTAGTAGATAGAGACTCTCTCCTTGTGGCACTACTACTTGCAGAACTGCCAACTGAAGAAGAAATAAAAAAAACCCTAATTACATACAGTGTTAACTGAATAAAACCTATCCCCAACCAACTCTTGCTGGGCAATAATAGAAGTGATCACAATAATTATTTTAGAAACATTATGGAGATGATAATTACTGTGACAACTATATATAACAACTTATTAATCATAAAAGGGTATAAATGCACCCCAATAAATAAGCAATCCTTAACAGAGCAGTTATGATTCATTATTTCACACATATTTTACCAGCGACACATATAGTTTCTGTGCTTTAATACCCTGGTATGATTTATAAACTCTGAATTGCAAAGTTGTCTGTTTTAGGTCATTAAAATAGATTAAATTCAAGTAAGATTTACTTTGGTATCATCCTGGTGTCTGGAACCTGTTTTTTAAGACTGCAACTCAATGACAAAAGAAAGATTATAGAGTATTCATAAATTTCCCTCATCAGTCATATCTGACTTACATTTTAGCTGTGATCAAAATGAAGCCCATATTGGCCCGAATATTACTACTGGCTGTGAAAAAACAAGTGGGAGCTAACTTCTCAGTATCGTTCATATAATTTGTTAAACAGCAAAATCCCAACCACCAAACTTTTTCTTGTAAAATTAATACCTTTCTTGAACCACACTAAAAACATGCCTTTATTTTTTAACCCTTCAGGATCCTTCATTTTTTAAGATCCTAGAACTGACCTCCTGTGCTCCTTACTCAAGTTAGAAGTCCCCCTCTCCCTCAGCTAACTAGGAATGCATGCTAGGAAGAACAATCTGGCTGTAAAGCAGCACGCATATGCACAATCGAGCCCTCTACTGAGTATGTAAAAGGGATGCCCCCAAATTTCTATCTCAAGACTCATTTATAACCAATATACTCAACTAAGTTTCCTTCTTATTTTGCAATATCAGTCTCTTTTAACCAAAGACCTCTCATGTAAGGAATAAGGTCTCCCTTCCCCACAAGCTCTATATTCGGACCAATATGGCAATTCTTTCCAAGGAATTGTAAAGTTTACTAAATCTTGGTTTTTATATTGCAAGTCATATATAAGTTAACTCATACATGTATATAATAAGTAGGTCATACCTAGTATGGATTAAAGAAAACAATTAGAGAACATAGTAAACCAAGTTGAGCTTCTTTCTAATAGATAGAAACCGTCATTACCCAGGTTTTGTCAAATTCAAATACCTATACAGAAAGGGGTTGGGAGATGACAACTGCACAGGCAAAAGATTATACTACGATACTGGCTCTTATAGCATCCAATGCAGTTTCTAAAATACTGGTTATGTCTCATGGAACATTTCACATTTTAAGACCTTACATATGATAACTAGAATTGGCAAGGAAGCTATATGCACTTTAATATTAAAACTAAATTAAACCTTAATGTAATCTTTTTTGCTTGGTGTTGGCAAAATGTCAATGTGCTATATCAAATATGCTAATTTAAAAGGACACTGTCAAAGTGATTACTTGAAATATATATTACACATTATACTTATCTCAGACTCCGTTTATTTTAATCAGCAATTTAGCTGATAAGGAAGAATACCAGCTCTTTGGGAGCAGTGGCATTATCACTCCTTGGCCAAATAACCAAAAGAAACTGGCTGTGATACAAACAATGAATTCCTCAAAAAGAGAAATCAAGATAAATCCTCTTTGAAAAAATTCAGAAATTACTTCAAAAAATAAAAAAGGCTCTTTAAATTTTGTCCTGTCTGTAAATTACACGCAACATTGACAAACAAAATGTATTTCCTAAGATACTAAGAAGGTAGACAAAGCTGGAATCACTACTCAGTCATCAACTATGTGTAGACATTAAATCACAAAACTTTCCATTAAAAAATCGTATTAGAAATAACAGGTCACAGAAAGCATGATTTAACTGTTACATTAGAATAGTTACCACTGCCTGGTCAAGTGGATTGTAAATTGGATTGTTTGATATTACTCAAAAGTAAAACTATCATATCAGTAAGAAAAGCTATGTAAAAACAGACAACTGTTATGTATTTTAGCTTCCGCTTATATATGTAATTGGGTGACATGGCAGTAACAGGTTAAGAGTACATGGGTATAGCACTTGAATGGACTCTCACAAACAGTCAAAAAGAATGGAGAAGGTGAAATTTATCTAGAGTCAGTTATAAGTGCCAAGTGTAATGCTCCCTGCTTTTAAAATTAATTATTAATTTTAGTTTTATTTTTCTATTATATCTGGAATTGAACCCAGGGCCTTTCCTAATGCACACTAGACAACCGCTCTAACCCTGAGCTATATGCCTAGTCCTAATGTTCCTAAAAGCAATATAAAATGGCTATTTCCCAGACCAGGCATCAGAATTCAGCATGTGCTGCTTACAAGTGAGTAAGGCGTGAGTTCCTTAAGGTAAGGGGAAATTCCTAACTCTGAGAGAGATGGGAATCTGAAGAACAACTGAGTAGCATGACCTAGACATCTGCACCAGAGCATCAAAAGCATACATTAGAGAAAAGAATATGGAGTTTATCAAAGCTGTTTTCCCCCAGGGGATTATAAGGGGACAATAGCTGTAATTTAGAAACTACTTTATGTCTAGGATGTTTATATTCTATCAGTTTTGCTCAGAACATTTAGGATTCTTTTGGGATAATGTATCAATTGAGTTAGAATGAAAAGAATGAGTCTCATGGGAGTGCATCATCTAGACATAAATATAATCAACTCGAAAAGGAATGAAATAAGTAGAAATCTTAAAGGCTTGGGCGGGAGTTGGCTCAATGTCTAAGAGCACTGGCTGCTCTTCCAGGGGACACAGGTTTTAAACCCAGCATCCATGTGGTGGCTTATAACCAACTCTGGTCCCAGAGGATGTGACGCCCTCTCCTACCTCCAACTGCTCACATGTAGTGCAAAGACATACATGCAGGCATAACACCCAGACACATAAAATAAAAAATTTAAGAGAGTGAATACAAAGTCCAAATTCACCAGATTTGCCCTACACTGTACTCATTATTTAGAAAATATTGTTAGGCAAGTAAAGCATTTCTTTATTCTATTTCTTAAAAGTGTCTTTTATTCCCTACAAGTTTATAGCTGTTCAATAAAGATATACTATATACTACGAAGACAAATATTAATTCAGAAGACACATCAGGAAAATGGCAAGCACCTGATAACTAGTACTGCATTAGTCCTGCCATTTTATTTCTTTTCTGGGAGGGAGACAGGGTCTCATGAAGCTAGTTTGTCCCAAGTTCACTTTGAAGTGAAAAATGACCCTCAACTTCTGATTCTTACAACTCTACCTCCTAAAGAAATGGAATTATAAACTTATACCACCACATCCAGTTTATGCTGTGCTATGGATCAAACTTAGGGCTTTTGCATATTAGTCAAGTACTCTACCAACTGATATACACCCCCAGACCAATTTTATCATTTTCCATATCAGAAAAGAATCTGAAGTGATAAGAAAACAAATGGAAAATGATTAGGGTTTCTTAAGAGTATTAAATATAAATGTTAAGGATTTTAGAAAAATCCCTTGAAGTCCAAATTTGTATCTGTGCTCTCTTGAAGGTTATCAATTACATATAATGAAGAGTATGCTGTCTTTACCTAATGTGAGGCTGTTTTAATGGAAAAAGCTAAATTATTTACGTATACTGGTACTTCCTTATGGGACTCTTTCGTGATTCAACATTTATTTATTTAGATATTAGGTCAAATACAGAAAACCATGTACCATCCAATAATGACCATTGTTCTTTTTAAATTATCCAAATTTTAGGGTGGCCAGGAATTTACCTCCTCCAACACTATGGGGAATAAGGAAGAACAAGTGATTAGCAAAATTTAGAGTACCAAATTCTTAAAGCTGGGGACAGAGGGAGTATGGGCTTGCTGGAAAGAGCTAAACATTTATAAATGCCTGAAAGACTGACAGGAATTCTGTAAAATTAAACTACTGCCCCATACTTTATTCCTATGCTTCCTACACTATGTTATTACTGCTTGTCTTTATAGTAAAAACTCAAATACCTCAAGTACACTTAGCAAAGCACATTTGTTTTAAACAAACTTACCTGATGAGCCAAATCCACTGAGAGCTGAGCCTATAGCGGCTCCCAAAGAGCTACCACTTCCAAAGCCAAGAGATGCACTTCCAGGTTGGCCAGGTCCGTGAGAAAATAAAGAGCTGCTCTGGGAGCTGTTAGTCAAAGAGCTGCTCCCATAAAACGAATTAGACTGCAGGTTAGTGCTTGGCTGCTGCTGCTGCTGCTGCTGTGGTGGCTGAGTGCCAATCGGCCGAAACAGACCGTTTGTGCTGCCTGTGAGACTATTTGCAGTTCCTCCAGCTGCTGCTGCTGCTGCTGCTGTAAAATAATTTCAGATACTTCTTGAAACTACCCAGAAAAGTATCTAAAATCTCTAAAAATGAAAGTCATACTTACCAGCTTGTGCTGCTGCTGAACTAATTAAGACAGGTGTTGGAGCCATTAATCGTACTGGAGCTCCAAGGCCAGTTCTTGCTCCAGGGCCAACCACTAAGGCACCAGTCTGATCATAATAGGCAGTTGGAGCTAGTACTTGATAGCCTAGATAACAGTAAATGAATATTTATTAATGAAAACACTTTATAACATAAAACATGAGTACTTCCCTTATATTTGTATTTAGTCAATGATTCCATACTATTACTACCAAACCTTTGAATACTGACCATGGAAAACCACATCGGAGGCATTTTAAAAATGTGTTCTCTCAAAATTTTTATGGCTGTACCTTTATCAGTAATGTCTTTTACTTACAGATTATGAAAAGAGTTCTTTCCTTGAAACAGAAGCTATAGGCTACTAAAAACTAAGTAATAAAAAACATCACTATTTGGTCAGTTATGAAGAAAGAGGCTAAGACTAGAGGAGGGGTTGAAAGACTAGAGGAGGGGTTGGGAATTTAGCTCAGTGGTAGAGCGCTTGCCTAGCAAGCGCGAGGCCCTGGGTTCAGTCCCCAGCTCCAGGGGGAAAAAAAAAAGACTAGAGGAAGTAAATTTGAACACTATAAAAAAAAAGCTTATCTAAATTTTAGAGCAAGTACATATCAATACATTCCCTTAGAATTTCACTTGTAAACATCACTTTAAAATCTTAAAATATGAGGGCTAGAGAAATGGTTCAGAGGCTGGGAGCACTTGTTGTTCTTGCAAAGGACACAATTTCAGTTTCCAACACATATATGTCAGCCTACATACAACCAATTTCAAGGGATCCAGTATATACACTCAGCAAAAATACTTACACACACAAAATAAAACATCTTATTTTTATTTGGTTTTTCAAGACAGGGTTTCACTGTGTAATGCGGCTGTCCTAGAACTTGCTTCTCTGCCTCTGCCTCCGCCTCCCCCTCCCCCTCCCCCTCCGCCTCCTGAGTGCTGACATTTTTTTTAAAAAAGGTTCTGTGAGATAGATGCCAGCCTGGTCTAGTCTACATAGTAGATGCTAGGACGGCTACAGCTACACAGAGAGATCCTGTCTCAAACCCCTCCCCCAAAAGTTTAAAAAATTTTAAAAGTATAATCTGAGCAGGTAACTTAGGATGATGAACAGTTTGCCTGTAAAGATTCTCAGAGGCCTTAGTTTTATTGTATGCTTATGTATGAGGCAGGTAACATTTTTACATTACTAAAAGATACCAGAAAGTAATGTTCACCTCTAAGCAGTTTTTCAAGAGAATTCCTCCTCAAATGACTCATGTGACAACTTTGATAATTTCCCCAAGGATGGTACATAAGTACTGCTCAAAGGCACAAGAGAAAACTTAATCTGTTAACAAAATAACAGATATTTTGGAGCAGTAGGGTTTAACTTTCTCTTGGAACTCAGGCTGAGGTTTGCCTTTCACAGTGATTAGCTCGACACGTTTCCCAGCTTGTCTGTAAAGATGTATCAATAACCTCTCATGCTCTTAATACGCTTGAAAACATAGAACATACCACATTACACTAACATAGCAGCTCTGAGCTGTATTTATTACAACCATGCAGAAGCAAAGTCTTGGTAAAATTACAATAGCAAAGTGGCAAATTCCGTTCATGTTAATGAACTATGCTGAGATAAACCCTTTATCATTAAGAGTAATACGTTCACATGTATTTCAAATAAATACAGAAAATCCCAACGTAGTATTATACACAATATTAAATTCTCAAATTGTAGAAGCCAGCCAACAGTTCATGCTGATGCACAGCAATGGTCCTAAATTCAAGACTTAAATAGTACCCCCGCTCAAAAGCATTGTGGTCCAGCTGGCAAGAGGCATCAGGAAGTAAAGGTAATTCCTGCTAAGCCTAATAACCTAAGTTCTATCCTATGACCCACATGTTACAAGCAGAATTCTTTTATAAGTTGTCTTTGGGCCTTTACACACTTGTTCTCCATGCATGCCTCAACTAAATAAATAAATGTTTAAAAATGCGTATTGTCTCTAACACCGGCATTAAAAACTAAAGGTTACCCCATTTGAATACTGAACTGCAAATACTCTTCACAAAAATGAAAATAAAAACCCATACTTAAATGATGCATATAATTCCCTACAAGACTTATGTTTATCTGACCCTGTAAATCTCTCAAATTCATCCATTTTCCTGATCACCACTACCACTACTCCTGTCCAACTGTATTGATGTCATGTTTATGTTCTGTTATCTCACCTTTATAATTTTATGCCCCAGAATTATCTTTTTATTAATCAATTTGCTATCATACCCCTCCTCAACACATTCTAAAATGTTTAAAATAAAAAGCAAAACTCTGAATACAGCCCACGAACTGATGCACTTAGTCCCTGGTCTTTCATCTGAATGAAGACATATATGTAGGGATAATATCTTGTGTATTGTCTGGAAGCATCACCTGTCAATAAAAAGCTGTTGTCTGCAATCTAGGGTAGAATCAGAAGATGAAACATTTGGCAGGGAGAAGGACTCTGAGAAATAGAGATTTTGCAACCCAGGCTTGAAGGAAGTCGGACATTTGAAACTAAGGAGCAGTTAACTAGCCATATGGCGGACATACAACAGTATAAATGTATTAAATAAGTTACAAACTAGTGGCAACAAGCCTAGCTATGGCTTAGGCATTTTTAAACAAATGACAAGCCTCTGAGTCATCATTCAGGAACTGGGATATGAGTAGAAAAGCCGAAAGTTACAAATGACACCCATCATGGTAGGTACGCATCCCACCAAACTTAGCTAAAAACCCAAACTTAGAACAAAAGATTCAGGTATTAGAAAAGCCAATGGTGGAAAGGCAGGGAACAATCACCTCCTGGAGCAGTTTCCTAGCCAGACGGAAAGTATTCCTTTTAAGAGAGACCCAACTGGAGCCGTAGTACACTTCCCAAGAGGCAGAGGGACTGAGTAACCTGGGCCTGTGAGAAATCAGTATGTGACTGCTGAAAAAGCCTGCAATGGCCTGGAGTCAGAACAGGCACAAGGCCACCTTTTCAGAGTGGGTGAGTCATTCGTGGGCCTTGAGCAAAAGCCTGCAGATCCCTCAGGTGGAGAGAAGAACCAACAGGAGGGGGCAGAGCCAGCAGCCTGTACAATGTACTAGCTAAGTGGCACAGACTCAGCAGATACCAGCTACTGACATCTGCAAACAATGGGGAAAACTGGGAAAAAAAAAAATCAATAGACTTGGTAAGAAGATACTTGCAAAGTCCTTAAGGAGAGTTAAGAGCTTAAAAAGAAAAATGTTTTCTGTTTAAATAATGAAAAACACAATGATACAATGCATCTGGATCCCCTATGATTTTTGTTTCGCTTATCGATGTACAAATAATTATTTTTTCAGTAACAATTATAATTTTAGATATCCTTTTTAAGAGATCAGAATAAAGCAGACTTAGAAAAGGAAAGGACTGAGGAATGCACAATGAGATTAAAGGATACAGAACACAGAGATTAAAGGATTCTTTAAATCAGAATAATAAAGATTCTTCAGAAGAATCCAAAATGGAACCTACAATGACAGCAAAAAGGGTAGCTCTAGATGAGAAAAATCCAAAGGCTTAAGAATTAGAATGGCAATCAAGAGATACAAATATACTGAGTTAAAAATACATTCTGTCTAATGAAGTCACCTTAGAACAATGTCATACAATAGCTTATATGTTTCATTTTGTAGAATTTGAAAATGTAAAATATCTACATGTATTAATACATCATACAGTTGATGCAAGTTCTGAATTCAAAGGGGCCTTGAGTTTTGAAAGAAAGAATTCTGATATTGTACATTTATTAGAGATGGTGGCTATATTGGAGATGCCTTTACAGATTGAAGCTAATGATGCTTTGACATATGTATCTAATAAACGAGAACAGTTTTTAGACATTATAATATAAAAATATTATAGATAAATCTTACAATCATACAGTTTAAGCAACTGTAAAAAGATCTAACTACATTTTAAAGAAAATAAAAAACAAAAATGGGATATGGGATCTCCCACAGAAGGATTAAATGCTTTACAGACTACTTTTTAGAGGTCAATTAAGACAGATAACACAGCTGCCAAAATACAATGGGTTTTAGAAAGAACTGATGAGGGGCTGGAGAGATGGCTCAGTGGTTAAGAACACTGGCTGCTCTTCCAGAGGTCCTGAGTTCAATTCCCAGCAACCACATGGAGGCTCAAAACCATCTGTAAGGGGATCCAATGCCCTCTTTAGGTGTGTCTGAAGACAGTGTACTTACATACATAAATTAAAAAAATAAAAAAGAAAAGAACTGACAAATTAGATCAGCCTATGTATGTGATAACCTCAAAATGAAAAGAAACGTGTTGCATTAAGAAGAGGGTTTGCTTGCCTCAATAGGAAAAGAAAAGCTGTGGATTCCATTAGAATTAGTAAAAGTTTGTACACATAGTCCAAACAGACGGAAAACGTTTGATGCCTTTTCCCTAATCTGAACATAAAAAATCATCTTTAACTGAACTACACATTCTACACATGTTAATGCAAAAATGTATTACCTTTGAAAAGATTCTGTTTGCAGAACCAAAGGACCAGACACCAAAGAAGACAAGGCAAAGCTAATCCAGGTTAGTACATAAGGCTGGATAGGCCAACTTAACAAAAGAGAGATTAGAATCTGAAATTATCTGTTGAGAACAGACGTAGCTATGAAGGTAAAGGGGGAACTAAGTATTGCTTCCATTTTCTGATGCAAATTTTATAATAGACCTAGTGTTCACAATGAAGCAACGATAAAGATAAAAATGCATATTTACTGAGCCCATGTTTCCCAATTTACAAACATGAGATTCTACAGGTTCTTTTCTTTCTAAAAGCATGTATAGGTGTTTGGCTTGCATGTAAGTCTATGGACCACATGTCTGCCACCATGGTACCAGTAATGACAGGAGAGAGTGTTGTATGTCCTAGAACTCAAATTAAATGGTAGTGAGATACTATGTGGGTACTGGGAATCGAACTGGGACCTCCAGAGGAGCAATCTTTCTCTTACTCACTGACCCATCATTCCAGCTTTGCTTGACTTTTTGTGATAAGTAAATTTCCCTGATATTAAATAATTTTTGGTGATAATCAATTTTAGTTATCAACATGACAATCTAGAATCAGCTGGGAGAATGTCACCTTAAAATGTAAGAGGCTGTCTTACTATGTTAAGTGAAGTGCAAAGATGCTGTGGTTCACACCAGAGTGAAAAAAAAAAAAACAAAAAAACAAAAAACCCCACAAACAACAAAAACCCATGATAGTTAAGAATTCTGTTATATTGTAATTCTCAAAATGGATTTCTCAAAACAAAAATATTTGATTTCAAATATTAGTATCTTGATCTGAGGAGGTTTTGTTTTTTGAGACAGGGTTTCTCTCCATAGCCCTGAGTGTTCTAAACTCACTTTGTAGACCAGTTTGGCTTGAAACTTACTACCTTTGCCTCCCAAGTACCAAGTACCATGCACCATCACCACCCAGATTCAAATATTCTGAGTGGGTCACTCCTAACTTAACATTTTAAATCTCTTGAGTGTCTCCACCCCATCCTCAAAATCATCTCCCAAACTGTAGTTATATATCAAACTATTTATATACCTGGCATGCCTGCAGCAAGACTCTGACCAAAAGCCAAAGTTGGGTTTGCAGCTGCGGCTGCTGCAAGTGACTCTGCTTGCTGCCCTTGTTGGCCCTGACTGGGAGTAATAGGACGTTGACCTGCTCCAGGACGAAGAACCTAGAAAGGACAAATAATTCAGTTAAAAGGACTATAGCAACAAGTTCATCTTAGACAACTATATTCATATCACAGTACAATTTGGATACTTTTTGGAAAATCAAATATAAGTTTATCATGAAAAGTTTCATTTCCATCATAAAAATAAAGAAATAACATTATTGGTTCTTGACAACTACAATACTCTATAAAGCAACACTGAGGTTCTAGGTCCTTGGGTAAGTTACTTCTAAAATTTATGCCCTCTTCTGGTGTGTCTGAAGACAGCAAACAAAAATGTAACCGCATAAAAGAAAAAAATTTTTTTTTAAAAAAAAAAAAAAAAAAAGGGGAAATGGCCAAAAAGTAAAAATTGTTTAATTTTTAAATAGTATTTATCCAAGCTTTATTCCCAAATTATTTTCCAAGGCTGAACACTAGCACCTGAGAAGCTTAAGGTAATTCACTATTATGAGACTGTGATGTCAAGTCAAAAACCAACCAAACAAAAAAAAAACCAAAAAAACAAAAAAAAAAAAAAAAAACCACAAAACAAAATTTTAGAACTCAAGGAAAGTTTAGCAAAAGAGTAGGAACTTGCTCAACATGAAAAATACTTAGTATAAAAAATAACAAAGTAACTTCAAAATAATGAAACACAATGTAATAAATACACTTTACAAATATCCAAGCAATTCCTGGCAAAGCAGACTCATTCTAAGTGCACATTCACAACAGGTTAAATAAGTTATTAAATGATGCTATGATACTATATACAAAGGCTAAGCTAAACATTTTCCATAGAACATCAACACAGTATTAAAAGATATTAAAGAAAATTCATAGCAAAAACTACCTATCAAACAAGCAACAAAGTATTTAAGTTACTTTGTAGAAATAAGATCATCACAGCAACCAGAATTCTCACTTAACAACATTGTTGTTTACATTTACCAAGGTAATTTTATTTTAGGCCTTTTCGAAAATTGTCTCTGAAAGCACAGACTGGAGGATCTCTATGAATTTGAGGCCCACCATGGCTTTATAGTAAAGCCCTGTCAAAAACGCCACCTAATTAGTACTTTATTTGGGAAATTAAAAGTAATCTTATTTTCATTTCTCGACTTTTCCTGACTAACAGTACACTTAAATATTTGTTTCCTTTTACTAAACAAAATGACATTATGTAACTACTTAAAACATCTGAAGACAAATGAAGGAGCAAGCTCTTTGATACAGACATCAAGAACATTTATTTGATGTTTCTTGAAACAAGACCTTGTTACTCACAATGGGCTGGCCTCAGTCTCCCAGTGGTAATGGGGATACACTTACCAACACTTCAAGTATATTAGCAACTTTTAAGAAGCAATAAAAAGCTGATGTAAGAGCACTGGCTGCTTTTCCAGGTCTTGAGTTCAATTCCCAGCACTCACGTGATGGCTTGCAACCACCTATAAAGGTGTCTAATGCCTCCTTATGGTAATTTAACCGGTGTACATGCAGACAGAGTGCACATACAATTAAAAAGAACATAAAGTAAATTACTTGACACCTGAAGAAAGCAAAACAATGAAAATAGAAATACACAAAACCATTTTTGTTTTAGGTTTTGCTTTGTCGTCCCCATCCCCCAAGACAGGGTTTGTTTGTGTAGTCTGGCAGACCTAGAATTCGCTCTATAGACCAGGCTGACCTCAGACTCAGAGATTCACCTGCCTCTGCATCCCAAGTGTTAGGATTAAATAAAGGTGTGTGCCACTACTGCCAGACCACACCAAACTTTTAAATGATCGGAACATTAAAACAAAAGTCAGTAAGTAGTTATATATCAACTATACATTAAGTACTGTCATGCCATCTACTAAGGAAATGGACATCTTTTAAATACCAGGAACTCAATGGAATTGTAAAGAATCCTCGGCTTATTATATCACAAAGAAAGGCCTACCTGCTGCTGTCCAGGCTGAGCTTGTGATGCTGCTTGCTGATTGGCTGTGTTGCTTGCCGCAGCTGCAGCTTGTTGCTGAAATAAATTGGCTGGATACACCCCCCATGGAACACCATAATACTGAGGTGGAACCACTGCTGGACCTAAACCCCATATGGCCCACCAAAAGAAAAAAAAAGTCACTAAATTTTACATATGAGATCAGTTACCATTAAATTATAAAAGGAGACAAGTCTCCTTAAGAGCTGACCACATCACACTTGTTATACCACACTTGAAAGTGATTCTTTTAAGACATAAGGTCAGTCAGATGTGGGTTTGTTTTTGTTCTCAGTTTGTAACCAACTAGTCTCAAACTTCTAAAACCTTGCTTCAGATTCCCAATTACTTGCATCATTGCCATACCCAGCTTACTACTGATATCAAAGACAGGAGAAGAGTGTTCATGAGAGCAGTGGCCTTACAGAACAGATTCAAGTACAATGCTAACAGGAGACTTACACACTCACATGGATTGACTGCCAATGTATGGGTCTAATATAGACACAAATAATAAAGGAAATACACTAGATACCATAAAACTGTTAATACTTTAGATAATTCATTAATTGGGTAAGAATAATTTTTTATTATTAAAATTTTTAACTTTTAATTTGTAAGAAAACTAGGGAACTAGCTCATAGTAATATGAACTTGAAGTTTAAAGACATTTTTCCTATTTGAAACAGCACTAGTCACCATCCTCACATGCAACTGAGTTATATGAAAACAGATGTGAGACAGTGTTTATATTGTCTAGATGATTCAAAAAAAGGGAGGGGAGTAAAGATAGCAAAGGGGAAATAAAATGAACTGTTTCTGCTCTATTTTATTTAGTTCAAGATATCTCATTATATAGATTAGTGAGTCCACCAAAAAAGGAGTTGAGTCCTGACTTCTGACAGATACAACAAATGTTTTAATGTCAAATCAAATTAGGACAATTAACTTGTTTACTTTAAAAACCCAACCTTACAGAGTTTAGAAGAAAATTAGAGCCAAGTATAAATATCAAGTCACTAAAAATTAAAGCACTAATAAACTTAGAGGCAAATATATTTCTAAAAAGTGATTATTTAAATTAAGTGATTTAATTATTTATCACTTAATTAATTAAAATTATTATCACTTAATTAAATTAAGTGATTTAAATTATTTAATTTAAGTGATTATTTACTTTAAAGTGTTATTTAAAAAAAAAAAAAAAAACCCAAAAACTTCAAACTATCTCCAGCCTCTGTCTATTCAACACAGCCAGAAACTCGTGTGGTAGCTGAACAAGAGTCCTAATCAAGACATGCTTTACACAAGTATATTAGTATTCTGAAGATTCAGCATGGAGAGCAATGCAAAAATATAAATGTTTTAAAATACTGATTAGATATTAAATTACAGAACTTTAGACTTACTGTGTCAAATCAAATATGCTACTGAATTACTTTATATTTTATGGCTTAAAAAAAAAACTAATAAACTGTATTTTCTGGTTTATGCAGTATTTCTGCTGAACAGTCCTGGTGCTCTAATAAAGGGCCTAAGTTAACTGTGTAGAATGTACTAAATGATTTCTTGAAGGCACTTTTCTCTGTCCTGTGGATATGCAGGTGTACACACACATATATAGGAGCAAACACAAATAAACAAAAATCTCTGCTAGCACCAGCATATTAATATCTAGTTAAATGGCACCAGAAAACTACACATACATATGGAATCACGTGGTACAACTTCTACATCAAAAGCATTGACAGGTTTCTTTCTGTTTAGTATATTAGATGGCAAATAAATAAATAAATAATTTAAAATTAGCTTTTTTCTCTCACTTTGCAAAGTAATATCTTAAGTTTGAAGGCTGTCAATCTCCACCAACAGAAGGACTGCCCAAGAGATGGACTGCCCAAGAGATGGACTGCCCAAGAGTCATAAATACTAACTGGTGACAATCATTTATCTCTTAAAGTCAGAAGTAGCAGTGACCCCTTTCAAAGTTAGTCCACCAACTCATACAAGTGAACCCAGGAACAACAGTAACACATTCTTGCCTCTATAATCAATATAAACCATGCTTAAGGACTGAACTTATATCTCTATCTGTAGCCAATTCAACCTAAATCAAACTTCTCCCAATGACTTTACAGAAGACCAGCAAAATGGTCTGTCAATAAGACTGCACCTGACTAGTATACAAGTTTCCCTTAACTTAAATAAGCAATTAATACAGCTTTGACTTGAACAACTGTCAATAAAATTCCTTCCATACTGTTTGCACCTGCTTGCTTGTAATGCTTAAGAAATGACATTTTGTTTTGATTATTAGGATCAGTATAAATAAAGATGTAGATTCCACATTGTAAGATTTCTAACTACAAACTAGAAATATAAACCAACTACACATAGGGATAAAAAAGAGTTCTTACTGCAGTGCTGCTGCCCTGTAATAGTGTAACTGAAAAATGAACTCTCTCTGCAAGTCTCAGTTTACTATGGACAGTATCTTAGTTTCTCAGAGAAACTCCAAATTACTCACAGACCACCCCTCCTCAAATTCATAACAAGCAACAAGGATAAACAAATTACCTGCTAATGTTGCTGCTGCAGCCAATCCTGCTGCAGTATACGGGTCGGTCCCTGGAGGAGCAGCACTAATAATATATGGATTTGGCACAAATGCAGCTGGAGCAAGGCCTGCTGAGAATACACCAGCTATATTTAAAAGGGTGAGAAATAATAAACGAAAATGTAAAACATTTCTTCACTAGGTAAAAACACTGCTATTCTGAATCTGGGGTGGGACCCCATACGGTAAGGGTTCAAATTTTTACTGAATAACTGCATTTACAAAATAAAAATGAAGAAAAAAAATAGAACACCAGCTGTTTTATGAAACTTTTGGACATCCTAAGATGACCTAAGACAAACAAGAAAGAGTTTAAAAGACAGTGACTTTAAGTCTCTCTGATTTTTAGAATGTTTAAAAGAGTGACTTTAAGTTTCTCTGATTTAAAAATTTCTAAGCTTAATATAAGCCCGTACAGATTAGGTAGAAGCCAAAAATGAATGAAAACTATGTATCTGCAGTATTCTTAAAGAGAAGAAATTTCTAGACACTGACAATTACCATATATACCCTTGGACAGTTGCTGAAATTGTACTGTTACAATTGTCTCTTCTGGAAAGTATAAGACAATTGAAAATGAAATAATAAAAATGAATATATTTAAAATTAAAGATGTTAGAGACCCAGCTTTAGATGATGATCATAAAAATGAGTTTGTTTTTTCCTTATCTTTTTGAGACAGGATTTCTAAGATATAAGCTGCAGCCCACACAATTTTATGCCCAGAGGCGTGCAACATAGCTATTTTTCAAAACCAGTTTTTTGGGGGTTCAAGACTATTCTTATACTTACCATCATTTGCTCAGGACTGCATGTTAAACTCTGCCCCAGGTCAACAGTTTCAAGATTTCTCCCTGGTTGGGGCTCAAGGGATTAAGAGCACAAACTGGCCTCATAGAGATCCTAAGTTCAGTTCCCAATATCCACACGAAGCATCTCACAACTGTCTGTAACTATAGCCTAGATATACTCAATATATACCCTGTTTGGGCACTCATGTGGGTGTGCAGAAACATACACAATAATAAAATCTAAAAAAAACTATGTTCTCACTGGTTTCACCTATTATAGATTTAGTTATTATAGGAATAGGAAATTATATACTAATACTGATGTTCTACTTAAGGCCATCAAAGAAGAAACTGGAAGGCTAGGATTTATTTTTTTAAATGTGTTATATCACAAAATTATATATGCTATTTACAACTTGCCAAAAGAGAAACCTATCAAATTTTGTTGTCTTCTACTAATCTGATCAGTAAAGTAAAACACTGAAATAAGCAAAACCAATTTTAATTAATGGTTCTTTTACTATCAACAAGACAAAATGGGCCAATGCATCTTAACTCTTACTTTTTAATTTAAAAATTCAATCCACAAAGAGAGAATCAAATATCCCAAGTTATTTTCAAATAACCATTTTTATACACTGCTTTGAAACATCAAGATTAAAACTGACCTATGGGGGGTTGGGGATTTAGCTCAGTGGTAGAGCGCTTGCCTAGGAAGCGCAAGGCCCTGGGTTCGGTCCCCAGCTCCGGAAAAAAAAAACAAAAAACAAAAAACAAAAACTGACCTATGGCAGAGGGCACACATATGTAATTTCAATACTTGGGTGGAAGCAGGTCACCCTTGGCTGTGTAACAAGCTGGGTTTTGTGAGGGGATCAAGTTGGTCAGTAGGCAAATGTGCCTGCAGCCAAGACTAGCAAACTCCACTATATGCCCACCCACTTCTCTATGCATACACAGTACATAATACATAAATGACTTTTTTAAAGCTTATAATTCACACTATCATCCTTCACTAAACACACACACACACACACACACACACACACACACACACACACACACCTATTTATAAGTGTTCTTATCCACCAATACACTTGTATTTCCTAGGTCAATGTCATAGTTTAATCACCATGAATAATAGCTATCTTAACATAGTTGAGCAAGTCCCCATTTTAGTTTTCTAATAATTTCCTAGTTTCATTTTCCTGAGACAAACATCAAAAAAAAAAAAAAAAAACCACCATCCAATTTTCAAACAAATGAATCCCCACTAGAATTCTGACAAGAATATAATAACAAACATTCCAATTTGGAGAACTCAATTTTTACAATGTTGAGCACCTCCCCAGAATTTTTTTTTTCAATTTTTCAAGTAAGTTCAAAACAAAAAAAATCGTTCTCTTCCTTCATTTTTGGGGTGAATTAGAGTAGACCACACTGGCCTGAAACTTACAATGTAACCCAGTGGTTCTCACCCTTCCTAATGCTGTGACCCTTTAATACAGCTCCTCGTGTTATGGTGACCTCTAACACAAAATTATTTTCATTGCTACTTCACAACTGTAATTTTGCTATTGTTATGAATCATAATGTAAATATCTGATATGCAGGATATCTGGTATGAAACCTCTGTGAAAGGGGTTCTTTAAAAATGCAATGTATATTCATACTCCCTTTTCTGCTCCAAGTTTCTCCTGTATCATGTCTTTGTCACTACAGACTATCTCAATGTTCTAGAGGATTTCTCAATTTTCTTAGGTAAATAGCCACACAGTAATGCAGTCCGCTGAAGAATTGCCTTTTCAATGATTTTCACATCATGTTGTAGTATGAAGACTTCTACATAATCTTTGATGTCTTAAATTTATCTCCACCCCCACAAAAAAAGTTTTCACTATGCAACCATTGTTGACCTGGAATTCTCTATTTAGATCAAGCTGGGTCCCAAATTCACAAAGATTTGGCTTTCTCTGCCTCCTCTGTGTGGGGATTAAAGGAGAGTGCCACCATGTCAAGTTTTGTGGGGAGTAAGGAAGCCCTGAGACAATGTGTGTTGTTAACATGGACATGATACGTCAAGGACCCTACAGCCTAGCCAATGTCTCAACCATATGGAAGTGGCAAAGCTTTCCCCAGACAAGACTCAGAGGTACAGCAAAACAATGTTGACAGTATCCATAGCTTTCTCCCTCCAGATGTTTGAAGTTTTAGGACTGCTCCCCTAGAGAACATGCTTCTGAGAGGAGTTAAACCTGCCTTCTTCTTCAGCTGTATGCAATAATGACCCTTTCCTATTCAATGACATATAATGAGCATGCTGAACTTCTGGGGCACTGAGTCTTCTCTGATAACCCAATTCACCCAATACCAGCCTTTTCTTTGTCTGTGTGTCTGTCTTATCTTCATTCCCTTGCCACCTCTATTTAGGGTTCTGGGACCAAAGCCATGGAAGGACAAAGCAAATCTGATTTCTAAATGCTGTAAATCCACTTTTAAAGTGGTTTATGAAACTTTAAGGCTCTTTACTTATAGTTTATACTTTGAGTGTGCACTCCTGTTAAGACGATTATCTGATTATTCTTATTTCCACTGTTATTTTTGTTTCAAACATTACCCTTTGTGAGTTTTCTCTCATTTGTTCATCAAACAATAGCATGGCCACCTAAACTTATATTATGCCACTCATACCTACTAACCTAATCTACCAGCACCCTATGGAGGAGGGTGTCACTCTTCCTTACATGGTTTGCATGGTTCAGTCTCTCAAATCTGGTCATTTATCTCCTAGCTTTTTATAGGCTTTTAATGCTACAGATTTTCAGATTTCCTGTACTATAGAAATCATCTATACAACTCACCTTTTCCTTCTGACTTAGGCATGTATTCTCTGTGTACAATGTCTGTTTTTAAAAATATGCTGCATCTAATACTTATCACTAACCTTTTTTCATATGGGCCAAGCCTATATTGCTACCTATTGTAAAAAACAAAAAAGCAAAAAGCTGTTCCATAATTTTTAGATGTCTGGAAAAAAATTTAACATACAAAGCAAAATTTAACTTAGATGGGCAGTTGTGGTACATGGTGAAGCAAAGTGGGGGTAGACATTTCTTTAAGTTTGAGTCCAGCCTGGTCTGCAGAGCTGGTTCTAGGACAGCCATGACTACACAAAGAAACAGTCTTGAAAACAAAATAAAACAAACAAACATTCTAACTTATGTACCCATAGCTTTTACTGAAAACAAGTACCCTTATTACGTATCACTTATGACAACGCTCCTGCTACTATAGTGGAGTCGCTAATCTTCCTAAGAACTGAAAAGCTTATATTATTTGCTGTGTTTACCCTTCTATAGAAAGTTTGGTCAACCCCCTTTAGAAGGCTCTTTACACCAATACTGAACAAGATGGTAGTTACCAGCCACATAATTCCAGTAAGCATTCAAAATGTAACTAGCTTAAGATCAGATAAACACATATCTCATTTCAGAATTTAAAGAATGTAAAATTTCTCATTAGTTTCGTGCCAAAATTCTGAAATGATACAACAGGTTAAGACAATAAAATAATTTGGATCACGTTTACCAACTTCATGTTTCAATCATGGTCACTAAATAATTTAAAATTGTTCATAGTATGCACTTTATTTCTACAGAATCGTGCTGTTTTAAGTATGCTGTAAGCTAGCCAAAGATGATTAAATTTTGATTAAAAAGAACCAATGGTCAAAAAATAAATATTTACAAATGTGAAATTAAGATTAAAACAGAGTCAATTTGATAGCTTATATTTCCACAAAAATATTGTCAACTTACTCAGGTTTCTAAAATTTGTATCAAACTGTCAAAACTGTTTAAGATTCTGTAAGTTCATACAAATACCAACTAATAAATGAACTCTTCACACACACACACACACACACACAAACACACACACACCCCATTTCTAAACTCATTTCATTAAAGCAAGTATTTGGATAACAAAACTTGACAATTGCAAAAAAACAGACAAATCACTTACAAATAAATGGTCCTTAGAATTAAGGATCAGGCTGTATAGATTAGCTCACCAGTTAAAGATGTTTGCCACTAACTACAGGGAATCTGATACCCTTTTATGGTTTCCAAGAACACTCACAAGCACATCCTTACACTAACTGAACACATATAAATAAAAATGTATTTTAAAAAATTTTTTAAAGAAAAGCAATTGAGAGAATCAACTCAGGATTTCCTGTGTGCTATGCAAGCACTTTAACAACTGAGTACAACCCACAAAAAATTTTAAGCACTTATCAACACTAGATTTGAACAAAACAACACTATGTATTCATTAATAAGGGTAATTAATAAGGGTTAATTATTCCAAAGTGTGTGTGTGTGTGTGTGTGTGTATTTTTTAAAGATTTATTTATTATATCTAGTACACTGTAGCTGTCTTCAGACACACCAGAAGAGAGCATCTGATCTCATTACGGATGGTTGTGCGCCACCATGTGGTTGCTGGGATTTGAACTCAGGACCCCTGGAAGAGCAGTCAGTGCTCTTAACCACTGAGCTAACTCTCCAGCCCCCCCAAAGTATATTTTTAAAACCCAAAATCCGAGCTTCTGGAAGTAGATGATTCTGAAGTTCATAACCCCCACTGAGCAAAACCTCCAAAATAATAAAACCTATTGCATTTCATGAGCAGATGCAACTAATATATTTTTAACAATAAAAGGGTTAAATTAATAAATACTGGATAAAGGAGGCCCAGAAAGGAAGGAGGCCAGGTAGATGCTGCAATTAGAAAAAAAAAAAAAAAGTACATACATACATATATACTTCCTTGTAAAAATCTAAAGTAAAATTCCTAATAAGACTTAATAGCACTAATACAGAACAATATATATTTGAAGGAAGAGAAACAAATCAGTCCTTAAAGAGCACTTGAAGGCTGGAAACAGTTCAGTGAGAGATATCCAGGGATGCCCTGTAAGGCTCTAAGTTCAACTCCTAGCCACCACCCCCCCAAAAAAACTAATAAAATAATATCAAAGAAATCCTACCGCAAAACACTTGCAACTAGAAAATAAATTAAATTAACCAAAATCAGATAGGTAAATCTATAGTGATAAATGATACAAAACTATTTATGTTCTACATTAATACCATCTTGCTAGTTTTAATATACTACAATCATATAAGGAGAAGGATTAGAAGAAACTAGACAGAAGGGCATGAGAAACTCGTCTTACTTGATAAATTTGATAATCTATATTACCCTTTAAAAAGCTTCCAAATATATTAAACTTATTTCACTACATATTATTAAAAAGGTGAGAGTCAGAATGCTGAGAAGAGGAAAAACAATACAGCTATTAGCATATTAATTATTATTTGTATTATTAAACAGTAAAGAAATATAAGTGGTAGGAAAAACAAGAAATAAAGACAAAAGTAACTAAACTTAATATAGATAGCAAAACATGCACCCAACTTGAATTTTATCAGTAATACATCGTTGAGTTAATTCACATTAATTAGAACTAGATGTCAAAAAGTTAATGGTTTTAAAGAAAATTTCTTGGGATTCCTGTTTTTAATTCTAAAAACGAGCATTCTGACTGGATAATAGATTATATAAATAATAACACTTATTTCTGGATCTTTGATTATCAATTACCCACTGAGATAAATCTTAAAAACTAACATTTATCAAGTATAAATTTTCAAATTTTAAAATGTATGTGTGCATGTTTTCATGCCATAGAACATATGTTGAGGTCAGATGATAACTTGTGAAGTTGGTTATCTCCATCATAGATTCTGGATTTTAAGATCAAATGTGGGTCATCAGGATTTATGGCAAACCCACTGAAGCATCTTGCTGGCCTAATTACAGACAGATTTAACAAATGATGCAAATAATCAAAACAATTTCCTCCATTAACCATAATCCTTAATATGTAATCTATTACTACTAACTCAGGTGTTTTCAAAAGTAATAAATTAAATATACACAAGACTTACTTTAAGAAATAAAAAGGAAACATTTTAAATAATTTAATACAAGATTTTCCTAACAACAAAAAGGGTAATTCATGAAGACTTACCTATATGTGGCTGCTGAGCTGCTGCTAATGCATACTGCTGCTGTTGAGCAGCAGTTAACTGCTGAACTGTTAGTGCATTAGTCCTCTGAAAGAGCTATCCAGGAAAAGATTTAATACAAAGATTAACACCAAAACACTGCCATTCTCATTAAAAAGCTGTGAATTTTTTAAATACTTATTTGAAAAACTTTAATGACATTTTAATCAATAAAGCAGTAAATGTCAAAACCTCTATCATTTGTAATGATTCATTATCACTTCAGGTTACACTAGTAATATTATTAAAGAGATTTCTTAAAGAAGTATTTTTACCTGCTGTTGGGAATTGTAGTCAAAAAGGCCTACAGTAGCTCCTGAAGAATCCATGGGTACCTGATTACCAGGATAGTCAAACTGTAAGGAATCCAGACCAACTTGGTCCATTGCATCCAGATTCTGAGTTTCAGGATTTGAAAATTCTTCAACAAGTGGTTTATTCGCTGTTGGATTAGGAAGAGGACCCAATCCTTCTGGGGGATTAGTACTAGGGCCAAGGCGCTCAACTACTTCAGTTGGAGAGGCTTGACGACTTCCCGGAGTACGACTAAATAAAGAAAACAGAAAAGCACCATGAGTAAAAGTAGCAAGTCAAAGGGCAAAATAGTGATTGAGGAAAAAATTCCCAAAATATGAATAATAAATAAGGCTTTCTGAGCCATCAACCATTCCATTTCTCATATTCTTCCTATTTAGTAACTACTTAAGATAACACAGTTTCAAAAAAAAAAAAAAGATAACACAGTTTCAGTATTTTTAATTTTATCACTCTCCTCAATTTGAATAGCATAATCATATACTTCAATAATGCAGGTAAGACAAATAGACAGGTAAGAAAAATTGTTAAAATTTAGAACTATACTACCTGAAACTTTTGTCTAAAACCATAGACAAAAATTAAGAATAAAAAAACAACTAACAACAAATATGGCAAAGCTCAAAATTCCACTTATCAAAAAACTTGGTTATAGTTTCCATGACTGAAAGAAATTTAAACTAAAACAAAAGCTGACTCACAACTGTGACTTTTAAAGTTTTGTTCTGAGCAAATCCTCTTATGTTTTGGATCTGCTTCCTTAATGAGAGTAAATGTATGATTGGGTAGTTCTAGCTAAAAGAACAAGAGTAAGAGAGAGCAAGAAAGGGAGTAGCAGCCAACCAGGAAGCCTTTAGGAAAGCCCTATACAATAAATATCTACCCAAAACCATCTTTACTGTATCAAGCTGTTTCTGTTTAAACCACCAAAAGAAATGTAAATGTAGACATTTTTGAAAACTTAAAAGTATACAGAACACATACACAAACTTTATATAAATAAAATACCCCAACACTGTTCTACCATATTACCCTAATTTTCACAAGAAATTCACTAATACTGGATTAAACTTTTAGCATTGGTTTCTCTTCTCATTAACATCCTTAATATTTCGGACATTCTATCCTCCTCCTCCTCCTCCTCATCATCATCTATACAGTATTCTGCCTGCATGTATGCTGGCAGGTCAGAAGAGGGCTCTAGATCTCATTATAAATGGTTGTGAGCCACCATGTGGTAGCTGGGAATTGAACTCAAAACCTCTTTCTAGCCCCATCTAACATTCTTTTTTCATTGTTTTTAATTGTACTGTTCTGAGAAACTATACATTCATAGCACATAGCACATAGTTAAAGAATCTAATAGTAATGAGTGTTTTACTTGCCTTAAACATCAGTTGTTCATCAAATTTAACAGTCTCTAATTTAAGATGTTCCATATTGGCCTAAGTTTGCTATCATATACAAAGCAGTTTACAAAGTAATTCTTAATTACAAGTACAGACTACTAAGTACTTAAAACATGCATGCTATTTCCAAGTCATTACTATATTAGATTTCAAATGTGTTTTGCCATTAGCCACACCTGCCTTTCTCTTTTGTGGGTTTTTTTCCCCCCCTGAAACATTTAAGAAAAAAAACAAACCCAAAACAAACCAAAACAGGGTTTCTTTCTGATTAGCCATTAGCCAATTTGAAAAGGTGGAATGGTCCTAAATTTCATTCCATGAAAAAAAAAAAAAAATACACACACACACACACACACACACACACACACACACACACACGATGTGTGTTGCTACAAATTAATGATAAACTTGTAAGAGATCATATAGCCACAGCTATTTTTCTGAAGCATTTTTACATGTCAAGTACTGATGCTGTATTTAACTAGTAATTTCAAACGCATATTTAAAATCTAATGGAACAAAACCCACAAATACAGTTCATATTAATGTTTAAAAGGAAGCAATAACCTTTCACACAAAACAACTCAATATAGCAAAAGCAGAGGACAAAAGAAAATATTGTGCTATCAGTGGTGCCATTTTCTTGCTATAGTTAATGGTATGTTAACACTTCAATTATAAATATATAAATCAACTGAGTTTTAAATGTCTAACCTTCACTAAAACTTAGGAGCAGAAAAGAAAAATCAAGAAAAGATTCTAAATAAAGAATATTAATTTTTTTCCTGTCAAAAGAGGTTTACTGGTTTTGGATGCTTTTTTGCACTATGAACAGATGAAAATGGTTCTTTTAACAGACTATTATTCTTTGTTAGGTGAAGGTAGTAAATGCAGGAACATAAAATGCACCAAGTAACTGTCCCTTTATCTAAAATTCCATGGTTCATGAGGTGAAGCTTGACGACTAATTAGAAACTGCAAGGGTCAGCCTGAAGCATCAACTTTCTAGCGTACAGGTAAATGTGCAGTGTCTAATAGAAAGCCAATAAATGAAAAACAAAAACAAAAGACCGCGTTTAATTGCTAGAAACAACTAAAAATAAGTATTCAAGAATTCCAAGCTTAAAAAGTGATTTCTTATTTAAAGAAGTGATTGATTATGTATTAGTACAATCCATATAGTATAAGGAAACCACTGATTTCTACACTAATTTTGCCTCATATATCTAAGGTGAAAAAAAAAAACAAATGACAGGGGATGAAAAAGTAGTTAATATAGCAATACAAGAGAAAAATCCCACTACAAGGTACTCAAGCACAACTCAAGGGGAGAGGAAAAATAGTATTAAACCTGTAAGTCACCAATTAGTGAAGAAAAAAGTTCTAATTTAGATCATAAGACAAAAATAGCAGCTTCTAACATTAATCTTCCAACATAACACCCTGTTTTAGTTATGATTTTGAAGATTTTTAGTAACTCATGATCATTAATTTTATTTAAAAAAATTCATCCAGATTAAGACAAGGCACAAAGGAAATAAAAGTAACCCTAAATTGGAAAAACCATCTAAATCAATCACATCAACTAACTGTAATAACTCCTAAAAGAAATGCTTTTCTTCTTGAAAAAGTTAAAAAATCTTACTTAAAATCTTTGCAATCGGCATCCATTCCATTTGGCAAACCTCTGCCATTTATTTTAGAGTCCTCATCATCTTGTTTAAGATCTCTGTTTTGGTCCTCCTCAAATGGAGAAGCCTTGCCTTTTTGATCTCCTTTCTCAGGTCCATCTGTTTCAGCATCTCTAGTACCCTGAGGAAAAAGAATCTGTTTGATTCTCAATACTTAATAGAACAGAAAAAGGCACCAAAAGGTAGTCTAAAACTACCCTGTAGTGCATGTAATGATAAAACAACACTTTTGTTAAGTGAACTAATTTAGCAAAGGCCAAAAAACTAGGGATTTATAACAGAAGGGCTAAGTCAACCTTAACTATAGCGGTACAGGAAAAGCATTAACACCACAAATTAAAGGTTTTAATTGTTACATAATTTGACTTAGTTACAGATTAAGTACTATTGGGAGTAAGCAATATTACCTTTGCAAGGAAAGTTTTTAAATGTGATTTGGTTGTTAACACAGTTATAAAAACATAAGTACTTGCGATTACTCTACAATTTCATGAACTAAGTAAGAAAACAAATTGTAAATGGTTTTAAAGTTTCTTTCAGTTCTAAGAACAGAAAAATAATCTGGCTAAACTGGAACAGTGGCCCATATTTTTAATGCCAGGACAGAAGACTCAGGCATGACTCAGCTAGCCTAGTCTACACAATAACTTCCAGGCTAGCCAAGGCTAGTAAGATCTTTTGTCAAAAGAAAGAAAAGAGCAAAATACCATAAAACAAACAAAAAAAGATGAAAATATCAAATTTGTATTCAAAATAATACTTACAAAAGTTCCCTTCCTAAATCGAGAATCCAATTTATCAGCAGGAGAGGAACTTAATACATATTCTACCATGCTCACGCCAAGGCCTCCACTTTCTGAGCGCGGAGAAAGAATTGCATTTACTTCACTGTTTCCATGAAAACTCTGTCCAGATCTTCTCTGTACCATAATAGGCTGGGACATTGAATGATCTGTTTGGAAGGAAAACATAATACAGTTTTACTTTTAAGCCAAGTAAAATATAGTTTACAGATTAACACCAATTTCAGGAAAGCCAGTACTTCCTGTATTATAATACTCTTGTTAAAATAAACAACTTTCATTCTGGATAGTTGGGATATCTTTTTTCAAATGATACATTTTTTTATTTGTATAAGTCAGAGAACAGTTATATGTGGACAGTTCCCTCCTTCCACACTGACATGGGCACCAGGGATCAAACTCAGGTTGTCAAGCTTTGTGGCAAGTATTTTTTTAACCAGCTGAATCACTGTTTCTTGAAAGTACAGATGGAAAGTCAGAAGGCAACTTTGTAGAGTTGCTTCACCCGCCTTCACATGAGTTTAATTTAGTGATAAAAGCAAAAAAGAGTCAAACCAAAAAAAAATATATCAATGCGGCAGAAAAATGACTCTGAAAGTTGAATTGTTTCAAAGTATTAAACCTCTAAAAAAGAATAAAACCTCTAAAAACAAAACAAGAGGCAGCAGTTCCCAAGCGCAGTTATACATCACACAAACCTATAACATATTGTAATTAACACAATAAATACCAATCAGTTTAGAAAAAAATCAATTAAATCTCAGAATTTTATGTGCATGGTGAAAACCCCAAATATCAGATAAATACTTTTAAAATACTTTCTAGTTTATTTTAGAACAAAATTATGTACTCAACATAAATGCCTTTGTTGAAAACAAAAGGTAATTTCTAAACATCTGAGAGCTAGCATAATTTAAATACAATCCACAAACTAGAGGCAGTATTCCAAGTTTTTATTGCTGAAAATTGTTTTTAAAGAAACCAAAGGGCAATTAGTGAACTCTGGCTCATTTGTGAACAGAAACAATAATTAGTTTTAGTCTCTGATACCATGAGTATATTCATTTATTTCATTACTATAATAATTTTGAAGTATATAATAATAATTTTGAAGTATAATTGATTTCCCACTTACATCTATAAGTGACTCGTCATTATACTCTTTGCTTTAATCATTCACCCTCTCAGTTTAAATACTAGTATATATTGTGACTCATGATAGGTATTATGATTCAAGAACAAGACAACTTGTTTTGGGGTTACTATTACTGTGATGAAATATCATGACCAAAAGCAACTTGAGTTTATTTCGCTCACTGTTCCATGTTAATAAATAGTTCATCATCAAAAGCAGTGAGGGCAGGAACTCAAGCAGGTCAGGAACCTGGAGGTGGGAGCTAATGTATAAGTCATGGAAGAGTGCAGCTTACTGCCTTGCTTAACATGGCTTGCTCAGCCTGCTTTCTCATAAAACTGCAGAACCAGCACATGGATCACATCATCCACATTGGGCTGGGCCCTCTCGGATCAATCACTAATTAAGGAAATTCCCTAAAGCTGGATCTTGTACAGGCATTTCTCTACTAAAGTTCCCCCTTTTCAGATAACTGTACCTTGTGTCAAATCAACATAAAACAAGTCAACATACAGAATGAATTCAGTACGGAGCCTGGGGATGTAGCTCAACTGGTAGTGATAATCAAGCATGCATGAGACTAAGTTTGGTTCCTAACACCAAAGATTTAGATGGGTGTGGTGGTACACTCCGCCATCTCAGCGCTTGAGAGGTAGAAGCAGGACTATCAGTATTTCAAGGTTAGTCTCTACTACACTGAAGTTCAGGCCAACCCAGCGATACATTTAATAAGGAATAATCAAAAATGGGATAAAGTCCTTCAAAAACAATCCATAATTTTACAGGAATATAAAGCATGGGCAATTATTTCTTCCCAACGTTAAGGTGAATCCAAAAGAAGAAATGATATTAAGTGGCATAGAAAGGAAGAGTAAACTTACGAAGTGAGATAATGAAGGAGGAGTAAGACTATTTTAGTTATAGAAACTAAACTTTCAAAGTCCCACGGTTTGAAACATGCTTTTAAAAAACAAAAGCAAACTATCACTTAAGCTGCAAGGAATAATAGATATTAGACCTCTCATAGTAGCAGAGAAATAATTTTTGGAAGCTTTATTATTATGTGTATGATGTATATGTAGGTACACATGTGCCATGGTGCATATGCAGCAGTCAGAGGACAACTTTGACTGTTCTCTGAGTCCACTTTTGCATGGGTTGCAGGTTACCAGGTTTGTGTAGTAAGAGCTTTTTTTCTCACTGGCTCAAGAATTTTCTTTTTTTCTTTTTTGGAGTTAAGATCTCCTCAAGCAGTGCCCTATATATCCCCCTACTCTTATTCAACCCCCAAAGGAAATGTAATTTGCAAAATATATGGTTAGGAATCTTGTATTTTTCTTATATCGTTCACTTTGTATAGCATACAAAAGCTGTATCACACTCAACAATAATGAGAGAAAATATTTATAAAACACATTTACTTATATACCCCACAAATTTGATTCATCACAAACATTTTAATAAATATGTCAATGTTTTAAAATTTATAAATAAATACTGTGATTTTTTTTTTACAGGTTATAATTCATTATGTGCCAAGTTCCTTTTCCCTAAGTTTCTAAGATCTAACTTTCTCCTTGCAACTTAATAGGAATCAAAACTATTTTTACCTGCTCTGTTTCTAGGAGGTCTGTATCACCAATTTATATCATTTCTAGATGTGGCTAATATTTTACAATGCTAGACTGTCACTGTCACCCAAAAGAATTTAAGACAGAAAATTCTGGTTAAGTTAATGAGTCCTCTAGTAGTTTTCAAATTTTTATCATCCAAATCAATTAGAAACCACTACTAGGGGCTGGAGAGATGGCTCAGCAAATAAGAGCACGATTGCTCATCTGTAAAACAGAATCTGATGCCCTCTTCTGGCATGTCTGAAGACAGCTACGTATAAATGAAATAAATACATATTTAAAAAAAAAAAGAAAGGACTACTAAATATATCTATCTAATCAATAAAGTATATTGCCATGTAAGACATAACTGTTGTTACAAAAATCTAAACTAAAGCTGTGCAGTGGTGGCCTATGCCCTTAAAATTAGTACTGCAGAGGCAGAAGAAAGCAGATCTCTGAGTTCAAGACCAGCCCAGTCTACAGGACCTCTAGGGTCAGCCAAGGCTATACAAAGAAATCCTATCTCAAAAAACGAAAAACAGAAATCTAAACTATAAACATGTCATACAAAAGTATGAACAAGTTTTTCTAAACTGTTTAAAGATAGGCAAAATTAAAAAAAAAAACATTGAATCTACTCATAATTCTCACCCAAACATCAATAACTTACGAGAAGTTCCCCATGCAGTCTCTCTCCATTCATCATCCCCAAGAAATATGCCTTTTTGTCCATCTTTTGTTGAATCATCAGGTTCCCAAAATTTTTTGGTAGGCAAAAGCTATTTGAAAGGAGAAAAAGAAGAAAAAGCTTTATGTTTTACAATTTATAAAAAAGAATATAAAGGAAATGTAAGCATATCGCTTATATGTTCATGTTAGCCTATGCATACCTTTGAGTAACCTATTTTCCAAGCCATCTCACTGAACAGCAAAGTTAACTCTTCATTTATGTACTGGCTCAAATAATTCTAGGCCTCTAATACTATTTTCAAATATATATATTCTTATATCCTAATTTTCTATTTCAATTTTAATTAGGTATTTATTCAATTTGTGTGAGAATTTTGCCTGTATGCATACAGCATCCATGCTTAGTCCCCAAGGAGGTCAAAGAGGGTATTGGATCCCCTTAGACTGGAGTTATAGATGGTTATGAGCCACCATGCAGACGCTAGAAACCACCTGAAAGAGCAAAGCAACAATTGCTCTTAACCACTAAGTCGTCTCTTCATCTCTTATAATTTTCTTTATATATAGTTCTCAAAAGACTTAACAAATTTCTTGCTCGAGATAATAAAAATGCTCAAAAAAATTAAAAAATTAAAAAAATTATTAAAAATTATTTCACTTCTAAATGCTCTTATCAAAGTTCCAGAATTTTTTTCACAGCTCTTTCTAGCTTTTGCAGAGCACCAATCTATCGATTCCAAATCGGAAAGCTATGAATAACAGAAGACACACAAAGAGAACCCTAACAATATTTTTTGAGATAAAATCTCAAGGTCTTATGCTCTATTCTACATACATGGTAACACGTAAATAGAAATATTCACTCATTACTCTCTCGTTTGACACTCAAACGGAATTTTAATTTGTTTGAAAGACTTGTTTTCTCAAGACATGCATGTGGCATTTTAAGTGAACATTCATAAAGACATCATTCGCATCTATTAATAAAATGCCAAGTCATTTAGCACTCATAATCAGACTTGTATATACTTCTACTACTATATTGACCATACTAGTTACCTGTGTTTGCCCTTTAAAGGCATGGTGATCTCATCTTCAGAGAATTTAAACAGATTGGAGTGAAATATAACTCCATAACAACTGATGTACAGTCTGAGAGATAATTTAGTGTGTATTTACTGGGGCAGGGCGAGTTGCATGTGAGGAATAGAGTAAGCATAAATGGAACAAAAGCAAGACGTAAGAAAATGCAGTGTTGAACGCAGAGAAGATGCAAGATGACCCATTTAACCCTGGTAAAGCTAACCAAGAGGTTATGAAGACCCTTAAAGGCATGTTAAGGAAACTCAAAGTTTTACTAAAGCAACAGAAAAATCAAGACAGGTTAGTGATAGTATGTTTTGGAAAACAAGTTGTAATACCAACTGATAGAATGGGAAAAACTAAAAGGCAAGGAAACGATCAATTTAGGAAAATCACAACAAAGCCAAGACAGTAACTAAGAGGGTACTGGCAGAAAAGAGCTTAGGGGAAAAAAAAAATTCAATCTCAGAGACATGCTGAAAGATCAAAGGACGTGATTACAAATGGTGGAAAATGTAAATAAAATGCATAAAAACTAAATGATATTATTATTACCAGACCAAGAAGCAGTGTTGAATATAAAACATCTTATATTTAATTTGTGTAAGATAAAGTCTTAACTAATCATGGGCACAGAAGTGGCTAGATGAATCATTCATATTCTGAGAGAATAACAGTATTACACTGAGGAGACTATTCTGTTCTCAGATAATATTCCACATGAGTGCCTTCACAGGCCACTGCTTTAAACTACAAAGTAGAACTAGGGACTGGCACAGTGTGGTAAAACACCTATCTACCACATATAAGGCTCTGGGTTCCATCCTCAGCACACACATAGGATAAAATAAAACAAAATGTATATTGCTTAAGTAGGGAAGAAAACGTCATGTGGAATATTCGATATTGCCAATTTTGCCAAGTACTTCTATAAGGGAAATTGTATTTATTTTGCAAACATGTATAAATTATTAGATATACAGAAAATTTAACTAAAATTAACATTTCTACTTAAAGACCTTCTGCAGACTCTAGAAATGCTTTTTAATTAAAGTGTTTTCAGTGAATATATGTGTACTATATGTAGTTCATGACATTAGTGTGTTTGGGGGCAATAGCAAAATGTGTCTTTATGACTCTGCCTTTTTACCTTTGAGACAAGGACAGGGTAGGCTGACTAGCCAGTGAGCTTTTGGGATCTGCCTAAGGCTGGGATTATAGGTATGTATTGGCAGCCATGGCTTTTTATGTAAGTGTCGGGGAACTTAGCACAGGTCCTCAGGCTTGCAAAGTATGCACTATTACCCACTCAAGCCATCTCCATAGAAAAATACCTTTTGTGGCAATTTAAACAATAACTTAAATGTTCTTCCTAGCTTGTAACCCATAGTTTAAAATGGATTAAAGAAAAGGCAACAGGTCCAAAAGAAAGGAAAAAAAACCAACAAGTTAAAATAAAAACTGAGAAACAAGGTTAAATGAATTGAGATAGAAAGAGGTGTCTCCATAAATTCTTTGATTATATACGATACAGCATAAATAAGATTTATATTATAGAAAACAAGCCTAAGATAATTTAAAATCTAAAAAGTATATTATTTTCCTACTAGTGCCCTACTCACAAAGCTCTGAGTCTAAACGATGGTTGGGACACTCAGTGTTTCTTGTCAACCTGTCCTTCCATCTCAATGTCAGATATGATGATAATACATTTTTTTGTTATGTCTTGCCCTCCCTGTTATGAAGAAACATAACAGACCCTATATACCCTATAGTACCCCTATATACTGCCTTATAAACAAATCAATCAAATTCCTGGTCCACCATTTCAGGAGATACACTTAACATCATATTTTTCTACTAAAACTTAAGCAAAAAATAAATAAATAAATAAATAAAAAAATCAAGCTAGCCAATTAATATGCTTAAAATCAAGTTTATACAGCTTATCTAAGCTCAGATACTTTCAAGAAAAAGGATGCTATGATGGCATTATAATTCAACTATCTGGGGTGGTGGAGGGAAAAAAAATCAAAATATACAGTCACTCTACTTATAATACAAGTTCACAAAAGACAAAACAAATCAAAATCTCAGATGAAGTAAGTTGTAAGATAACAGCAACATAGAAGAAATCACAATAAAATTTCCTAAATCTCTGAAATGGTGCTTTCTCGTCTTTACCTTTGCTGTAAATTAATCTTTTCTATAAATAAGATAGTAATAATTTTTACTCATTTTTCTTGTTTGTAATGAAAACACAATAAACATACTGTTCTAAGACTGAGACTACGATGAAAGACTCATTCAATCCATCTAGCTTATAGCCGTCATAAACACTAGGAACCTTCTACAGTATAAGTCATTTTATTGACTGTTTCTTTCAAAGAATTGTATATTACCAAGGTTTTGTCTATGGTGATTCCCTTTCTTTTTTCTTGTGTTAATTCAAATATCCCAGAGAGATAAAACCCTAATACTTAAAGAATAATTGTCTGATACTATTTTTCTGCATAAAACACAATCAGTTTAAATGCCAGAGATTCATACATACAGATGGTTTTAAAAACAAAACAAAAACAAAACAAAACAAAACAAAAAAACCAAAAAACACTGCTGGGACTTAAATCCTTAGTGAGTTCACTTTAAGGCTTTTCTCTTTACATTTAACTACTACAGAAGATAGTACTTTCCAATTCATCAATATCCTAAGAATTTCCATTATGAAGACTATCTCGGGCTGGAGAGATAAGTCTGGTTTATAGCACTGGCTGCTCTCTAGAGGTTCTGAGTTCAGTTCCCAGCAACCACATGGTGGCTCACAACCACCGGTAATGGGATCTGATGCATTCTGGTGTGTCTGAAGACAGTTACAGTGTACAGTGAACTCATAGACAACAAATAAATCTTCAAAAATAAACCCCACCTATCTCTAGGTAAATAAAAAGTTTTAAGATTATCTAATCTAACTCTTCAATCTTTAGATAAGCTCTAAGATTAGATATTAAGTTTAGATAAACTCTGGCTGTCCTGGAGCTATTAGACCTACCTCTGCTTCCTGTCTAGATGACATAGCTGTTTACAATTCCACTTATCACTAACAACTGCTCAGATCAGTAAGAGCATTTAAGTTCAGTCTTATTTTTGTTTTCAAAAATCTCAGCATTAATTGCAATAGTTAGTGAGATTTCTGAGACTGTGATCCCAGTCTCCTTAGTTCCTCCAATATGTTCCTACTCCATCACTCTACGATTTTGTTTTGTTTTGTTTTTAAAAGAGATTTCATCGCATAGTTTCAGCTTGCCTGGAACTTACTATGTAGACCAGGCTGGCCTTGAATTCAAGGATCCACCTGCCTCTGCCTCCACAGTACTGGGCATTTACTAACATGGTAGGCTCTACTTGAGGGTTTTTTTTAAATGCTTTGTATATTCTTATATGCCTTGGTGTTTTACCTGCCTGTGTATGCCTGTGTGAGGGTATTAGATCCCCTTGGAACAGGAGTTAGACAGATAAAGTGCCATGTGGGTGCTAGGAATTGAACACAGGTCATGTCAAACAGCAGCCAGTGCTCTTAACCACTGAGTCATCTTTCCATTTTACCATTTTTCTAAAATACTATGTCAAAATAGGAGAGAATTATCACAACAGTTATAAAACTATCCCCCAAATAAAACTCATTAGCTCAATGATCTGAAGTTAAATTTTGGTTTAACTAAGCCACATGATATAATGGAAATCAGTATGGACAAAAACATGCTATCAAGGAGAAAAAGAATGAGTTTATGAATAGATAAATACAGATTCATTTCTATCTTTGGGTGAACAACTTAAGAAAATGACCTCCTGAGCTGGAGAGATGGTTCAGCAGTTTAGAGCACTGACTTCTCTTCCAGAGGTCCTGAATTCAAATACCAGCACCCACATGGTGGCTCACAACCATCTGTAATGGGATCTGATGCCCTCTTCTGGAGGGTCTGAAGACAGCTACAGTGTACTAACATACATAAAATAATCTTTAAAAAAGAAAATGATCTCCTGATGATAGCTCACAAAAACAATACATTTAAAATGATTCTTGTAAGTATACACAATGATTCTCCATACATTAGAGATTTATAACAGTTAAGATTCAATATGCAAAACTTTATCTTTAAAAGGAAAAAACAGGGCAATCCATTAAAAACGGGATTGTTTTTTACATTACAAAAACAACCCAAACAAGCAATTTTAGAAAACTTAAGAGCCAGAGAGTACAGGCTGCTTTAATTTATTCCAATGAGTGAATTCTGGAATAAAACAAACAAAAACCTCACCTGTCAGTAAAGGAGGAGAAGACTGGTGAGAGAGAGACAGGCAAAGAAGGAAATCCCAGAAGGTTCCCTGCTGCCTGTGAGATGAGGAAAGATAGAAAGGCTTGTGGGAGAGAACCCAGAGACAGAAATTTGAGTAGGCTTCTTAGCTATCTCTTAGAGGTAACAATATTAATTGGTAAACTGTTTTTAAAAAATAGCAAAACCAGCTTATTTTTAAAAAAATATTTTTACTGGCTGAAGTTTCCTGTTAAACTGGGCCTTCAATCATCCACTAGACAACAAGAAATTGAGGCCCTATAGCACTCTGGTAGTGCATATCTGATGTGTTGACAGATAAAGCATGGTTTTTAGGTTATTTCATTTAACTTACTATTCAACTCAACTCCTCTACTAAAACCTTCATCTATCCATAGACAACTAATTCAACCACTGCTTCTGACCATAATTTTAACCACAAGGTTTAGAGTTATCAAATGTAAAATAGAAAAAAAGTCCATTTGTAAATAAGTCTGTAATATACACAGAAGTAAAGAACCAAGCCTAGAATTAATGCAGGGTTCTCACTCTTATCAAGTTCAAGTCTGTCACAGACAGATGGTAGAAATTTGAATCTGAAGGTAGGGCCTTTCTATGTAACCTAAACTGGCCCTGAGCTCAAAACTTTAGCAGTTAGGTCTACAAAGTGCAGGAAGTGTAGGCATGTTCTACAATGCTCCCCGACCTGCTGTTTAGATATGCTACTCTACTTTCTAAAACTCAAAGAATACAAGTTAAGGGGGTTGGGGACAGGGGTGGGATTCTAACTGCCTCTATTTAGTCTACTGGAGTTTTAGTAATGCCTGAGCAGCCACTATGCTACAAGATAAAGGTTTTCTTTTAAAACCAAAAAAGTATTCCTCTCAATTTTTTCTTAGGGTCCAAATTTGATTTTACTTTATGTACTGAACTAACAAGTTTATTTTGGCAATACTTAGCTTAAGCACCTTAACTCACCCTTAAATCAGTCCTCTGAAAATGACAAACTCTTTGGACAACGCTGTTCTGAAGAAAGGGAGGGTTAGCTAGCTGCAGGGTGCCCTCTTGTGGCCCAAAGGAGTGACTGGACTCTCTCTCTGCATCTGAAGAGCACAGCATTGGATGGAGTGAGTCTCATGAAGGTCTCTAATCTATTAAAGTAAAATAATCTCCAGGAGCAAGCAATTAATTATACATCTCAGGTCTGTTTACTGTTATTCTCTACAGTCCGCACAGGAGTGTATAATACAGAACACAACAGAGGTGTGTCCACAAGAGTTTTTATAATCAAGTTTCTAAAATTTATTAGGAATATGGAAAACTAAGTATTTTAGATGCCTTAAAATATGTAATGGTATGGTTAACTGGGTGACCCAAAGAAAACCATAGATTAATAGAAAAGATAACATCCATTCAAAATCGTACCTATTATGCTAAGCATTCAAAGCTAGCAATTTATAGGAGGCAAATACAAAACAAACTGTAATCAGTAACAAAGTATTTATAATGAACTAAATGGCAAGTCAGATGAGCAATGGGAGACTAGATATTGTGTTTTCAGTAGAGTCTTGCAGAGGACTAGGAGTTTATTAAGCAAATATCTTCATGTAAAGAGAGATTTTTGAGAAAGAGCAGCAACAATCAAGCGTAGCTAAAGCAAACAGCATACACATATAAAATGGCAGGATAGGACGTATTCTTCTGAGCAGAGCTAATTCTAATAACACAATTAATTAGCAAAATATAATTACCAAGTCAACCAAAATCACCTAGACACAAAAAAGCACACCAATAATTACTCACTGGATTTAACTTAAAAAAAAAAAAAAAAAACAAAAAACAAAAACCAAACCAACAACAACAAAAAAACCATTGACTACACAGTGCATAATTTCAGTTAAAAAATACGTAGGGCTGAAAGCTATAACTATTTCTAAGATTCATAGTTTAAAAAATAAATTTCAATGAAGTTTAAAAATAAATTTCAATGGCTCAAAGATTAAAGTGAGTCATTAAATTTTTGGTATTGGTGAGTTCTTACCTCTCCCATTCCCCGAGATTCTAATGCAAGAGCTTGAAAATCATGATTCATTTCATCCACAGGTCAAACCTAGGAAATAAAAGAAAGTGTAAGTTAACAGGAATTTTTTTTTAAGTAGTAACTGTGTTTTATGGTATTAACTAACACTATCATATTCCAAAATAGACAAGAACAGATAATTTTTGTTTTATATAGGTTTTCCTAAACCTATATAAAAGTGGATGGGGTTTGTTTATATAACTGTGTGCCAACAGACCACTACACATTCTTGTGCAACTGAAGAAAAGGAAGTAAAATCGAGTCCAAGCATCAAAGCATTTCTCTGTTTAGTGTGATAGTCAGTTCTATAATGTTTTATATTACTTAAGGGTTGTTAGGATTTTTGAAAAATTCTCACCACTTATTTACAAACCCTCAATGTAAAAAATTAGCAAGATAATTAAATGGTGATAAACTTTCTACAATGAATTAACTACCATGTTTGTTGTAGTTTCTTCAAGAAAGCACTTCTCAACCCTTCTATTCATAACACTTGACCTCTTTTTAAAAATACTCTTGTGTACTGAAGTACATTTTATTTATTTACTTTTATATTTATGTATATGGGTGCTTTGTCTGCATGTATGTCTATACACCTGAATACAAACAGTTGTGAACCACCATGTGAGTGCTGGGAACCGAACTCAGGACCTTCCAAAGAGCAGTGAGTGCTCCTAACCACTGAGCCATCTCCAGCCCTACCACTCTCTTATGTGACAATGTGTTGTTATTGTTCCCCTGTCCTCCAATTAAGAAACCAAAGAAAGAAAACAAAACAAAACATGCAAGCTTAAGCCTTTCCCAAGTTATAACTTTGAAATTCAACTGGAAAAAAATCCTATTATTCTTCTCCCAACCCAACCCTACCCCCACTGCATTCTCTTTCTCTGAAACCCCCAGGGTTTGACAAACTGAAAGTGCTATCTACTGTCCCTATGATAATTATTTTTGCTTTTCTAGGTTTCTAGTTGCTACATCATAAATTCCTATTTTTTATCTTGTCCCATAAATGTATTACTCACTGTTCTGTAGAAGGTACCTTCTCCATCCGGTAATATGAACAATCTCTTTTTTCAATGCTCTGAGAGCTGTCTTGATGAGCTGGATACCAAACTCACCAAATATGTATTTACAAAGGAAATCTATTCTCTAACACTTCTAGTTATCTCCTTCCTTTTATTTCTCTGAATGCACCACAGAAAGTTTCCTTTCTGTTCTCCTCTACTGCCTTTTTTACATACATACATTTTTATTTCATATCATCCATTTCAAGTTGTTAAACCAATCTTACCCTGTTTTCTAGATATCTAGTTGAGAACAACACCTTTTTAACTGAAACACTGCAAACTTCATCTTTCCTTTCTGTAATCTAATCTCCAAGTTGTAGTTATCTTTCTAAAACTACTCTGATCATGCGACTTGTATTTTAATTCATCCCTAAAGAGAAAGATCAAACTCCTTTATATGGCTTACAAAGGGATTTTAGCTGGTGAAAATGTCTGCCATCAAGGGTTCAACAACTTTGAGTTCAATGCCCTATAGCCACAGGGTGGAAGGACACAATTTTGAGTTCAATGCCCTAGGGCCACAGGGTGGAAGAAAGGACTCCCTAAGCTTGCCTGATTTCCACTAAATAGCTGTAGGAAGTTGATGAAGTCCTGTGGGCACAGTCATATCAAGGACCTCAGTTCCTCAGATCTATGAGAATGGCAAAGCCTTTTCTGGTGTAAGTTTGAGCGTTTACAAAACAGTGTGTACAAAAACTAGCCACAGCTTCCTCCTCTTGGATGACTGCTTCTATTCAAAGGCCTCCTATGAGACTTGCTAGCCCCTCCTCCTACCTCTATTCATAATAAACAGGCTAAGTTTTTGGGATTTTAGTAGGTATCCTCTATTAGAGTGAACACAACTCATGTACGCAAAGTCCACGCAATGCCAGCTTTTCTGTGTATTTTCTTTATTCCCACACTGCCCCAGTCAGGTTTCAAGGACAAAGCAAATATATAAATAAAACAAATTAGAGTTCAGACATCTGCTACTTCTTTATCTCTGGACAAATAAAGTAAGATTTTTTTCTCTATGTTCTAATATGAAGAGCTACCACACAGACTGGGTGTGAAAACTAAGTCAGATAAAATAATAAAGTAGTGGTTACTAGGTAAACATTCAAGACAGCTAGTAGAAGACTTTCAGAGGCTGACGAAATAGCTCAGCAGTTCAAAACTGCCAAATTAGAGGTCCAGAGTACAGTGCCCAGCACCTGCCTCCTGACAAACAAGACTTGCTAGTTTTGTCCAAGGGCAGGCAAGATGGGCTCTGAAACTCCTATAGCAAATCCACTCCTATAAGGCCTAAATATAAGGCCTAAAGAACTAGAAACACACACACACACACACACACACACACACACACACACACACACACACAAAATGGAGCAACCAAAGCTACTGTACAAGGGGAGGAATCCCAGAAAAAACATAAACTCTGCATTTAAATTAAAATACATATTTAGATGACCGTGGAACTAACTATAGGTCTAGAATCAATTCCAAGAAGCCCAATTAAGGATCTAATAAGAATTAAGTGGGCTGGAAAGATGGCTCAGTGCTCTGCACTATGCTGCTCCATATTGTTTAAAAAGTCATTTTTATTTTTCACACTGTGCCTTGTTCTATCACAGCAACTTTCCGGTTTTTTTTAGACAGGACTGGCTGTCCTGGAACACAGAAATCTGCCTGCCTCTGCCTCCCAAGTGCTGTGCCACAATGCCTAGCTCCACCACAAGCAGATTTTGACTTATCATGAAGCACTATGTGCTTAGATGGACACATGAAAGGAACTATCTGCCCTACGTCACACACACAGCAGATAAATAAATGGATTTAGTCTGGGAGTAAAAAGAGTGTCATTTTATACATTTATCAGAGTAAATACAACTATAAGAGCACAAGGGCTTATTAAAACCACATCAGAAAAAACAAAGCCAAGATTTTATCAGACACAACAGACCAAGGCAAGAGAATAATTGCATCACGTGGACCCCATAAAGAAGACAGACACCGGGCTGGAACCATGGAGGCTGTACCAGAGAAGAAAAAGAAGGTTGCCGCTGCGCCAGGAACCCTTAAGAAGAAAAAGGTTCCTGCCGTGCCAGAAACCCTTAAGAAAAAGCAAAGGAATTTCGCAGAGTTGAAGGTCAAGCGCCTGAGGAAGAAGTTTGCCCTGAAGACACTGCGAAAGGCAAGGAGGAAGCTCATCTATGAGAAGGCAAAGCACTATCACAAGGAGTACAGACAGATGTACCGGACTGAGATTCGCATGGCTAGGATGGCGAGGAAAGCTGGCAACTTCTATGTGCCCGCAGAACCAAAATTGGCCTTCGTCATCAGAATCCCAGGTATCAATGGGGTGAGCCCAAAGGTGCGCAAGGTGCTGCAGCTGCTCCGTCTCCGGCAGATCTTCAATGGCACCTTTGTGAAGCTCAACAAGGCTTCAGTGAACATGCTGAGGATAGTGGAGCCCTACATTGCATGGGGTACCCCAACCTGAAGTCAATAAGCAGCTCATCTACAAGCGAGGCTATGGCAAAATCAATAAAAAGCGCATCGCCTTGACAGATAACGCCTTGATTGCTCGATCTCTTGGTAAATTTGGCATCATCTGCATGGAGGATCTAATTCATGAGATCTATACAGTTGGAAAACGCTTTAAGGAAGCAAATAACTTCCTATGGCCCTTCAAACTGTCTTCCCCACGAGGTGGAATGAAGAAAAAGACAACTCACTTTGTAGAAGGTGGAGACGCTGGCAACAGGGAAGACCAGATAAACAGGCTTATTAGACGGATGAACTAAGGTATTGCCCGTGGTATTTTTATAATCTGGTCGGTTAAAAAACAGTACAGCTTGGCAAATTGAAAAAAAAAAAAAAAAAAGACAGACAGACACCTGGGCTGGAGAGATGGCTCAGTGGTCAAAAGCACTGACTGAGTGCTCTTCCAGAGGCCCTGAGTTCAAGCAACCACATAGTGGCTCACAACCATCTGTAATGGGATCTGATACCTGCTCTGGTGTGTCTGAAGAGAGTGACAGTGTACTCATAGACATAAAATAAGTAAATAAATCTGAGTGTACACACTCACACTCTCACACACACACTCTCTCTCTCTCTCTCTCTCTCTCTCTCTCTCTCTCTCTCTCTCTCTCTCTCTCTCTCTGTCCGACCTAGCACTGTGATGACATAGAGAGAGAAATGTCAGCTTGATTTGGCCTATCTACCCAGCAGTCTGGAGCTGCCATACATCTGCCTGCCCATTTATCTAGATGCAAGCCTACCTTTTGCTTTATTTTGTTTACCCTACTCCTCCAGCTCAGTTCTGATCTTGCATCCACACTCTGCAACTAGGAGCCAGCAGTTCCTCCAACTTGAGGTTATATAACTTATCGACAGACTGGCATTCATATCATGCAGGGACGTACCCAGCTTTACCATCTCAGGCTTCTTTCCTTTTAAATTTTTGCCTCTTTAATGTTTGCAACTATTCTGTAACTTAAACACATACACACACACACACACACACACACACACACACAATGTATGTATACATAGAAATATACTATGTTATCTGAGAGTTAATACTAACAAATAAGATTGTAAGAATGTATTCTCCTTAGCCAGAGCTATCAAGGAAATCAGGAATATCTAGAAAACTCAGCCACAGAAGCCTTCTCTGTGAATTTACTGTTAAATAATGTCTGACACTGCAGAAAGGTACACATATGCATAATATGTTCATAACAATCAACCAACATCAAGATAATGCATGACAGAATCAGGCTATAAAGAACTTAAAAGCAATGGTTCTCAACCTTCCTAATGCTGCAAACCTTTAATACAGTAAGTACCTCAGCTTGTGGTTACCCCAATCATAAAATTATTTTCATCGCCACTTTGTAACTATAATTTTGGCACTGTTTTTAGTTGTAATGTAAGCATCTGATATGCAGGATAGTCTTAGGCAACTCTCAACCCTTTGCGACCCACAGGCTGAGAACTGGCTATAAGTACCTATCAACTGGACAAGGAAAAGCATGCTACAAGTATGCAAATCTGATTAGTTGTCAACTAGACAACATCTAGAATGGACCTCTGAGAATGCCTATGGGGGATTATATTGATTGCATTAAGTGAAATGGAATTGGCTTTGATTCTCAACTATACAAAATGGAGAAAAAGAGCTAAGCACTAGCATCTGTTTCCTGACTGCAAGTACTATGTAAGTAGCTGTGTGAAGCTGATGCTAGGTGTCAAGTCTTAACATGGTGGACTGTGCTTTACACTGAGTTAAATATAAATCTTTTCTCCCTTAAGTTTCTTATGTCACAGTGTTTTATCAAAGCAACAGAAAAAGAAGCAAAGAGAGTAAGTACAAAATTTCAACCATTCAGAGAAACTAGAAAAATAACCAAATGAAATTACTAAAATGGAAAAATACCTTTCAATGTCAATAAATGCAATTACTAGCAGAGATGATAAAAGGGTCAGTAAAATTTGAAAATACATAAAAGGACTTCTAATTTAAAGGACAGAGGGGAAAGTGGGAAGAAAAATAAAGGTCATGAGACATGGTCAACGCTTGCAATCCCAACACTAAGTATCAGGAATTCAACCTTGACCACACTATTAGTTCAAGGGCAGGCTAGGTTACCACTTAATGCTTTGACCTAACTCACCACCAAAACCAGGGGCCAGGAAAATGGCTCAGCGGGTAAAAACACTTTGCTGCCAAGGCTGGTAATCTGAGTTCAATCCTTGGAACCCACACAGTGTAAGGAGGAGAGAGGACTCACAAACTGTCTGACTTCCACAGTTCTGTGACACATGTTCACACACCTATGTTTTTTCTAGGTTCCTTTAAAGGCAAAGCATAAAAAAAAGAAAGGAAGAGTGTGATAACCTTGAATCACTTGGTAACAAAGTTTTCACCAAGACCAACCCTGCTGAAACGTGTGCTGGTCTATTTGGCTTCCAACATCAGATAGTTTCGTAGTCTAAATGGCAGGCTCAACTCCCAGACTACAAAATCTGAACCTGTGCAGTGTGCAACAGGATTCAACACAGAAAACAAGTGTAACACTGCTTAAGTATTAGTGCATCTAAATATTTCACAGCAATGTAAGAAGTGTTCTACCACTGTCACTGAATTAAAAACCTATCAAATGTTTCTATGTAAGATTGTTTTAGCTCCTTGAAGACTAAATCTCAGAGCCAAACCCTCAAGGAGGTAAAATAAGATATTCTTTCACATATGTAAATATGTGTTCCATTAAACCCCCTTTGGAAAAAAAAATCAGCAAACTATCATTACGAAGTCTTTCATATTACAAGGCATTCAGTCTTTCCATTGCTTTATTTGAAAAAAAATTGCTCATGAAACATTCATTTTGGAAAAAAGTACTACACAGATCAACATACTTCAATCAATACTAATTCTAGCTACCAATGTGCCAACAGCCTGTGAAGTCATATCATTTAGACGGCAGTGAGGATGGCTTGCTTTAGACAACTACTGATATACCAAAGAGGTGGTTGAAATCTTGTCAGTTACAAGTATTATTCCATCAAAATAGCAGTATTTCTAAGCTGATGTTATTTTCTAATTTAAAACTTCATCATCAATCTGGCATAATGGCTCACAAAAGGAACCCACTACCAAGCCTGATGACCTGAGTTCAAAATCCCAACGACCCACGTGATAAAGAGGGCACTAACACTACAAATTGCCCCCAACCTCCACATGCTCTCATGGCAAGTATACACCCACATCAAAACAAATGCTTAAAAATAAATAAAAATCTCACCACCCCAAAAAGCAGAACAAGACATAAGTCTCATTGTATAGTTAATGTAGTATGAGACAGTGCTACCCATTAAGAATATAAAGAATCCTGACTAAAAACAAAAGCTCAAACCTAAACTTTAGCAGGGACTTGATAATAAAAAAATAGATACATTAAGAAACTGACTAACAAATTAGAATATCCAGGTAAGGTAGAAATCAACTGATTTCACTAACACATCTACAAAGTGAAAATTCTAAAGTAAGGGGAAATACAGACCTATGACTTAAATGCCACAAACTATGTAAGCTGTGTTTGAATTTTGATTCTCGCCACCAAATACAAAATGCTTTCTTTGTGAAAAAGAATTAGGCCCAACACTTAAGATAATAGCTTTCTACATTCTCATTATTATCAATACACTCCTTTAAAAGGTAAAATGGATATTTCATACAATGGCAAATACAACAGATAGAAATCCAAAAATTTACTCTATTTTCTTTACTATGTTTGACATTTTCCATAATAAAGATTAATGAAATACATACAATCAAAAGCTATATGAAGGGGTTGATGTGCTCAGTACTGGCTGCTCATCCAGAGGCTCTGAGTTCAATTCCTAGCAACAAGGTAGCTCACAACCATCTATAAAAGGGATCTGATGCCCTCCTTCTGGCACGCATGTGTACATACAGAAGAGAGCATGTATACATTTTTAGAAATTATATGAGGACAAGCAGTGGTAGCACACACCTTTAATCCCAACACTCGAAGGAAACGCTTGGAAGGCTATCATCTCAGTTTGAGGCCAGCCTGGTCTACAGAGTAAGTTCCAGGATAGCCAGGGCTGTTACACAGAGAAACCCTGTCTCGAAAAACCCAAAACAAAAACAAAAACACCCCAGCTATATGAAGCATAAGGGAGCTGGGGAGATGGTTGAGTTAGTAAAGTATGAGGATTATAAGTTTAAATTCCCAGCATCCTTGTAATCGAAGTGCTGGGAAGGCAAAGCCAAGATGATTCCTGGCACCTGCCAGACAGCTAGTCTTGCAAAATTAGTCACCTCCACGTTCAATGATGGACTTGTCTCAAAAAATAAGGAGGGCAAGAAGAAAACACTGACCTCTGTCTCCTACACACATTCACTCACTGTGTGTGAGTGCACATCCATCCCCACAGCTCATATGCATATACACAGAACTCATACCCAGAGAACATGGAAAAAATTAAGAAAAAGTGGGCTTATAATACTTCTAAGCTGCAGCTTGTAAAGATGACTCTTCTCAAAGTTAAGTCCACTTAATAATTTTCTCAACCAGTTTTGACTAGTATATGGAAAATTTCCCACAAATGAGTACAATCTACTTTGGCCTAAGTTTTAATGAATCAGCATCCCCTCAAAAGAGTAGTCAATGGAACCTCTCACTCAAGCTTATGCTAGAGATCATTCTACAACTCAACTAAGTAGATATTAATATTCCTATAAATTAGGAAATTGCAGCATATTAACATACTAATTAAACAACAGTATGTTAATAGACAAATCAAATGGCAGAGAAATCAATATAATCAAGACCCCAAGAGCCTCATAACCTTTCCATAACAAAGCAAACCACCAATGAAGCAATATTACCATTTTAATATCAAGTTTACCCTCAAAAGGCTCACATATTGATGTTTCAGTTCCCAGGGCAGTGTTCAGAAGTGGATCTTCTAGAAAGTGAGATTATGAAGCCTGACTTCATGAGTGGATTAGTACACTGATGATATTCATGTGACCCAATTATTGGGAGCTGATAACAGAATATTATAGTGTGGACCCTAACTGGAGAAGCAGGTAACTCACGGGTGCCTTTTAAAGACTTACTTCCTGTCTAACCATTCTCTCTTCACTCTGCTCAGCTTCCTTGTTGCCAATCCAATGGTTTTACTATACCATGAGTTACTGCCTCTCCACAGGCCCAGCAACGTAAAACCGATCCATCATGAAATAAAACCTCTGAAGCTAAATAAATCCTTCCTCCTTTAAACTGTTCCATTTATTTGGCACTGCTATGGGACGGTAACAAAGTTGATAACTAACTCTTAATTTTAAAAAGATCTTTGTCCTTATCTTTCTTTAGTTTACACTATATAAATCACCTGGACAGCATCTTACTAGTTCTATATATGTGCAAATCCTTCAAAATGAAATCAAACAGCCTAGGTTTTCAACTGAAATTCTTTTATCATCAATACAGTATAACAGAAACCCAAATCAAAGGACTTAGAATATATGAATATACAAAATTAAAACATAAGTGCTTCCTAGAGTATTAACTGCCTATCTTAATGAGTGATTTTGTTTGTTTAAAACATCAACATACAAATCCTCAGATGTAAATTTCTCTTCTGGGAATCTGCCTCATACAAATAGCAGCATTAGCAGAACAGAACTAACAAGATTTACCCAGTAGTGCTTAACTAAACAATCAAGTTTAACAAAAGGAAAAAATGGTTTAATAGTAACAAAAGGCCATGTACTAAAAATTTTAATAAAATTAAAGTAATATGTACTAATAAAACAACCTATTATATCAAGAAAAATACCAAAGAGTTCTTTAATGTGGTTTTAAAAGATTTTTCTTAGAAAAATTTCAATGAACATGTTGGGGGCAGGGGACTGAGAAAGAGGGAACTAATGAAACCCAGGATGGTTTCAAACTATGTAGGCAAGAATAATCATGAACTCCTGATCTTCCTACCTCCATTTTCAAAGTGCCAAACTTACAGGTATACATACAGGCCCCCACAAGGCTCAATAAGATTATTTACTTATGAGAAGCAAACAGCAGGAAATAATCAACCTCAGGGCTGAAATCAATAAATTAGAAACAGAACAATGCAAAGAATCAACAAAACCAAGAGCTAGTTATCTGAGAAAATTCAAAACCCTTAGCTAACCCTAAACTAACTAGAAGGCACAGAGACAGTATCCAAATTAACAAAATTGTAAACGAAAAGAGAGACATAAAAGACACTGAAGAAATCCAAAGAATCATTAGGTCTTATTTCAAAAGCCTGTACTCTACAAAATTGAAAAATCTAAACAAAATGGACGATTTTCTTACTAAAGTTAAATCAAGACCAGGTAAACAATTTAAATAGGAATTGGTATTTCCTAATGGTATTTCCCTAAGGAAATAAAAGTCATCATTAAAAGTCTCCCAACCAAAAAGAGCCCTGGGCCAGATGGTTTTGGCACAGAATTCTACTAGACTTTCAAAGAAGAGCTAATACCAATACTCCTCAAACTATTCCACAAAATAAGACATTGCCAAACTCATTCTAGGAAGCCATAGTAACCCTGATACCTAAACCACACAAAGACTCAACAAAGAATTTCAGACCAATTTCCTGTAAGAACAGTGATGCAGAAATACTCAACAAAGTACCCGCAAACACATTGAAATCATCATCTACCACGATCAAGTAGGCTTCACCTAGGGATCCAGGGAGGACTCAATTTAAAAAAAAAAAAAAAAAAACACCCATCAAGGTAATCAACCATATAAACAAAGTGAAAGAAAGGAACTGTACTGTCTCATTAGATGCTTTTTTTAAAAAAGCCTTTGACAAAATTCAACATTCCTTTGAGGTAAAAGTCTTGGAAAGATCAGATATTTAAGATTCATACCTAAACACAATAAAAGCAATATACAGCAAGCCAATAGCTAATATCAAATTAAATACAGAGAAACTTAAAGCCACTCTCTCCCTATCTATTCAATAGAGTTCTTGAAGTTCTAGCTATACACAAGTGACCCTAAAATTCCAACAGAGAATTAGTACAGCTGGTAAACACCTTCAGCAAAGTGGATGGATACAAAACTAACTTAAAAAAAAAAATCAGTAACCCTCCTTTATACAAATGTTAAATGAGCTGAGAAAGAAATTAGTGAAGAAACACCCTTTCAATCTGTGCTCCATCTTTATCTCTGCACATCTGGAAGGCAGTATACATTTTGGGTCAAAGGTTTTTTGGATGGGTTGATGTCCCCCTCCTTCCACTGGACGTCTCACCTGGCTACAGGATGGCCAGCAGATAAAGCAAAGGACAACTATCAATAGGACAAAGCAGCAATCTACAGAATAGGAAAAAAATCTTCACTAACCCTACATCTAATAGAGGACTAATATCCAAAATAGCTAAAGACCTCAAGAAATTAGACACCAACAAACCAAATAATCCAATTAAAACTGGGGTACAGAACTAAACAGAATTCTCAACAGAGGAATGGCTAATGGCTGAGAAGCACTTAAATATCCAACACCCTTAGTCACCAGAGAAACGATAATCAGAACGTCTGTACTCCTTCCATCTTCCACCTGTCAGAGTAGCTAAGATCAAAGTGAAGTGACAAGACAGCACACGCTGGCAAAGTGTGGAGCAATAGAGAATACTCCATTGCTGGTGGGAGTGCAAACTTGAACAACCACTTTGGAAATCAATTTGGCAGTTTCTCAGAAATTTGGAAATAGTTCTACCTCAAGCCTCAGCTATACCACTCCTGGACATATACCCAAAAGATGATCCACTATACCACAAGGACATGTGCTCATATGTTCATAGTAGCTTTATTTGTAATAGCCAGAAATTGCAAACAATCCAAAGAATCTCTCAACCAAAAAGAATGGATGAAGAAGATGTGGTACATATACCCACCCGATGGAATAGTATTCTGCTGTTGAAAACACATCATGCAATTTGTAAACAAATAGACAAAACTAGAAAATATCTGAATGAGGTAACCCAGACCCAGAAAGACATGGTATGTACTCGTTTATGAAGGGGAAATTAACCATAAAGTACAAGATAGCCATACTTCAATCCACAGACCCAAAGAAGCTAAATAAGGAGGGCTCAAGAGAAGGTACTTGAATCTCAGAAGGGGAAGTAAAATAGAAACCACTGGAGGTAGATGGAGAAAAAACTTTATGGGAGAGGGGGTGGGGAGGGGAAGGGTGGAGATCAGGTGTGTGTTGGGGATGACAGGTTAGGGCTAGAACAGAAACCATTAGGGGAAGTCTCTGGGGTGAGCTGGAGACCTGGGAGAAAGGAGGCTCCTTGGGGTCTATGGGAGTGACTGAAGCTGAGACTCCAAGCAACTGGGGATATGGAGACTGAAGTGGCCATGCTGTCGCCAATGAGACGTCCAATGGAAGGAGGGGGACACCAACCCATCCACAAAACCTTTGACCCAAAATGTATACTGCCTTCAAGATGTGCAGAGATAAAGATGGAACAAAGACTGAAGGAATGATCAACCAATGACTGCCCAACTTGAGACCCATCATGGAGGAGAGAGCCAACCCGACACCATTAATGATACTCTTCTATGCTTGCAGACAGGACCTAGCATAACTGTCTTCTGAATGGCTTCATCCAGCAGCAGAGAGAAAGAGACGCAGAGACCAACAGCCAAACTTCAGGCGAAGCTCTGGGAGTCATGTGGAAGAGTAAGAGATTGTCTTAGCATTTTTACTGCTGTGAACAAATACCATGACCAAGGCAACTCTTATAGGAACATTTATATAATCAAGGCAGGAGCAGGAGCATAGCAGCATCCAGGCAGGCATGATGCAGGCGGAACAGGCAGAGCTAAGAGTTCTACATTTTAATCTGAAGGATATTATGAGACTCACTTCCAGGCAGCTAGGATGAGGGCCTAGACCAGGCCTACTGACACACCTATTCCAACAAGGCTACACCACCTAACAGTGCCACTCCCTGGGCCAAGCATATGCAAGCTATCACAGAGATAGAATTGAGTGAACTGGAGGGATCAAGGACACCAAAAGACAATCTACAGAGTGTACTAACCTGAAACCTTGGGAGTTCAGAGACTCCAAAAGCATGGCCAGACAGGACCTAAGGCCCCTCCCTACACATTTATAGCAGATGTGCAGCTTGGTCTTCATGTGGGCCTCCTAACAACTGGAGCAGGGGCTGTCTCTGACTTTGCTGCCTGCCTTTGGATCCCCTCCCCTAGTTGAGTTGCCATATCTGGCCTCAGTGGGAAAGGCCTGCTGTAACTTGATGTGCTAGAGTGGACTGGTACCCATAGGGTACCCTCTGAGAAGGGGATGGGATAGTGGGGGGAGGGGCTTGTAAGGGTGGGACTAAGAGGAGAGGAAGGACTAAATAAATAAAATTTACTCTCTGAAATAAGATCCTTGTTTCAATACATTTAAGATACATTAATCTCCAACACTCAGTAGCTATTTTTAAGCTCTGAGCACATGCTTAATTTCAGGCACGGTGGCTCACCCATTAAAGGACCAGAAGTCCAAAAGACTTTACCCCAGTATCAAGACAGATTTTTTTTTTTTTGGTCTACGTGTGGGTTGTGACTACTTGTTAGTATACATATGTGTACATGTGTAGGCAAGAGGTAGATATTAGGTATCTGTGCTCCAACTTTATTAAGACAGGGCAAGAGCTGAACTTGAAGTTAATCAATTCTGCCAAGGCATTTAGACGATGAATTTCAGCAATCAGCCTGTTTCTACCCACCACCCACCCACCCCCTGAGAACTGGGGTTATAGATATGCATTATTTTGCCAGGCTTTTTATGTGGGTTCCATCTGGGACTCCAAAATAAGATCTTCATGCCTATGTGCCAGGTACTTTACCCACTAAGACATTTCTCCATCTCCTATCATAACATTTTAAGTAAATGTTAACACAAAAACACCAAAAAAAAAAAAAAGTAATTTCCTAGACAACTTTAAAAAAATGAATATATGTACTTTTCCATATAGGCTATATAAAATATTGTTTTAACTTTATAATGGTTTGTGACTTTTAACATAACACATTTGTGACAGTTAATACCTTTTAACAGTTAAAAGTTTTAAAATGTTTATTGCAGTCTATGAAATAGTATGAAATACATGGTTTGTACAAATCTCTGAATAGTGAGTCTTTTAGATATTAATGAATTGTAATAATTTTCTCAGACATTCAAACAATGAATTCTTGATCATTTTCTTTTCACCACCTTTAAGTAAGATGAACAATCAAAATATCCTAAAGGTAACACACACTGGGTCTGGAGAGATGGCTCAGCTATTAAGAGCACTAACTGTCTGCTTTTCCAAAGGACCTGGATTCAATTCCCAGCACTAATATCACAGCTAACAATTGTCTCAAATTCTAGTTCTAGAGGACCCAACACCTTCTTCTGGTTTCTTTGGGGACCAGGCACTCACATGGTACACAGACATATACTGAAGCAAAACACCCACACACATAAAAAAATAAATAAACCTTAACTTTTAAATTGCAGTTTTTAAAGACTTTCATAAAAACATTTTTAAAAGAGAGTTTGTGATAAAAGATTCTTCAGCACAACTTAAATAAAATTTATTCTGTGTTATTTAAACTGAAAATTCTAGGACTATCATAATAAAATACATTAAAATTTTTAATTTAAAAAACAAAAACAGATATTGAATAGTAAGGCTAGTAATAATAAAACTAGTAAATAAATTCTAAGTTTACTTTTATTGTAAATTCCCCTGTCAGAATTCCACACCCAGGACCCATAGTATAGAAAGAGAAAAACTCACGCAAAATTGTACACACACACATAGCACAAAATAAAATTTTAAAAATTTAAAAAGAACATTTTAGATATGAACACCTTTTATTATCCAAAATATAACTCTGCTTCCTGAACACAGATGCAATGTGACACAGCAGCTGCCTGATACTGCAGCCATGCCTTTTGCAAGATAATGGAGCAATGCTCTCAAATTCTGGCTGTAGTTAGGAGCTCCATTACTTGCTATCTGAAATGCCTCGAGGTTCTTAGGAATGCGCAAATCATGACCCTGGACGAAAAGTTTCCATCTTAGCTACCTTCTATAAAGAATAATGTCACCCACTACATCGACTTTAGTTACCTTCTAAATAGCCAGAATGGGTTAAAACGTGGCAGTTTGAACACGCCAACTAGGGTAAGAAAAGAACCTCTATGCTCAGTAAAATTTGGAATATGAAGGTATTCACTAGTAGACACCAGCTTTGAACTGAACAGTGAGCACCTTTCCACCTGGCCCAAAGAATATCACATAATCATCTGACATATTGTTTTATGCTTTGATGCATTCTGTCTAATACTATGAAGCTATACTGGCCCCATAGTAAGAATTTCTCTTATTTGCCTCCCCCATCTTCATTCTTAAGGAAGAGCTCAAATACGTGGGCACAAACCCTAAGGATAAAAAATAATTCCCACATATAGAATAAAAATTGACTATGTCCGAAATTTGTTGTTTAGCAAAGAGTTACTTATTTCTTACTCTAATGTATATACTTCTATGGGTTTGTTCAGTCGTTTTTTGTTTTTTTTGTTTGTTTGTTTTTGTTTTGTTTTTTTCTTTTTTTCGGAGCTGGGGACCGAACCCAGGGCCTTGCAGTTGCTAGGCAAGCGCTCTACCACTGAGCCAAATCCCCAACCCCTGTTCAGTCGTTTTTAACTTGACTATAATATTCAGACTAGATTGGTGTCTTAGGGTTTATATTGCTGTGAAGAAACGCCATGACCAAAAAGCAAGTTGGAGAGGAAAGGGTTCACTTCCAGATCGCAGTCCATCATAGGAAGTCAGAGCAGAAACATGAAGGCAGGAGCTGATGCAGAGGCCATGGAGGGATGCTGCTTACTGGCTTGCTTCCCATGGCTTGCTCACCCTGCCTTCTTAAGAGAACCCAGGACTACCAACCAGTCCAGGGATTCATCACCCACAATAAGCTGGGCCCTCCCCCATTAACCATTAAGAAAATGCCCTCATGGGCTGGAGAGATGGCTCAGTGGTTAAGAGCACCCGACTACTCTTCCAGAGGTCCTGAGTTCAATTCCCAGCAACCACATGGTGGCTCACAACCATCTGTAATGAGATCTGATGCCCTCTTCTGGTGTGTGTCTGAGGACAGCTACAGTGTACTTATATATAATAAATGAATAAAAAAAAAAAAAAAAAAAAAATCATTTCCCAATTACCAGCTGGATTTCATGGATGCATTTCCTCAATAGTGACTCCTTTCTCTGTGATGACTCTAGTTTGTGTCAAGTTGACACACAAAACCAGCCAGTACAATTTGTTTACTGACTTCTTGAAACTAACATTTGGAAAATGACATAAAGTAAAGTTTTGTAGGGGTAAAAAAAGAAATTATACCTATTCCATGGAGGCAATCTATTTCCTAGCATTACTATTTAAAGGAATATTTCTTAGAGAAGGGATAGAGCTGTAACAGAAATTCCAGTAATATTTTTCCCCAGGCTCTCAAGGACAGGTTATATACCTAAGTCAAAATACAACACAGGGAAAGCAATTCCATAACAACTTTATAATAGTTTCAGGATAATTTAAATCTTCCTAAACTATAATCCTGGTTGTTCAAATCTAAATGAATAAAATTCCCAATCAAATGATTGCATTATGGTGACCTCCAGTTGCTCCATTCAGATTTTGTCACTTGTCTCCCATCAGTCACTATGTGATTCCCTCTGGCCGAATGACATTTCACCTATCTCTTGACATTAATGTCTCTAATTTTTTATTTGTATCGTCATTATTATATATGTGGATATGACATTGAGTGTGTGAGGATGCCAGTACCACAACACTCATGTAGAGATGAAAGAACAACTTGGCAGAGTCAGCTCTCTCCTCGCACCTTTACATAGGTTTGGGGTAGAATATACTTAGGTTACTAAGGCTTGCATGGAAAACATCATTAACTCACTGAGTCTTCTCACCAACACAAACTTCTCTAACTTCACTAACAGGTTAGCCCTCCAATTCTGGATTGTAGTTTAGTACAGATATAGTTAAGTTGATCAGGAATAGTCATAATGGTTATACATATGCAAAGCTTTTCCTACCCCAAAGTCCACAGTCACCTTTATATCACCTTTGTGACAGCCAAGTTAACTCCTTCTCTACACTATAAATTCCCTAAAAACAAGAATTACTGATTAACGACATCTAAAGACAGTGTAGCTCAAGACCAATCTACAATCCTCAAACAAGTGTGCTTTTGATAGTATAACCTTAATGAAAAGACATTCAAAAACAAATATACTATATTCTTTAACATTCCATGAATACTTTCAACAAGAATTTTGATTTAAAAGGGCATTTATTTTTAGCAAGCACTTAAGAGTACTCCTCTTTTACTGATGTAGAAGCCACAGAATCTAGAAATTAAAGCACCCTGTCTCTTCATTTTTTGAAAATCAATTATAATAATTATGTTTCAATCAAATTGTTCAAGTCAGACATAGTGGCTTACCTGTAATCCCAGCACTTGTTAGAGGCAGGAGGATTTTAAATTCATTCAAGGTCATACTCCCAGGGTTTTCCACACCAACTTAAATTACGTAAGAATCTTATCCCCGACCCCCATTACAAAACAAAACACCAAACCAAACTGAATAAACAAACAAAAAAGCTGTAGAAAAAAACCTAGGGCTGGAGAGATGGCTCAGTGGTTAAGAGCTCCAACTGCTCTTCCAGAGGTCCTGAGTTCAATTCCCAACAACCACATGGTGGCTCACAACCATCTGTAATGGTATCCAAAACCTTCTTCTGGTGTGTCTGAAGACAGCTACAGTGTACTCACTCTACAGCGTACTCACATACGTAAAATAAAAATAAAAAATAAAATAAAATAAAAATACCTAGACCCACTTTCTAACTTCAAAACTTTATGCAAAACTGGGAATAAAGATTTAGATTTTACTACAGAAATGTCTGACATTTAATCACAAGAGTACAGATAAAATGGTCTGGAGAAGTTCAAATAGTTCCTACCTATGCTTAATTTTGTTTTTTTAGAAACAGGGTTTCTCTGAGTGTCTTGGAACTTACTCCGTAGACCAGATCTGCTTGTCTCTACCTCCTTCCTATGTGCTGGGATTTAAAGGCGTGAACCTGGAGTATTTAATCTTTTGATAGCTAACAAACTATGTCATTTAGTTTGTTTCTTCCCATTGACAGCCCCATTACATAGCTGTCCATAGATTCCTCCTGCCTCTATATTTCACTTACCTATATTGTCTGAATAAAACCAACTACATCTTAGTTAAGATGCACTTATCCCTAAGAAGTCTTCTGGAAATGGTGCCAAAGGGATAAAGTGATGTGTCAGTGATTAAAGAGTGAGAACCTAGGTTCAGATCCCCAAAAACCCATATACACCAATATCCCCAGGTCATAAAGGTACATAAAAGGCTGACCATGAAAAACCCCTAAATCTCCAAGAGCCTGGTGTTTGCAATGGCAAACATGAGACCCCCACTTCCAACACTGTGGAAGGTAAGGACCCACACCCAATATTATCCTCTGATCTCCACACATACACTCTGGCACATTCAAGTCCTGTGTCCGAGTATTCGAACACAAACACAAAGAAAAAAACTTACTACTTTTGGCAAGTCAATTATAGCAGAAATCACCACAAAGATCGACCTTCAAACCAGGTCCCAGATTCACTATTTGACCTTTTTTTAAAAATTTTATATATTTATTTATTTATTTATTTATTTATACATACAGACAGACAGTTCTGCCTGCATGGATGTACACTTGCACACCAGAAGAGGGCATCGGATCCCATTACAGATGGTTGTAAAGCCACCATGTGGTTGCAGAGAATTGAACTCAGGACCTTTAGAAGAGCAGCCAATGCTCTTAACTTCTGAGCCATTTCTCCAGCCCAACTTTTTTTTTTAAAAAAGAGGACTATACAGAAACAATACTTTCCTACTTTTCCAATTCCACCACATTATATATTTGTTGGCAGTTACAGGTTTTATTCCTTCCTGGAGTATCCAACTTTTGACACTTACACTACACTGACATCTATGAAGTTCATACTTAAGAACCACACGAATGGGCTGAGAGATGGCTCAGTGGTTAAGAGCACTCACTCTTCCAGAGGTCCTGAGTTCAAATCCCAGCAAACCACATGGTGGCTCACAACCATCTGTAATGAGATCTGATGCCCTTCTGGTGTGTCTGAAGACATCTATGGTACTATATACAATAAAAAATCTTTAAAAAAAAAAAGAGGGGTTGGGGATTTGGCTCAGTGGGAGAGCGCTTGCCTAGGAAGCGCAATGCCCTGGGTTCGGCCCCCCGCCCCAAAAAAAAAAAAAAAAAAAAAAGAACATTTAAAAAAAAAAAAAAAAAAAAGACACGAATGAAATTTTTATAAGTATCTCACAATGTTTTGGTTGAGTTTAGGGCTTTATGATGAGCTGCATCCAGTTTTTCTTGATCACATACAATAGACCAAGAGTTGGACATGCCTGATAGGCAGTACTGAGTAGATAATCTTGTAGTATGTTGATGTATAGCCAAATAGACTAAATCCTTTCCAGGAAACAAATTTGGGGGATCAGTGAAGAGCCCAAGCATATACTTTGCCAGTAAGTAATAATAATCTTGTTTTTTCCTGTCCTGCTTCCAGTCAATTAAAACACCTTTTTCACATTTGAAATTATTCTCTGTAGTTGGCAGCTAGTGTGACATGCGCATCAGGTGGGCACACTGGATGTTTCTCAGTATTCTAAAGTCTTTTATCCCTCCACAAAAGAAAAGAAGAAAGTGAAAATAAGTGCCGTGTGGCATGATAATAGATTAACACTATAGCAACCAAACTTGCAGAATGGAGTAAAGAAACCATCCTTTTGTCAACATGCTTGAATAGTCAATCACTTTCAACTTCTTAAACCATTTCATTTTAGATTCAAAAAAGGAGAGAATCAAAGACTCATTTAAAAAGTGAATGAAAATTTAAAGTTACTCTTTAAGGTAAAGGTTGATAATCAGGCAAATCCTAATTTCTCATTTAAAGTTCAATCTCTTGAATGATGGGAAGAAAAAGCATTGTGTATCTACACATCTAATAATTCTACAGTGTTTCATGAACTAGAAAACTTTGAAAATATTTCTAAGTCCACTTTTCAACTACAAAAGCAGTAATTTTTTAAAAAATGACTTGTCAACCGGGCAGTGGTGGCATTCCCCTTTGATCCCAGCACTTGGGAAGCAGAAGGCCAGCCTAGTCTACACAGAGTTCCAGAGGACTACACAGAGAAACCCTGTCAAAACAAAACATTTCCATTTGAAGCAACATTTTCATTCTGCACTAAAATTCAGAACCTATTGAACCAAGAGGCAAGTTAGACTGATGGTGAACCAACAATTTTTAATGCTGGTAAAGCTACAGAGGAATAGTTTATTTAGACTTTAACACAATCACTAGTAGCACAAGCCACTACCATTCTCTCCTATAGAAAGAAGATGTCTACCCTGGTTGGTCTCATGAGGTAGGACACATTTTCTGCAGGGGGCACACTCCCAGGAAAAGGGAGGAAGGGGTTCAGCATGCTACCTAATTCCCTTACAATAAGCCTAATAGACAAAGAAGGAAAGAAGAAAGTAAGTTCTAGCCAGATAGTTTTGATGCTTTCTAAAAATATGATCTATAAAGTTTGGTGTTAGCAGGGTATACTTTTAATCCCACCACTTGGGAAGCAGAGGCAGGTGGATCTCTGAGTTCAGGGTCAGCCTGATCTACAGAGTGAATTCCAGGACAGTCAAGGCTACACAGAGAAACCCTGTCTCCATAACAAAACAAAAATCTAATCATTAGACAATTTCAATTAACCACCTACAAGTGCACTGTTTATTAACCTATTAGTAAAATGGCCTAAAGCTGTGAATGAATGCAAGTTATACAAAGCCATGGTGAGATAGGAGTATTCACACAGTGTATTTCAGATAAATACAAACACGAACACCCACACCCACTCAACATACACACAGGCAGTCTTGGTTGGTGAGAAGATCAGTTCTGGATGTCACACCTGGCCTAAATCAACTCTGATATCATGCCTGGCCTAAATCGATTAGTGCTTCTGATAATATCAAAAAATACATATTTAAAAGACAAACTAGCTCTTAACACCAGAAAGATGAGGTAAGGAAAAAAAAAATCAATGTTTTTGTACAGGTGCTAAATTACTTTAAAATCTTGTGCAGTCAACAAAATAGAGGCCTGCCTACAGTCTGACAACCTAAGTTCCATCCCCAGGAACCACAAGGTGGGAGGGAGAAATCACCCACAATCTGTCCTCTGACCTCCATACACATGCCACAAACACAGAGACAAAAAGTTACATAAAAATATAAAGAAAAGTTACTTTAAACTCTTACTAAATGCTAACCACCTAAAGGAACTTTAGACTCAAGACAAAGAAAATTTTATTAAATCACTAGACAGCTTAGATTGCCTGAAAAGTTTTAAAAGTGGTCCTTGGCAAATCCACTTAAGGTAAATCAGACTGATAAAATTAGAAAAATAAAAGAAAAACCCCGAATATTGAAGCAAGTTTCTGAAATACAAAAAAGTTATTGTAACTTTTTCGTGTGGAAGAGTTGTGCTCCAAAACACCAAAGACAGCCCTACAGAACTTAGTTTCTCCCAAAATTATTCTAAAGGCACTCTTGTGATAAAGAACATGCAAGTACTTACGACTGTTCACCTGACGTAATCTGACTATAAACAGGATATTAGACTAGCAACAGAGGCTTATTATTAACCAATTAAAAATATCCATCTTTGTATTTTTAACAGGATTCCTGGCCAGAATTCCCTAAACCATCCTCCATTCACCCGGTCACATGGTGAAGAGTCACGAATCTAAGCAGTGAACAAGCTTTAAACACGCCAAGGTAATTCCTTAAAACTGCTTTCGTGACACACTGTATCGTTTCCAGGCATTGCACCGTGTTAAGCATTTAAAAACATTTCTCCAGAAATCCTCATCAAAACAAAACAAAACAAAACCCCAAAAACAAAACAAACAAAAAAAACTGCCTCCAGATTTCTTTAAATCTGAAAAAAAACTCAGAGCATGTCTTCTTACAAAACGTCCGAAATCTCATCCTTCCCCAAAAAGTCCAAAATGTTACAGAAAAAAAAAGGCTACAAGAAAAAAAAATAAGGTTTCTAGTTGAATGTTGGAAGAAGCACTAACTTTACACGTGTTTGGGTATAAACTCCACACAGTTTATTTTCCCTCAAATCTGACCGTATTCACACACAAAACTATGGTTCAAATATTTGAAGTCTTTGATTTGGTCTTCGGCTTTAAAGTTATACATTCTTCGGGGGTACTGAAAAGATGTTCCCCTAACAAAAACACCACGTTCCTTACTAGGGCACCTGAACAGGTCGAACCCCAAGTCCGTTTTCTTTCACATCCACATCCGTTTGGCAAGTTTTCCTGGACACTCCAGGCCCTCAAGGACCCCCCTCCCAAAACCTCCTCCCTTACACCCACCCACCCATACTGTTCGCATAAAACCCACTCCCCTTCCGGCTTCACCCACTTCCAACTCCAGACACGTTTCTCTGGGTCCAAATGGAGCTTTCCAGACTTGGAACCGGCGCTGGGGGCCGCTGGCACAACGATTTGGTCACTTAGTCGCGCTGGCGGAGCCGGGCAAGCCAGGGCGCGGGAAGGAAGGGAGCCATGAGTTGCCCTCCCCGCCGGCGCACACCCCTTCCGGCCCCTCCCCCGGCATTGTGCGAGCGGGGCCCAGGCCGCAGTCCGCCGCGATACCCGCCCAGGCCCGACCTGTTCCCGCCCGAGGCCTGCTCCCGTGGAGGCCGCCACACAAAGCCCGGAGCCGTACCCCGCGGCGCCCACGAACCAGACGAAGCGAGCGCGGGCTGACTTACAGGGCTGCTGCGGCCGCGCTGCCTCAGCCGGGAGACACCGACCGTTGGGCACCGGCGGCGACGCTCTCGGCCGTCCGTCCTCCCCCTCCGCCTCCGGTGGCGGCGACGTCTTCTTTCTCCTCCTCCTACCTCCCTCCCCCCCACCCCACCTCCTTCTTCTCCTCCCCCTCCTCCTCCGAACCACCGAAGTACCGAGGGTGAGGCACAGAGACTCACAACAACATGGCTGCCACCGCCGCCTCCCCTCCCCTCCCTCCCCCGCCCACCGGCCGCGCGCAAAGCACTTCGGGAGAAAGGGGGGAGCGCTCACCCAGACGCGACGCCTCTCAGTGATGTGCGTAGCTTCTCCCGCGCGGCGGGCGCAGGGGGCCGGTCGGGGCTCTGCGCGTGCGCACTGTCGCGGCTCTCTTCTCGCGGGTGCGGCCGCCATCAAGCGTGCACGTACCGGCCTTTACCTTTGGGTTCAGGGCTGGGCTTCGCGCTCGACCTCTAGCGCTCTGCCTCCGGGGCTATTCATGCGCCCCGTATGGTGCTGCAAGCCTCCGACTTTCTGTATGAGGCTGAATTTATTCACCCACCGCTTCCTCTCGGATATCTCATTGTTCTCCCTAAACTGCCTGTGTGTAAGCACTGCTGCCCATGCCCCCCAAAACTGGGGTCTCCCGTTTCACTTCCGGGATGCTGGCACCTACAGGAGCTGTAAACCTTAATACAGGCCCCTACCATTCAACGTTTATCTCCCTTCCCCTCCCCCCAAAATATTGGAGGTTTAGGTGAAAAAAACGCACCCTTGTAAAATGTCTATCTACCATTCTAGTTCCAGTACTTCCGTAGCAAGTGTTGCTAACTCCTGCAATTGATGAGACAGGGGAAATGGCAAACACAAAAGAAACTAACTTGCACTATGTGTCAGACTAAATGTTCTATTACCAATGACTCCAAAGATTTGGTGGCAGTCATCAGGACCACTTTCTATCACAGCTCTCCCAGAGAGCTTGGGCACGCATGGGGCAACTTCCTGATGCCTTACCTCCTGGTTTTAACAATCCAGGGCCTTGTAATTACTCTGTGTTTGTCTTTCCTAGGCATCTGTGAGCTCTACCAAGCTAAGGACTGTGTGTTTTGTTCGTGTGATGTCTCCTAGTACCTGTTAGACACAGGAGCTCTTTGAATTTTCATCATTACAAAAACGGACTGATTTAAAATTGTGTTGTGTTGCTTTGACAGAATACTAAATCAGGTCATTTATAATGAAAATAAATTTCCTTCTCAAGCTTCTGAAGACCAGGAAGTCCAATGCTGAAAGTTGCCACTGTAGAAAGATCCTTGGTGCTGTGTAATCCCATGGTGAAAAGCAAAAGGACAAAAGAACAAGAGAGGAGGGGTTGAGCTTGCTTTTATATTACCCACTCTCAAGATAACATATCCTCCCTAGATAGTGATACTAATTCATGCAGGGGGGCCCTTTGACTTAATCCACCTCTTCTTAAATATCTATATGCATGTTTTTTCATGTGTGGGCATGGCATGTGGAGGGCTGAGGTTGACACTGATACTGGAGCTCACTAATTTTACTGGGCTGGCTGACCAGTAAGTCACAGGAATCCTTCTGTCTCTGCCTGCCCGGCACTGTGTAGGTACAATTCCCTGCTTTTTAAACAGGTTCTGGAACCCAAACCATCTCAATGCTTGTTCAGCAAACATTTCACCAACTGAGCCATCTCCCCTGGGCCCCTAATCCCGTCTGTTATTAGGCTCCAAATTCCACCATTGTTGCACTGAATTTTTTAGTTCCAACCCATAAACATTTAGAGAAGCATCTGCACCTCCCCTGCATATCAAGTTTCTACCTCCTGCCCAAGTTTCAGGCTTCCACTTGAATATCATTCTTGTCTCCAAACATGCTAAGAATTGAAGTCAGATCTATCCCCTATCCCCAAACCTTACTCTGTCTCCACAATTAGCAATTTCATCACCAAGTCATTCCCAAAAGACTATTCTGAACCACTTTTACTGTTTTCCTCTTTTCCCCCCACTCCCCACATAGATAAATCGACAGGCCTTGCAGATTCTTTTTTAAAATTGAAATTTATTTTTCCATTTTTTCTTTTTTTTTTTTTTTTTTTTTTTTCGAGCTGGGGACCGAACCCAGGCCTTGCGCCATAGGCAAGCGCCTACCACTGAGCTAAACCCCCAACCCCTCCATTTTTTTTTCTTTATTGATTTTACTTGCATTTCAAATATTATCCCCTTTCCCAGTTTCCCCTCCAGAAACCTGATGTCCCATCTCCCCTCCCCCTGCTTCTATAAGGGTGCTCCTCCACCCACCCACACCCTCCTACCTACCCACCCTGACATTCCCATACACTGGGAATTGATGCCCGACAAGGCCATCCTCTGCTTCATATGCAACTGGAGCCATAGGTCCATCCCTGTGTTCTCTGAGGATAGTGGTTTAGTCCCTGGAGCTCTGTGGGTCTTATTGATGTTAGAATTTTCTTATAGGTGTAAACCCCTTGCCTTGCAGATTTTTAACTCCAAATATTTCTGCAGACATTTCCTTCCCCTGTCCCCCCACTAATACAGACCTCGTCTTTATAGGTATCTGGGTCAACAGCCTTGCCATGCAGTAAGTTCTTCTCACTGCCATCTATCATACAAGTTCAACTCATGGTACTCAGAGCCCTCCTTCAAGCATCCCAGCTCACTGTGTGTTCCAGCAGCATTTCCTAAGTGCTCCTGCTTGCCCTGCCTCTCCCTCTCCCTCCTCTCCTCTCCTCCTCCTCTCCCTCCTCCCCCTCTCCTCCTCCTCCTCCCTCTCCTCTCTGTTGGAAAGAGAGTTGTTCCATTAAAAAATGTCCCCAGGCCATGCATGTTGGCTACATCTGTAATCTCAGCATTTAAGGAAGCGGAGGCAGGAAAATGTCATTGCTTCAACATTGACTATATATGTGTGATGATTTGTATATGCTCGGCCCAGGGAGTGGCACTATTAGAAGGTGTGGCCCTGTTGAAGTAGGTGTCACTGTGGGTGTGGCTTTAAGACCCAACCCCAGGGGCTGGGGGATTTAGCTCAGTGGTAGAGCTGCTACGAAGCGCAAGGCCCTGGGTTAGGGTCCCCAGTTCAAAAAAAAAAAAAAAAAAAAAAAAGACCCTAACCCTAGTTGCCTGGAAGTCAGTATTCTGCTAGCAGCCTTCAAATAAAGCTGTAGAACTCTCAGCTCCTCCTGCACCGTGCCTGCCTGGATGCTGCTATGCTCCCGCCTTGATGATAATAGACTGAACCTGTAAGCCAGCCCCAATTAAATGTTGTCCTTATAAGAGTTGCCTTGGTCATGGTGACTGTTCACAGCAGTAAAACCCTAACTGAGAAAATATGATATCCTGACCCCCCAAAAAATAATTGTCCCCCAAATTAAACAATTATGGGATTATGGGATATATATGTTTTGCTTGTCTCTATAGAAAACACATCCTGTGCATTCCAAATTACAAACTGTAGAGGACATTAGGACACTGAGCTGGATTAGTGAATGCACTTGGCCCATAACAAAGTCATTACGCTTGTTTAGGTAAAAATAGATGGAACCATCAGAGTCTCTTCTTTAGAAAATGGAATTGGGATGAAGAGACACACGACCCCATACACTAGACAGTCTCCATGAGCTGGCCTCACCTCAGGTTGCAGAGAACCTCTTTAGTAGAGGTGAAAGAGTTGGTAACACTGTTTCTCTTCCATGTGGAAGTTTCTCTTCCACTTGCTTAGGTGACTGCTGACTGCCTAAGTACTTGGGAGTATGAGAAACTTGCCTGAAAACTGTTTATAATGAATTACTACTACTACTACTACTACTACTACTACTACTACTACTACCACCACAACCAGCATCACCACCACCACCACCACTTCTCCTTCTCTGTCTTGCTGAAGTTAGATCCAGCAAGTTTCTACTGCAACCAAGAACCTTAACCAAAGCCCATCTGTATACTATGGTTACTGTATGGTGCATATAATATGTGAACACCTTTTATCCATTGCTGCCTTTAATCCTCTCAACTTCCTCATGAGCAGGTCTGGCATTCTGTGCAAGGCCTTACTTAGAAGGGCTCTGCAGTCGGTTTAATGTTCTTGTCACCATCTAGAAAGTCTGAATGGTGTTTGGAAGAGGAACCCCTCCTTTTCATTTCGATTTACCCTGCCTGACCTCTCAGTTGTTATCTATTTGAGGAAAGGTTTCTTTATTGCAGGAAACCTTCCCAGCATCTTGAAAATTAAAGTAGCCATTGTAAATACCCAAGTGAGAGATGCAGAATGCAATGTTTCCCACACTAATTGGACCCAGAAGAGTTCGTTTTCATAGATTATCCCTTATGGTTTTATGTCCTGAAGAACAGTAGGCCTACCCTTTAGTGATCTGACTCTGCCTTAGCCCATCGCACTGCACGGCGAGCAGTTCCTTGCTTTTGTGCCTTCACATGTGCTTCGCAATCTGCTATGCTCGTTAAGCCCTCGTGATTATAATTGGCTTCTCTTTAGAGTTACCTACAAGGAAAGAATGTATTCCTCAGCTAATATAAATATCTCGTGTGCTTGGCAGTTAAGATGGACATCGTAATTGACACCTCAACCAGCCACTCTAATCACCCGGGAGCTTGTTAAACATGCCAAAATGGGCCCGTGGCCAGGCCTACTGAATCAGGATCTGCATTTTAAAAAGATTCTCGAGCAATGGCCTATACAAAGTAATGTTTGAGAAGCATTAGTAAGCTAATCACAATAGTTCATCATGCTTACTGGACATTGCTCCTGTAATGGGTGTGCCTTATCCATTTTTGAATCATAAACAGCCTCTCTCTCTCTCTCTCTCTCTCTCTCTCTCTCTCTCTCTCTCTCTGTGTGTGTGTTCTGTCTCTCTCTGTCTCTCTGTCTCTCTCTCTCTCTCTCTCTCTCTCTCTCACACACACACACACACACACACACACACACACGTTGTAAACAAGAACACATGTCACCTTCTTGGTTCCTGCTGATAGGCACTTTATGACAACAAGGGAAGCCAGGCTGGGGTCAGGCTGCTGTAGCCCATCTCACGTTGTTCTTCCTTCTTTTCTAGTAACTAGCTCTGGTTGTCGCTCTTTCTTGTAGCCAGGACAGAATGAAGTGTCCTGACTTTGCACCCACATGCCTTTCATCTTGGGAAGTATCTGTGATCTGTTGACTCCAAGTGCTTTTTGACCAGAGTTATATCACAATCACTCAAGGAGCGTTTAGCACGTATCAGTTCCCAAGTCCCACTTCTGAGATTGCAGCTTAATGGGTCTGGGCTGGAGCCTAGACATCGGTATGTTTTAAAAGCTCCTCAGTGGTTACAATGTGCAGTTATGATTGAGAAGCAGTAATTTAGGCAGATCACATCCTAGAGCATAATTTCATCCTAATATTCCCTATGCAAATGGTCCTTTCCCCCGGGACTGTTTGTGAAGATTCTTGTAAATTCATTTTATAACTTTGTTATCTTTATAAAAATAATACAAGCTAGGAATGGAGAAATGACTCAGCAGTTAAGGACATTTGCTGCTTTTTCAGAGGACCTCGGTTTGAGTCTCATCACCCACATGATGGCTCCAAACCATGTAACTCGATGGGCAATGGTGGCACACATCTTTAATCCCATCACTTGGGAGTCAGAGGCAGGTGGATCTCTGAATTTGAGGGCAGCCTAATCTACAGAGTGAGATCCAGACAGCCAGGGCTACACAGAGAAACTCTATCTCAAAACAAACAAACAGACAAGGGGTTGGGGATTTAGGCTCAGTGGTAGAGCGCTTGCCTGGGAAGCGTCTGGTCTGGGTCCCCAGTCTCAAAAAAAAAAAAAAAACAAAAACAGACAAAACAAAAACAAAACCCCAAAACAATATGAATGAATGAGTGTAACTCCAGTTCCAGGGGGATCCAATACCCTCTTTGGTTCTCTGCAAGCACCAGGCATGCAGGCAAGGCATATACCAGACATGGTGCACAGACATACATACAGTCAAGGCACCCAATCACATAAAATTAAAATTTAAAATAATAGTAATACTACAAGTCCTTTATGAAGATGTCCAAAAATTAGTCAGGCATTGAAGGCACGCACCTTTAGTCCCAGCACTCAGGAAGCAAAGGCAAGCAGATAACTGAGTTTGAGGCCAGCCTGATCTTCCCAGAGTGAGTTCCCAGAGCTGCTAGAAACCCTGCCTTTGACACTCATCCAACAACAACAACAACAACAGGATGTTCAAGTTCAAAAATGGTACTTTCATATCATGTTTCTATGTTTATCTTCCTTGAAAGTGTTTGTTTGTTTGTTTGTTTATAAGCAGGATTTCTTGTAATAAGGCTGGCCTCAAACCTGTTATGGCCGAGGAGGCTTTTCAGAATTTTTTTCTTCTCTTTTTTCTTTTTATTTTTTTTTTTTCGGAGCTGGGGACCGAACGGGCCTGCGCTTCATAAGCAAGCCACCACTGAGCTAAACCTCAACCCTTTCTTTTAAATTTTTATCCTCCTGCCTCCCCAAATGCACCTTTGAAGTTCTGGGGTCAGAGATAAGCACCAGCACCCAGGGCAGAAGTTAGTTGGTGGAAACGGCTTTATCCTCTGCATAGGTCATTTTGTTGCTAACTGTGTCATTCTTCTGAGTTTCCTGGTTAAATCAAGCTTTTCCCCAGAGCATTCATTCAATTCGTGAATTACTAAATATTCATTGCCAAGCCTTGCAGTGGTGCACAACGGCCCCTGCTATGATGCTTTGGTTTCCAGGCTGCCTTAGCCCTGCAGGTGGTCCATCTTCTCATCTCAAGTCAGTTCTACTGATGAACTTTGGTCCCTCTTTTAGTCTAAGCTCATGCCATTTAAAGCATGGCTGTGGCTTTGCCATTGAACTTCAGCTACCTGTGTGGCTCTGAGACAATGAATAGCTGAAGAGAGACACTGAGGCGGAGAAAAGAAGCCTCTGCTTCTGTTTGCTTCTTCTGTCCACCCAACTGCAGCAGTTGCTTCCTGTTTTGACTTCCTTTGCACACTCCTGGGCTACTTGGCACTTCCAATCTCAAGCAGAGGCTGGGTACCTCAGACCCAGGTTGCTTCCGAACTCTGTGCTATGTATTATCCAGCCACCCCCTTCCCTTACGGAATCCATGTGCCCTACTACATGGATTTGTCCTCCCTAGTTTCTCAAACCAGATAATACTCCATCTCCTTTTATTCCTTTGTTCTTTGCTTCCCCAGGAGATTTTATATGTTGTGCATTTATGTAACTGTATTACTTCATCAGCCCATTCTGTTTTGTCATTTCTTGGATGCCTATGTAACTATTCCTTGCATGAAAGTCTCTCTGTTAAGATAATTAACTTGGGGGCTGGAGAGATGGCTCAGCGGTTAAGAGCACTGACTGCTCTTCCAGAGGTCCTGAGTTCAATTCCCAGCAGCCACATGGTGGCTCACAACCATCTGTAATGAGATCTGATGCCCTCTACTGATGTATCGGAAGACAATTAGCGTGTAGGTGAGCATTGTGATGCACTGAAACAGGAAGGTCACAAGACCTAGGCTCAAATAATTTTAAAGAAAAACAAACAACAAAAACCTAAAAGGGCTGGAGATGTAGCTCAACGACAGAGTGTTTACCCAGCACATGTGAGGCGCTGGGTCCCATCCCAGCACCACATCGAACACAACAAAGAAATAACCAATGTAGCTTCTGCTTTCTTGACTCAGGAATCATCTTTTGCAACTTAGCATATTGAAATCATAATGTTACATGCTTCCTTAGTATAGGATCTGTAGAAAATGTGATTTTTTTAAAAGACCTACTCATTTAGTTGTACGTGTGTTTGCCTGCACCATGTATATTCAAAAAATGCATGGAAACCAAAGGATGTCAGATCCACTGAAACTAGAATTATAGCTGGCTATGTGGGTGCTGAGAACCAAGTCAGGGTACTCTGCAAAAGCAGTAAACACTCTTAACTACTGAGCCATCTCTCCAACCCCAGAAAATGAGATTTCTGCATACTGTTATTTAAATTTGTAGACAACCTTCTTAGTTCTTATTTAAAGCAGAATTATGGAAATAAAACTTATATACCTCATAATTTGCCCATTTTTCCTCGTTGGTTGTTTTTTAATGCAGGGTTTATCTGTGTAGCCCCAGCTATCCTAGAACTCACTCTGTAGATCAGACTGGTCTCAAACGCAGAGATCTGCCTGCCTTTGCCTCCCAAGTGCTGGAATTAAAGGCATGTACCACCACCACCTGGGTATAATTTGTTCTTTTTTTTTTTTTAAAGATTTATTTATCTTATTATATATAAGTACACTGTAGCTGTCTTTAGACGTACCAGAAGAGGGCATCTGATCTCATTACAGATGGTTGTGAGCCACCATGTGGTTGCTGGGATTTGAACTCAGGACCTCTGGAAGAGCAGTCAGTGCTCTTAACCACTGAGCCATCTCCCCAGCTCCGGTATAATTTGTTTAATGTTTACTATTCATCATGGTTTACATTGTTGTTATTTATGCATGTGGGTCAACCTGCAGGCGTATCTGCACACCGCAGGTGTGTGGTGTCCACAAAGGCCAGAAGTCATCTGATTGTATCTCCTGGGACTGGAGTTACAGACAACTGTGAACTAGCATGTGGATCCTAGGAATCAAACCCAGGTCCTCTGGAAGAGCAGCCAGTGCTCTTAGCCAAGGAGCCCTTTCTCCAGCCCCTCACTGTTTGTGTCCATAAGTATGTGTACCCAAGCTTAAGTCCTAGTGGATCAAGGACCTCCACATAAAACCAGAAACACTCAAACTAATAGAAGAAAAAGTGGTGAAGAGCCTCGAACACATAGGCACTGGGAAAATTTTCCTGAACAAAACACCAATGGTTTATGCTGTAAGATCAAGAATCAACAATTGGGACCTCATAAAACTGGGAAGCTTCTGTAAGGCAAAGGACACTGTCATTAGGACAAAATGGCAACCAACAGATTGGAAAAAGATCTTTACCAATCCTACATCTGATAGAGGGCTAATATCCAAAATATACAAAGAACTTAAGAAGTTAGACTCCAGAGAACCAAATAACCCTATTAAAAAATGAGATACAGGGTTGGGGATTTAGCTCAGCGGTAGAGCGCTTGCCTAGGAAGCGCAAGGCCCTGGGTTCCGTCCCCAGCTCCGGGGGGGAGGGGGAGAGAAAACACAGAGACTGCCCCACCTGGGTATACAGCCCATATATATATACAACCACCAAAACTAGATAATATTGATGAAGCCAAGTAGTGCATGCTGCCAGGAACCTGATATAGCTTTCTCCTGAGAGACACAGCCAGACCATGTCAAATACAGAGGTGTATGCTAGCAGCAAACCACTGAACTGAGAACAGGGTCCCCCTTGGAGGAATTAGAGAAAGGACTGAAGGAGCTGAAGGTGCTTGCAACTCCAGAAGAACAACAATACCAACCAATGAGAGCTCCCAGGGACTAAACCACTATCCAAAGACACATGGACAGACCCATGGCTCCAGCTGCCTATGTAGCAGAAGAAGGCCTTGTTGGGCACCAATGGAAGGGGAAGCCCTTGGTCCTGCCAAGGGTGGACCCCCCAGTGCAGGGGAATGTCGAGGGGGAGGGAAGGGGTGATAGGGGAGGGGGAACACCCTTATAGAAGAAGAGGAGGGGTATGGGATAGGGGGCTTATGGCTGGGAAACCGGGAAAGGGAATAACATTTGAAATGTAAATAAAAAATATCCAATAAAAAATAAGTATGTGTGGGGCTGGGGATTTAGCTCAGTGGTAGAGCGCTTACCTAGGAAGCGCAAGGCCCTGGGTTCGGTCCCCAGCTCCGAAAAAAAGAACCAAAAAATAAATAAATAAATAAGTATGTGTACCCATTACCACAGCCAGTTTAGAGTATTTTCATCACTTCAATATGAAGGTATGTATCTTTATGCTACCCTTCTCCTAGCTCTCCTGTTACTTCTAAACAACCAGTAAAGGGCTTCAATTCAGTATTTTTTGACTGTGTAGTTCAACACATCTGAAACTTGGGGTCCTTCTGCCTCGGCTTCCCCAGGTTCTGGCATCATTATTACCAGCATTCATAATACTTTTTAATCTAAATAAATGATTGGCTTGTGTATTTTATTAAAATGGAATTATTTATGACTTCATGTTACTGGCTTGGTTCACTTAAGCTTTTGAAGGTTTATCCATGTTAGATGCACTTCATTTCTTTCGCTCGGAAAATAATATCCCATTGCATCCAATGTTTCACACCTTGTTTAATTATTCACCAACTAATGAATACTTTGGTGTTTTCTGCCTTATTATTAAAAGTAAACATTTGTGCACATGTTTTAGTGCAGAGCACCTTTGCGCTTAAGAATGTTTCCTTTGATTTCTCTAAACAAGCACATATATTTATTTATTCATTTAGAAAGATGGTCTCATGTAGCCCAGGCTGGCCTGGAACTCACTCTGAAGCTAAGGATGACCTTGAACTCCTGGTCTTCATGTCTTCATCACTACTAGAATTAGTGATATGTCCCATGGCTATCAGTTAACAAGGTGCTAGGGATAGAACCCAGAGCTTTGCGAATGTCAGTCAAGCACTTTGCCCACCCAGCTGCATCCCCAGCCTGGCTGTGTCTTTCAAGTCAGGATCTTTGTCATCCTGTAGTGTGTCCTTCCACCTTTCCTGCCTGTCACCTTTCCTGCCTGTCAGTCCAATAGAAAGGCCACTGTTTTCTGGTTTTTTATTCTTGCGAGTCATGTTTCCCCATAGGCAGATCTGACATACCACTCTGTGCTATAGATTAATGCGATTGGAAAAAAAAAACATTTTTAAACAGTTTTTCTGTGTAGCCCTGATCATCCTAGAACTTGTTCTGTAGACCAGGCTGGCCTCAGAATCACAGAGATCCACCTGCCTCTGCGTCCTGAGTGCTGGGATTAAAGATGTGCACCACCACTGCCAGACTGAAATCTTTTTAAACTACACTTCTTTATTTGAGGGGTAGGCATGTGGATTTCTTAGGACGCGTGGGAGTCAGTTTTCTCCTTCCATCCCGTGGGTCCTGGGGATCAAAACTAGGTCATGTGTCCTAGTGACAAGTCTCTTTACTTGATGAACCATCTAATCAGCCCCAAGTAAAATATTTTTGAAAGCTGTGTTACTCATCTGGAACCAGTATGTCTTCCCTTTAGGTCTGCAGTTCTCTCTCTCTCTCTCTCTCTCTCTCTCTCTCTCTCTCTCTCTCTCTCTCTTTCTCTCTCTGACTATTGACAGAGTGGTAAATTTCTCAATAGTCTCATGCTGGGAGAAAGGGAAGCCTGAAGCCTTGGTACTAGCCAGAGGAGGAGCTTGTCTTCCAGGATGTCATAGTCTGACATCTTGTCACAACCCCTTCAGGTTAGACCAGGAGCCAAGACAATGCCTTAACCAGAACCACTGATTGATGTAAGCGTACCATTTACCCTCTATAAACCCGAAAGTCTTGCAGTACCTGGAGGATGGACTTATGAATAAGTACCTCTTTGTTTCTTCCTCTTCCAGATATGGTGGCATTGAATAAATTTCCTTTCTCCGCTTATTAGTATAACTTGTCTCTATAATTAGCAATATTGAGGGCGAGTGGCTGAACGTAGCTTGTTAGGGCTGCCAAGGGCCCAGGTTTATATTCCACAAACTCCAGTACCAGAGTCACCTCTCTTTAGCTTGAGGAAAGCATGGCTGTGTGCTTTTAAGCTTGGCTGTGTGCTTTTAAAGCTAAAGCAAGAGCTTTCAGTCAATGCTAAATTGAATTCTTGGCGAACAGCATAGATTCTGGTCACTCAATAGAAATCCTCTGAACAGTCTTTGCTAGTGCCTACCACCCCCCGCCACCCCCTCCCCCAGTCACAGGTCTGGCCTTTCCCACTCCCATGGGCTTCGGTGTGTTCTGCCAACTAAGAGTAGCCTGGTAGATGTCAGCTGGAGTGACATCTGCAGTGTCTCCTGCTCCATCTCCTCATAGCATCTCGGTATGTTTGAAACTAACTCTGATTCTAAAATAAAGCAGGAGCTCTCAGTCTGCCAAGGCACATAGGCTCCCTTCTCTTCCAAGACAGCTTAGTTTTGTCAGGATTTATATGTTGACAGAGGCTCGATTTATACCAAAATTTCATTTCTAAATTGTGAAGAAATGCCTCAGTGATCACAGGCTGATGAGCTTCGGTGACAGAGAATAATAGTACAGCACTTTTCAAGTCGAAACATCCAATGTCTGATACAGGATCTCTCCACAAAGTTTTGTTTCCAATCTTGAAGTAGCTCTACCATTTCTTTCTGATACTCTGGTGATTCTCTAAGGAAAAGAAAGCAAAGCAAAACAAAAACCAACCAACCAAACGAACAAACAAACAAAAACCCCATGGCTTCTGTAGGCAGGCTAACTTGAATCTTTTGCCCAAAACCAGATGCACAAAAACACTCCACTGTTAGCTAAACATGGACTGCCCACTGTTCCACGTGACATGCGGTGACACCATATAGATCTGGACCTCAGGTTCTGGGAACTGTTACCCTAGCTTGGATAAGCTACAGTGGGTTTGTGCACAAGACCAGTACTGTTATAATCGTGAGTGTTTTAGTACCCTCTTGGAAAAGAGGTAACCTGCTCGGGAGAGCCAGAAGGATTGTCCTAGGTATACAGGGATACAGGGGGTGGGTCACTTCCTCTTCTGTTGCTGTGATGAAACACCATGACTAAAAGCTATTCGTAGAAGGAAGAACTTAGCTTGGCTCACATTTCCAGAGGAAGAGCCCATAATGGAGGGAATCAACAAGTAGCAGGAGCGGGAAGCTGAGAGATCATATCTCCGTCACAAACAGAAAGCAGAAAGCCAGCAGGAAGCAAGATGAGGCATTAAACCTTCAAAGCCCAGGCCCCATTGATGTACTTCCTCCAAGGCTGCACCCTCCTAAAGGTTCTACCGCCTCCCCCTACAGAATCACCAACTGGGGACCAAGTGTTCAAATTCATGAGCCCATTGGGGATACTTTTCATTCAGACCTCAGCAGGAGGGTTTTCCTAACTTGACATTGTTTCTTAGGGGCGTATCATAGTTTCTCTTCACATTTGAGCATTGCTCTTTTCAACTTAAAATATAAATGATAGATCTTAGATGCAGGAAACCTATGGCCTTATTTAATATTTCTGACAAAAGAAAGCCCAAAAGTTGACCAAGAGACCCTGTACTGTCTCAGACATACTACCCTTCTGTAACTTCTGGAGTATACTTGCATACCATTGGTGTGATTCCCAGCTTGTGCGGAGGTGAGTCAGGGAGTCGTATGCTTAAGAATTAAGTAGTTGATAATTTCCAGGAAAAACTGCTGTCGTCTACATTTTGAGCTATCAGCAATGGACATTTTCAAAGTAATTTGTGTTTTCTTACTTGTCATTCAATTAGAGATGCATTTCTACTAGAAAAAACACATATGTGATACTGAAAACATCCCACTTAAACAGAAGATTTGGGTTCAGTGCCCATGGTTTCCTGTACATTGGGTGTGAAATAGTTTTCCCCAGAATTATCAGTGTGGAATACCCAAGCTGGGTAATCTTTAAAGAAAGGACTTCACGTGTCTCACACTTTTGGGGGGTAAATGTGAAAACAGCTTGGCCCTTGGTGGCCCCCACCTTGGATGTGCTACTCCGTGGTAGGTGGCATCATGATGACAGAATATGGAAGAGAGAAGGCATCATACGGTACGACAGAAAGGAAGTCAGGCAGAGAGGAGAAGCATGTCTTACTGTCTTACCATGAGCCACTCTCATGGGAGCTCTGGAGGTTCTGTGCATGGGACCAGTACTCCTCATGTAGTTGAGGATGGCATTGAACTCCTACCCCTCCTGCCTCCACTTCCTGAGTGCTAGGATTACGGGCTACTGCATGATGAGCTACCGCACCTACCTGCTTTTTCTCTTATGTGATTAGTTAACTTTTAACTTTTTAAAATACTTACTCTGTTCAGGTTTTTTTTTGGGGGGGTGGGAATAATTTTACTATTTGTTTCTTGAGACAGGGTCTCCTACATAGCCCTGGAACTCATGTAGATGCTGGCCTCAAACTCAGAGCTCTACATGCCTCTGCCTCCTCCAATGCTGCTGTCATGGTTAATACCTGCGTTTACTCCCAGCACTTGGGAGGAAGAAGCAGGCGCGTCTCTCTAAGTTCAAGACCAGTCTGATCTACATAGTGAGCTTTAGGATAGACAGGACTACATAGTGAGACCCTATCTTAAAATAACTTTAAAATTACACACACACACACACACACACACACATATACACACACATATTTGTGTGTGTGTGTGTGTGTGTGTGTGTGTGTGTGTCTGAGCACTTGAGTGTCATGATGTACATGTAGAGAGCTCAGAAGACAACTGTAGGAAATGGCTCTTGCCTCCCACTATGTATGTTTCAGGGATGAGACTTAGTTCTTCAGGCTTGGCAGCAGACCCTTGACCTACTGAGATCTCGTGGGCCATTACCATGTTTTCAAACAGGTCTCTCTTTTTTTTTTTAAAGATTTATTTATTTTATTTATATGAGTACACTGAGCTGTCTTCAGACACACCAGAAGAGGGCATTAGATCCATTTACAGATGGTTGTGAGCCACCATGTGGTTGCTGGGATTTGAACTCAGGACCTCTGGAAGAGCAGTCAGTGCTCTTAACCACTGAGCCATTTCTCCAGCCCAGGTCTCTCTTTTTATACCAATTTTTCTTTGGATTTTTCGTAATGAATTCTTCTTATGGATAAATTCCTTTAACACATATTTTATTTTATTTTTAACTGACACAAGAATTTTATATACTTTCAGGGTACAGTGTGATATGTTGATATAGTTACACAACATGTAAAGATCAAACTTAGGTGGTTTTTTTTTTTAAATCATATCCGTCCCCTCAGATACATTTCTTTGTGGTAATATTCAAATTCCTTGTAGATGTCTAGAAATATGCAAGATATTGCTGTAAGTGTGCTCACTCCACTGCAGTACAGCACACTAGAACTTACCTGTTCTATCTAAATATAATTTTCTTTAAAAACTTTATTTATTCTGTTTTATGTATGTGAGTGTTTGCCTGCATGTGTGTGTGTGTGTGTGTGTGTGTGTGTGTGTGTGTGTGTGTGTGTGTGTGTGCCACGTTCAAGCCTGGTACCCACAGAGGTCAAAAGAAGGGCTCAGATCCCCTAGAACTGGAATTGCAGGTTGTTGTAGCTGCCATGTAAGTGCTGGGAACTGAACTTTGGGACCTCCGCAAGAGCAACCCCTGAACCATCTCTCCAGCCCCTTCATTTTCTAACCCTGAGCCAGCCTCTGTCCACACTGTCCTCTCTGAGCCTCTGGCAGCCCCTGTTCTGCTCTCTCTTTCTGTGAGATCATTTTGTTGTTGTTGTTGTTGTTGTTGTTGTTGTTGTTGTTTTCTGCTTCCACGTATAAGTGAGACCATGTCGTGCTGTCTTTGTGTGGCTGGGCTTACTTCAGTGTGCTCCTTTTATAAAAGAAGGTCGCTTCTGCTCTTAGAACCCTTTAATAGCTCTGCTTGTCACAAACAGGAAGTCCAGAAGCACAGTCGTAGCCTTTCTGATTTGGCTCTCTGTTCCCTCTCAAGTCCCTTACCTCTCTTATTGACTTAGGCCACCCTGGATGTGCACCGCTCTTCAAACACAGCAGGAACTCTTGCTTCAGATTAACTGCGGTAGTGTTTCCTTGGGCCGGACCACGTTTCTGTCAAATCCACATGTGGATTCCTCAATTCCAGGTACCTTCTTCAAATGCTCCTCCTTTGACAACAAATCCATATTCAGGTCCTTCTCAGCCATTCTGTACCCTGTCCTCTAATGGGTTTTACGCTTTAGCACTTTTCACTGGCTGAAGGATCGTTTGTCTGTTCACTGTTGTGTTCTGTCCCTCAAATAAAAAAACACGACAACAGAGACATGCTCCTCCCCTTGTCCTCCATCTCCCAGACAGTACTGAATGCAGGGTGGAGGATGAAAGAATGGTAAACAAATGCATCGTGGGAAGGCATCTACTCATCCGACGTCTCTTTGGGCAAAAAGCTTTGCCAGCATGGCTTGTAACCTCTGCAGAATATGCTAGTAGCCTCTGAGCCTCCGAGGCTACCAACTTGCCTTGGCTGACCTCATGACCTAGCCACAAAGGAGAGAGCTACTCTGGGAAAGAGGGCTGCTGAACTGTGGGAGAGAAGCCACTAGCTGTTCAGAGTGTTGCTTGAGGAGCACCAGCACTGAGGGATGACTCACCAGAATCAGTCTGACAGGAGTAAGGCCAGAGGTAGATTCATGGGGACTCCCAAACTCTGTCTCCTAAAGAAGTTTACAGCGAGGTATTAAGCAGGTTGAGAACCTTTCTTGACACACACAGTATGGAAGCTGCTGTGCCTGTCTTACAGGAAACCAGCACAGACACAGACCTTACTTTTGGAGTCTGCCATTTCACACACACACACACACACACACACACACACACACACACACACACACACACACAATTGTTGTAGGTGCTGTGTACCCAGCTCCATGTAAGGACTGTTTCAGGAGCAGAAGCTTCCTGAAATACAGCCCTGAGAGTCTCCCCAGGGAGAATACCTGTCAGCTCAAGGAGGTTTCCAAACTTTCTTCTCCTTGGCAGAAACCCTGTAAAGATACCTCCTCTCTGGGCCCCCGTGGCCTCTGGTGAGCTGGTGAGGCCTGTACAGCCCCTGTAGGTTCCCATCACTTCTTAACACCATGGAAGTCCTTCATACACACCCCACAACTACTTCTAACTCCTTGACAGACTTCCGCCATGTATTGCCCTGGGCTCTGAACCCAAATCTGTACCTACAGATGCTCTGAAAGCCTTTCCCCTGGCACCAGCTTGTGGCTTACTACAACTAAGAAAATCCTCTCAAGTGGAAGTACTGAAGATGGTACAAGATATATTTCTGTAGGGTATGGTATTTTGGGGGTGCCAGCTAGGATTATGGCTAGTGAGGCCTCCAGCAGAGATGAACGAGGGTCAAACTATAAGCAAGCTATGTTAACATTTGGAAGTCTAGCCATTGAGACTGGAGGCTCCTGGTGCTCAGGGCCAGCATAGGTAGTGATGGTGATACCGTTGATGCCAAGTCTGGAGGCCACAGAGCATCCACTGAACCTTCCCGGAAGCATGGCAGTTCAACCCCCTCACCTTAGACATGGGGCCCGCTGGGATTAGCTGAACTTGTGTGATGGCTTGTCATCTCCCTGGGGACTGGCGGGGTGACATCACCTATAAACACCTGAATGTACATTTGAAACAACTGGGTGAGGCTAAGAACACTCAAAGGCTGATGTGATCTCATTTCCAGAATTTGACCACTCCCTTGCCTGGTCCACTCAGCCCATCCTGAGCTCTGGTTATGACAGTCCAGCAGGGCTAGTAACGTCCCCACAAGAGGAAGTGAGGGGAGACAGTGTGACTTCCTGTCACCTCTGGTGGTCTGTGCTGGCTAGTTTTATGTTAACTTGACACAACTAGAGTCATTTTGAAAGAGAGGACTCCAAATGAAAAAAAACAAAAAACAAAAAAACCACCTCCACCAGCTCGGCCTGTGGGCAACGCTGCAATGCATCTTCTTGATTGGTGATTGATGTAGAGGGCTCAAGCTGACCACAGGCCACCCCTGGGTTGGCTGTCCTAGGTCATATAAGAAGACAGGCTGATCAAGACTCATGGATCAAGCCAATAAAGAACATCCCTTCATGGCCTCTATGTTGTTTCCTGCCTCCAGGTTCCTGCCCTGCTTGAGTTCCTGTCCTGTCTTCCTTCAGTGATGAACTGCAATGTGGGAGTGTAAGCCAAATAAACCCTTTCCTCCCCAGCTGCTTTTGGTCACTGTGTTTTATCACAATAGAAGCCATAAGACATGATGCCTTCAGGCCTGCAGCTCTCAGACCCCAAGGAATGACCGTATCTTAAAGACTGTCAGGGACCTAGTTTGTGTAAGGACGCAGAAGCTCTTGAGTGTTAGAATTGACTTTTTCTGGTCAGATTCCTGCAGGTACTTCTGCGAGAACTGGACAGAGCTGTAAGGCTGGTCAAGGCTCTGCAGTCTGACTCTATCTATGGATTTGACTGAGAGCTTCAGACGCTCCAGAAGGAATCTGGCTGAATGAAGAAAAGTATATCCTGGGCCTCAACATTCCTGAAAGAGGAGCTAGTGATCCGAGGCTGTAGCTCAGAAAGAGGAGGATAGGGGATTGGTGAGGGTCTGTCACTACTATTTCAAAGCTTTCATTGCTTTACATCTAGGACTTTACTTGGCCATCAGCCCTAGGCTGCTGAGGTCTGACATTTGGGTGTTAAAAGTAGGATTGTGGGCTGGAGAGATGGCTCAGCGGTTAAGAGCAGTGACTGCCCTTCCAGAGGACCTGAGTTCAAATCCCAGCAACCACAACCATCTGTAATGAGATCTGATGCCCTCTTCTGGTGTGTCTGAGGACAGCTACAGTGTACTTATATATAATAAATAAATAAATCTTTAAAAAAAAGTTTGCTTCAGCACTGGGGTGGTTAAAATAACACACAAAACCAGGGGCGTTTCTAATGGGAGGCCAGCATTTCTGATGCTTCTAGTCAGTAGTTTGGGGAACACCGGAGACAACATGGTGACACTTTCCAGAGTGGCTCTGTCACAGGAGGAAGACAGGGAGCACACCCACCACAGGCTCGTGAGCCAGGACAGCAACAAAGAAGAGCAGGGCAGAGGAACGGGGTGAAAGTGGCTGACTCCATGCAGCTGACAAACCGGTGTGTGAACATCCAGATGACACCCGTGAGAACTCGGCACGGTACCAGAAACTTTCAGTGTCCCCGAGTCTGGAGTAGGCAAGTAGGAGGAACAACAGTCAATCTGACCCGTGAGGGCAAATGTAACCTGTCACATTTGGGTGTGCCAAGTGGAGGAAGGACAAGAGAGCAGCCACAGCCAGCGTGCCTCAGCCTGCCTTGTCCCACCATCAAGAAAACCGAGCGGGAGCTGGCAAGTCAGCTTGGTGCGTAAAGGCGCTTGCCACCAAACCCGACGACCTGAGTTTGACCCCTGGAACCCACATAGAGAAAAGAGAGAACCAACTCACGCGAGTTGTCCACCCCTCCTCACATTCATGGCCACACACAGAACTCCCAACCACATGCATGTGACGACAACTTGAAAGAAAACTGAGTAGCCAGCCGCCTCTCCTTTCCACGGGTTTTCCTGGGGGTTCTCACCTCTCCCAACTTATCCTCTCCCCTTCTTCCCGTGGTCCAAACGCTTTGCTGTCCAGTGGGAACAACCTACCTCACACCCCCATCTTCCTGTAGGTTTATGGGCCACAGAAGACTCCTAGTCTCTTATCTCTCGTGTGCGTAGGTTGTTTATACGTTATGAAGTGCTCACCGGGGAAGTGCTGGAAATCGCTGCTTTCTTCACTCCAGAGGTTTCCTTCCCCACTAGCTCCATTCTCTGCCCCCATTTCCTGTCTGTTTATTGCTTTTTCTCATACTGGCTGCTCCCCAGGCACTGGCGAACCTCAAGGGTGTTAATCTGAACTGAACGAGGCCACAATTTCCAGCGTCCATCCACGAGGCATCTGTGGCATGCCTCTGTAGAAGGGTTTAGATTGGGATCGATCCCTGGGAAGTGTACGATATGTTCTCAACTCAGTCATGACACCCCTTCGTGACATGGACAACACATAGCCAGATAGCAGCTGGTCAGCATTGCGCTCTAACGAAGTCTGTCTGGAGGCGGGCACGTTTTTCTCCTTTGCCTAATCCAGCCACCACTAGATGAAGTACACTTGGCAGGTGAATTCATTTGACTTGCCTCTCTGGGACTCAAGAGACTTACACAAGCAATATCATTTCTATCGCTTGAAAATACTTTTAGAATTATCAGAGAGAATTGAAGATTACAAAAACCCTACACAGCCTACCAAAAGCCAAACAGTAACCCCAAATTTAGCCGCACTGTGCTGTCCAGAATGGTAGCCGCTAGAGCAGTGGTTCTCAACCTCCCTACTGCTGTGACCCTTGAACACAGGTCCTCAGGTCGGTTACTCCTCCGAACATAAAGCTATTTTTGTTGCAACTTCATAACATTTCTACGGCTATGAATCATGGTGTAAATATCTGTGTTTTCTTGTAGCGTTAGGTGCAATCCCCGTGAGAGGCGTTGTTCAACACCCACCAAGGAATCACAACCCCCAGGTCGACAACTGCTGCACTAGATGTATGTGCCTATTTAAAGATGTCGATTAAAATTAAGTAAGATTTTAAAAGAATTTTTGTTTTTTTACAAGCAATTGCCACTATTGCTGGTCGCCTACCAGAACTGGTGTGTGAAACCTTATTGCTTGAAGAGCCCGCGTGCCACTGGCCATGGAACAGAACACGGAACAATCAAGGTGGAACTCGAATGGAAGTTTCTTCCCTGTTGCCTAACCCTCACAGCGGTGGAAGATGCTACCCAGGCACTGGGAAGGAATCGTTATCAATAATCGTACTCAACTCCAGACCCTGGGAGCCACAGCATCAATCCACAAGAACCACACTGGTGCTGTAGTGGGCAAGTCTGTTATGGGGGCAACCAATTGTTGTTGTTGTTGTTGTTTTTCCAAGTCTGCTCCAAAGGAGGGAATTCGTATTTGGTACTGAAAACCAGGCAAAAGTCCATGGCCAGGAGGCCAGAGACCCCAGTAAGGGAGCTAGTGCTGTTGTTTTGCTGATGGATAGGATGTGTTCATCAGATCGCCCTTCTAAAATAACTAAGAAAAGCTCCATTCTTCAGTGGGCATCAGTAACTGCAGGGACCCATAACTAGTCCAAGCGCTGAGAATGAAGGACCACTGGATCATCCACAGCCGCCATAAGTGTGTCATCTACATAATCTCCCCCAACGCTCAAGGAACACTGAGAATGGAAAGTGGCGGGGGACGGGGGGAGTGTAAGAGCTGGAAGAAAGAGTGCAAATGTTGAATTTCTAACACAACATGGTCGCTGTACTCTTAAAACCATGACAGCTGTGATTATCAGCACAAATTCTGCACATAACTGAGTCCATCAACACCCTGCCGTGGAGAGGAGAGAGCTTCGTGGGAACCCACTCCTCCCTGTGTATTTGCACAAAGTTAAACGTCGATAGCGGTGGCGAGAAACATTTTCTTTAGGGTGTGGCCTCTGGGAAGGTGCTCGTGCACCCGTAAACAAACCGACACCTAGGCCTCTGTAAACAGTCCTAACGAAGCTCACTCGGTCACTTAAAAAAAAAATGGGGGCTGGAGGGATGGCTCAGCAGTTAAGAGCACTGACCGTTCTTCCTGAGGTCCTGAGTTCAATTCCCAACAACCACATGGTGGCTCACAACCATCTGTAATGAGATCTGATGCCCTCTTCTGGTGTGCATGAAGACAGCTACAGTATGCTTATATACATTAAATAAATAAATAAATCTTTTTGAAGGCATGAATCAAAAAAGGGGGCTAGTTGAGAAGAGGGGGTCATTCAGCATGAGTGGGAAAGGGACAAGAGATGGTAACAAAGACCAATATGACGGTGGGACCATAAACTGTAGGACAATGTAGTAATAAATACGTTATCATGTATAATTAATATATACTGAAAAAAACACTTGAAAAAATAGTTTCTCAGTTGCACAAACCATATTTCAAGTGATCTCGAGCCATGTGTGGCCAGGCATTTTTACATTATGGGTTCTGTATTGGATGGAAGGAATTCTCACATTAAGTCCAACCTCTTCACACTCTGGACTTAGTCCTGTCCTGTCTACACCGACCTCATCCTTCATCCACCATCGGGTTCTCCCTGAGTCCTGCTTCCCCCAATCTGGTTCTTGGACCCATGAAGCCTGGCTTGGAACGAGCAGTATTTTTTGACAGTTGTTTGTTTTGAGACAGAATCTATCTGTATAGCACCAGTTAGCCTAGAACTCACTATGTAGCCCATGTTGGCCTTGAACTCGTGTCAATCTTGTTTCAACCTATCAAGTGTTAGGATTACAGGTATGAATGTTCCAGCGAAATGAATGCTTCCGGTGAAAGCATTTCTCCTCATATCAACCTGCGGATGTTAGCTGTCCTGTTATCAGGCCAATTCCAGGTCATCGGGCCCCATACTGAGCACCTCCATCCGTCGAGCCACCTAGCCAGCCCAAGTACTGGATATCTCTATGCACATGCTCACTTTCAAGAATTCTGGCTTCCTATAGATGGTGTGGATTTATATTTTCAGCCCAGAATCCTCTTCTATCGGTTCTGCACCTGCCGGTATGCACTAGGAGTTTGCACTGAACCCTCTCTGGAAATTTGACTGAGTTAGCATGCGTCCTTTCATTGACACAGGTCTAGGTCAGTAAGATGCCAGAGAATCAGGTTCTGAAACCAGTGTCTTTACCGTTTATCTTCTGGTTCTGTCTTCCCTGGGTCGCCGTAGTCACTGGCTCTGGGAAGGTGCTCAGAAGCCTGCCTCAGCTCAGAGACAGCTTTCAATAGAGTGCTGGGATGAACAGAAGGAAGGAACGGGTGATATATGGAGCTGGACACGCCCCCTCACGAGGGAAATTAACCAGCAGAGCATCCACCATGTTTCTGATTGGCTCTGGCACCTTCATGTCCCATGTCCCACGGCACAGCTGGCACTGCAGCTGTTTTGGTCCACATGGGCAGGTATGGAGCCAGCCTCCTGGTCTGGGTAGTCCTGTACATCCTGGCTGTGCTGGGCTGTCTGTTTCGGCTTGGATGAGGATAGAGGCTGCATTTACATCTTTTCTTATCACCTTCCCGTCGGTTCTGATAACCAGCCTCCCCTGTGGCGGTGTCTGAGCTTCGCTGACCACACACTGTCTTCCTTTCGTCCTGGCAGCTTCCTGTTGCCCCAGCGGTGGTCAGGCTCCAAGATCTCAGGCTGGACTGCTGTGACGATTCACACACTGACTGAACTCTCATGCTGGGCTGTCTCAAAAAAGCAGAAGCCTTCCTCACCCACTCTGAGCCTCACACCGCAGGCCAGGCTGCTCCGGAGCAGGAACACTCCCCTACTTTTACCTGGGCTTAGACATCCTCGGACCAGTTACCATTCTGTCCAGATGTCCTCATTCAAAGTTTCAACACTACCACTTTGGGGATCATCGCAGTGCCTGTCTATATGCATGTCTTCACCCCACCCCCTTTCTATAGTATCTCTAAGTGATCTGAATTTTGTAGATAGATCAGGCTGGCCTCGATCTCATGGAGATCCACCTGCCTCTTCCTCCCAGGTGCTAGGCTTATAGGCACACATCACCACACCTGACATAAGTCCAGTTTTTGGGACTTTTTGACGGCACTGAATCAAAGAGAAAGGAAAGAGGGCTAGGTGCATCCCTAGCATCTATAAAGCCTGGGCTCGAGCACTACATAACCCGTGCATGGTTGTACATGCCCCTGCACATGCCTGTAATCCCACCAATCCAGAAGCAGAGGCAGGAAGATTCTAAGTCGAAGGTCATTCTCAGCTATATAGCAAGCTAGAGAGACTAGCTTGAGATGCGTATGACTGTCCCCGTCTCAGACAGAAAGAGGAATGAAGTCATGGTTCGAGGATTAAGAATGCTCTTCCGGAGGACCTAAGGAACTTGGGTAGCTCACAATTGCCTGCCACTCTAGCTCCGGGGAAACAGATATCCTTTTCTGGCTTCTGAGGGGCACACACTCGCATGTACACACACACACACACACACACACACACATGATTTAAAAATAGAAACATAGGGAGATAAAGCTATAAAGTGTTTCTGCCTAGGGGTCTTCATAAGGTTCTTTTTCTCTGATATTTAAAAAAAAAATTAAAAGTAGGATGAATCTTCAGTGCATCAGGTAGCTCAGGGAAAATCTCAGAAGCAGCTGATGAAGAAAGAAAGGCTTTCATCAAGAGTGAGAAAACACGGGGGTTGGGGGATTTAGCTCAGTGGTAGAGCGCTTGCCTAGCAACCGCAAGGCCCTGGGTTAGGTCCCCAGCTCCGAAAAAAAGAAAAAAGAAAAAAAAAAAAAAAAAGAGTGAGAAAACACCAGCGGGGGGACACAGAGAAAACCCTCTGCAGAGCAGAGCCTGGGATTTCCCAAAGCATGGTCTATCTTTGAGTGCTGGGGTTGTAAGGGGTTTTGAGAGTTCTTCCTTCCTAAATGTAGGGTTGGTCATTTGGGCAAAAGACAGGGAGGCTGACGGGCTCACAGCTTTGGGGTTAACATGCCCTGATCTGGCCTTGAACTTACTGGGCTAGTCCACCGTCAGGGAAGCATGTGTGGGCACATGCACTGTGGCTTGCCTGTGAAGGTCAGAGGGTAACCTTGTGGCGTCTGTTCTCTCTACCATGTAGGCTCTAGGACTCCAACTCTGGTGATCTGACTGTCTACATCCATATGCTGGGATTAAAGACATGCACCACCATGTTGAGCCCTTAAGAGTTTATGTTGGGGCTGGAGAGATGGCTCAGTGGTTAAGAGCACTGACTGCTCTTCCAGAGGTCCTGAGTTCAAATCCCAGCAACCACATAGTGGCTCACAACCATTTGTAATGGGATCTGATGCCCTCTTCTAGTGTGTCTGAAGACAGCAATGGTATACTCAGATAAATAAAATAAATTATTTTTTAAAAAAAGAGTTTGTTTTGTTTTTAAGACATTTATTTGTTTATTCATCCATATTTGTATGTCTCTGTGTGAGTGAATATACATGTCTGTGTATATGTGGAGGCCAGAAACAGGCAACCTCTCTTTTGCCTTTGAGGCAGGGTCTCTACCTGAACCTGGAGTTCATGGCTTCATGGCTAAACTGGGATCTTGAAAGCTTTAATGATCTCCTGTCTCAGCCCTCCTTAATGCCTAGACTGTCATATAGGAGCTGGGGTCTGAACGCCGGTCAGCAGATATTCTTAACGACTGGGCCGTCACCAACCCTTCTCCATTCTTAACTCTCTCTCTTTCTTTCTTTCTTTCTTTCTTTCTTTCTTTCTTTCTTTCTTTCTCTCTTCCCTTCCTTCCTTCCATCTTCCTTCCTTCCTTCTCTCCTTCCCCTTCCCATCCCCCTCCCCTCCCCCTCCCTCTGTCTCTTCTTCTTAGTCTGGCTCTCTCCCAGGCCAGGCTGACCTAAAACTCAGTATGTAGCTGAAGATGACCTTGAATTTCAAATCTGCCTGCACCCACATCTTAATATAATTACAGGCATTGCCCATCGTGCACAGTGGCTCTTATCTCACACTTATTATTATGTTTTGTGATTTTTTATTTATTATTTTTAAGCATTATTGATTATTTTTAAAATTACTTATTATTGTATGGAGTGTGTGTATACATGTATGAGTATGTGTGTGTGTCTGTGTGTGAGTGTGCATGTGTGAGTGTGTGAGCATGTGTGTGTGTATGTATCTATGTATGAGTATGTAACTGTGCATGTGTTTCTGTGTGTGTAAATGTGTTTATATGTGTGAGAGTGTGTCTGAGTGTATGAGTGTGTGTGAGTGTGTGAGAGTGTATGTCTGTGTGTGTGACTGTGTATGTGAGTGTATATGTGTGTATCTGTGTGTGTGTGTGTGTGTGAGTGTGTGAGAGTGTGTGTCTGTGTGTGTGAGTGTGTGTATGCGTGTGTCTGTGTGTGTGTATGTGTGTGTGTGTGTATGTGTATCTTTGTGTGTGTGAGTGTGTATCTGTGTGTGTGTGTGTGTATCTGTGTGTGTGAGTGTGTATCTGTGTGTGTGTGTGTGTGTGTGCGTGTGCCATGGATGTGTGGAGGTCAGAGGACAACTTTGTGGAGTCAGTTCTCTTTTCTTTTTCCTCCTTGTTCTAGGGATCGAACTCAGACCATTAGGCTTGGGAAGCAAGCCCTTAACCTGCTGGGCCATGCCTCTGGCTCTAACATGAATTACTAAGTATGAAACATGGTTTAAAACATCATGTGGATGAGGTCATAAAATTCTTTAGCCTAGAAAAAACATGAGTGATCAGATCAAAGTCACTTGAGTTCCTCTGACCCAGCACAGCCGGTCTGTGCGGACTCCCTGACACCAAAGGTTACCAAAGGTTCCTGGCACAGGCTCTTCCGTGCTTACTGCAATCCTTACCCAGGACTAATAATGTAGGTGACTGATACCCAACCAATGTCTTGTACTGCTCTTAGCACCCCACGTCACTATAATAACTGGTTTCTCGAACGTCTTTCACGTTCTTTTTTTGTTGTTCAATAGCAGAGTCTCGTACATGCTAGGCTAACACTCTATCTCTGAGATACATTCCCACCCCCATCTCTCTTCATTTAATCTGTAAATCCCAGCTGCCTTGGGTGATCTATATAAGAATGCTTATTCTGAGTGTAGAGTTCATGTTTTCTTCCCAGGATCCCAACCTCGTTTTGGCTCCAGTACAGTGTCTCTTCACATACTCAATGGGCCTCAGCTTGCATTTTAGGGTGATATATTTTGTGACTGTCACAAAGTGGATCTTCCTTTACATACCTTTACATACTTCATCCTTGTTATCTCTGTGAGAAGAAGTCAGATAAGATCAGCAGATCCCAGTGCAAAAGGTAGAGCTTATAATAGAGCAGAGGGGGGGTGCACATTCGGGGTGGAGTGAGTGCAGACAATAGCCTCAGAGACCACTACGTGGACTGACGTTCTCTACGGACATTTGTGTGTCTTCTAAGGGCTATCTAGAATGAGTGGCCTCTCTTGGAGGGCTTTGTTCTGTCCAAATGATTGACTGCCCACTCTGATTGAGCTTTAAGGAGGGAGCAATGGTATGACTTTGATCTTTATCAATCAGAAAAACCTTCTGCTATGTAGTAATCTCATAAGATTTGTGACTCCTGGAGTCAGGTTTAGAAAGTTATCCATTAATAACCTTCTGGGAAGGCCAATGTGTCATGTCTTCCTCCAGGGCCAGAGACGTGACTCAGTCCCTGTCTTTTAAACCAGTTACTAAACCCTGTTCCTCCTGTCCTTTGTTTTCTAGATTGCTGACTACAAGGGAGAGGCCCAGCCCTAATGTTTTCCGGGGGTAATGTCAAACTAGTTGCCTGATAAGGTACTCCAAAAGTGTCTTTCAGCACTTCCCTCGTGGCTCTCTTCAGGCTTGGCTGGGATACGGATAGGATGGTGATGAATCCCTTATGCTCTCTTCCCACTCAGAGCCCCCCAGATATCAGGCCTGAATCCCCTCAGGATCTCAGTCTCCCAGATATTTGTCTCAGACTGTGTTTTAAAGAGATGTTTTACGACCTTCTTTGAGAATTAGGCCTAGTTTAAGTGTCTATGTGTAAGATAAGTACTGCCTCCTACTGAGTCTTGGACAAGCGCTCTCTCTCTCTCTCTCTCTCTCTCTCTCTCTCTCCTCCCCCCTCTGTGTGTGTGTGTGTGTGTGTGTGTGTGTGTGTGTGTGAGAGAGAGAGAGAGAGAGAGAGACAGAGACAGAGACAGAGACTGAGACATAGAGAGAGACACAGACAGAGAGGCAGAGAGACAGAGAGAGACGAGAGACTGAGTATAGTGGTGCATCCCTTTAATCCTAGCACTTGGGAGGCAGAGACAGGAGGATCTCTGTCAGTATATGATCAACCTGGTCTACACAGTGAATTCCAGATCATCAGGGCTATAATGAAGGCCTATATCAAGAAAGAAAGAAAGAAAGAAAGAAAGAAAGAAAGAAAGAAAGAAAGAAAGAGAAAGAGAGAGAGGAAGGAAGGAAGGAAGGAAGGAAGGAAGGAAGGAAGGAAGGAAGGAAAGAGGGAAGGAAGGAAGGGGAAAGATCCAGGAGGGGTGGTGGCATATGCTTATAATCTCAATACTTGGGAAATACAGGCGGAAGGATCACTGCAAGGCTGCAGTCAGGCTGACACACACGGAAGTTACACACCAGCCATGGCTACCTAGAAAGACCTCTAAAACTAAACAAAATTCCAAACACCCAAACCAAAAAAAAAAAAAAAAAAAAAGAAAAAAAAAAGAAAAAGAAAAAAAAAAAAAAAGAAAAAAAGAAAACAAAAACAAAACAAAACAAATCCTTGGGGCTGGAGAGATGGCTCAGAGCACTTGTTGCTCTCATCCAGGACCCAGGTTTGAATCCCAGCACCTGTACGGTGGCTCACTACCATCTGTAACTCCACTTCCAGAGGATCTGACGTTCGCTTCTGGCCTCCATGGACACCACACATGTACACCCATATATGCAGGCAAAGACACTCATATATACAAATAAAATAAATATGTCTTTTAAAAAAAAAGAAATAAAAAGAAAAACCTTCTCTCCACATCCTTCTAAAGCAAACAGCGAAAACCGTGAGAATAACTCTCTGAAGAGAATGACAGCTCTTTCCAGACCGAAAGGGTGATCAAGAGTCTCGGAGTTGCATAGATTCTCCCACTAGAAGTTTTTTTTTTTAGGGAACCTTCAGCTCATCTGAAAGATGCACATGAAGACTTGGAAACTGGATTTCCAAGACCTGTAAGAGAATCTCTAAGGTGAGGAGACCTGGAGGAGCAAGCCTCACACGCTGCACGCTGAGCCACACAAATGGATTGAACTTGGACCTCTCGAAGGAGTGTGTCTGACAGCATCCACCACCAGAGCCTTTCTTTTAGGGATAATCTTCCCTGAAAATCCCAGCTGCCTCCACAGACAACACCTACGAGAGCATAGGAGAGAGGTCCTGTGAGGCTAAGGGAACCACGGGGTTCCTTATGTTTTATCCCCCACCCCAATACTTTCAAAGCACATCATATACAGTCAGAAATACTAAGCATTTTTCTCGTGTACTCATAGCTGTGTTCTATGTCTTAGTCAATTAAAACGTCTCTAAATGTTTTCCCTGAGTCTGCTTTGCCAAAGAACAGAATGTGATAACACATTTCCTAAACCCTTACGTACTTGGGTCCCACGTAGACAACCCCATACTTGGCCCTCATTGTTTGCTTTCTTTTGGAATCTAACATCCAGTGGGAAGGCTTAGGCCATTAGAGTTGTTTGGTGTTTTTTGTTTGTTTTTTTGTTTTGTTTTGTTTGTTTGCTTATTTTAGATTTTCAAGACAGGGTTTCTCTGTGTAGCCCCTGGCTGTCCTGGAACTCACTGTGTAGACCAAGCTGGTCTTGAACTTACAGAGATCTGCCTGTCTCTGCCTCCCAAGTGTTGGGATTAAAGGTATGCACCACCACCTCCCAGCTTTTATTTTCTTTTAAAAATATTATTTTTACATTTATTTAGGGTTGGGAAGCATGCGTCATGTGGGATCTGAATGCTGGTCCTGGTGACTGAGCAGCAGACACTCTTAACCCTGAGCCATCACTCCAGCCATACTCCATCTAATTCTCTCTCCCCCCCCCCCTCCTCGCTCTCCCATAGCCCAGGCAGACCAGTATGTAGCTGAAGATGATCTTGAATTTCAGATCCGCCTGCACCCACATCTCAATATAATTACAGGCCTTTGCCATCATGCCCAGTGGCCCTCATCTCACATTTACTATTATGTTTTGTGTTTTTCATTTATTATTTTAAACATTATTAATTATTTTTAAAACTATGTATCATTAGTATGTGTGTGTGTCGTGGTGTGTGTGTGTGTGTGTGTGTGTTTTCAAACAAACAAAAAATAAAGTTGGAGGTTTATCTTTGGTGGTGTTTAGAAGCTTCTAAATGCCGCACAAATAAAGATCAACTCTTTAAAACAACCAAAAAAATTAGTATTGTCTCTGAACTGACAATGTTCTGTTCCTCCTTCAACTTGCAGATAGCCACAGGTTGCAGATGCCAACCCCCTCCTCCCGCCCCTCCCCCCTACCACACCCGGTAACTAGAAGCGGGATGAAAGCTTAGCATCTTTGTTTCCATTTTGCATGTATCCTTTGCACTGAGTTGGTCTTCCCTGCCGGCATCTGGCCTGTAGGATTCCAGTAACAGCAGTGCAGACGTCTAAGCAACTTGAGACAAGGGCCCAACCACCCCGGAGGCACTAGCAACTGTCTTATTAACAATGCCTCTGCCTGACCAGTCCTGAGATAATGATCAGGCAGAAGACAGTTTGTCAGTTACCCCGCGGGTCTTGTTCTTCCCCCTTCTGACCTTTCCCTGTATAATCTAGAGTCTCTGCAGTCCCCTGGAAGACTTTACTGAGGACACTTGCTTCCCTCGCCCTCCCAAAGAACAACATGAATGCATTGCCTTGTGTCGGTGCGGGCATGGGCCTTAGTCTCTCACCATTGCTGGCTCTGATTTCCGAGATGAGCCTGTGCACCCAGGTTCCTAGGACTCCCTGACTTCAGGCTGGGTACAGCCTAGGGCTAGCAGTGGTTGTAGTTTACAAATCCCAACCCATAATGTTCGGTGCAGTTCCAACCCCACCTCCCACCCCCCTTATCCCATCTACACTGATATATTTTCTCAATGGAAATCTTTTGTAAACTCCTAGTACACATATTTCTTTCTCTCAAAATGGGAGGTGTTTTAAAACCAAAGCAGGATGAACAGTGAGGACCATTAAAGCAATCGCAATAGTCAATGTAAGGACTCCAAAATCCACTTTTACAACGTTCCTGTCTACAGTGGCTAAAAGCTTTAGAGGGCTCTGAAGAGGCATCCCCAAAGACAACCTCTGGTCAAATGGGCATATAACATGTTCTTTGTTTTGTTTACTAAAGGACTGTGTCTAACATCTATAATCTAACATAAAAACAAATGGTGTTTAGAAGGACCAGGTCCATCCTCCAAATCACTCATAAAGTGTGACTTTCTGACTTTGTTGTTTGTGGTTTTGAGGCAGGGTTTCACTGTGTAGCCCTGCCTGCCCTGGAACACTCTCTACAGACCAGGCTAGCCTCGAACTCACAGCAATCCTCCTGTCTCTGCCTCCCAAGTGCTGGGATTAAAGGTGGGGCACCACCACCACCCAGAGACTTTCAGACATTTTAGCTATTTTAAAATATACATCTATAAAGGAAAATTCTGTTCGTGAGGGTGTTTTCCTCCCTGCCGACTAAGTCTCCAAGCAGGGAAAGACATTGACATAAATAATAAGCTTCATCCTTGACCATCTCATCTCAAATGGATTTTTATTTATAGCATTCTTCTAGCACACAGTGATTACATTGGGCTTCGATAAAATTGTTGAGAGCGGGCTTGCCCTTCCCGAAGGGATTCCATATTTTGTAAAACAGTGTTTGTTCAGATTGGGCTTTGCCGTAAGAGACTCTCCTTAACACAGATCATGTGAGCCCATTTTAAGGATGAGACTGACGTCTCTTGGTGGACGTTTGACTGGTCCCATCTTCCAGCACCTCGAAGGAGGTACAGGCTGGTAACTGACTCATTCCTGGGAGCAGAAGAGGTGCCGCCCTGTACGTTTATGGGAGTGAACTGAGATTGTAGGAGCACGTGAACACATTAAGATCATGTCAAATAAACCAGCTCCAAGAACTTATTGGACACATCAAACTAGGGAAAGGGTGCAGCTCCCTCACCTGGATCCCGTCAAGAAGAGAACTCCTTAGAGTGTGATGAGGATGGCTCTTCCTACCTGTTGCCTGACCACCTGCTGAGTGTGGCAAGGGACACAGGCCAAAGGTTTCTGACTGTCCCCGGGGCTTCAGCTTGGCTTGGTCTCAGCTGTTCACAGGGCTTATGTGGACTGAAGTCTGCCTGTCCAGTATGTGAGGACAGGCTATTCCTTTGTCTACCTTAGTTCCTACACTCACCTCTGGACTTAATGCTGCAGTTCTGGGCAAACCTGTAATCCAGGATGAGCCGGCTCTATGTTAGTATCTCCAGCAGACTTCCCACTCTGTCATGTATATTTAACCCTTTCTAGCCAATCCTTACTAATACAGACGCATATGTGTGTTGACTAAGCCAGCTCAGTCAGTCAACAGGGTCTCAAGGGAGAAATCGGGGATTAAAGAAAGAAAAGACAATTAGATGGCATTATAACACGACCCCAGCCAGTGCTGGAGTGGGTTTATTTTCTCCAGTCTGCTTTTATACCATTGTAGTCGGTACATGCAAAGAGTAGGGTCAGTTCTAGGTTAAAGACAAAGTAGTCAAGGGACTAACAAGGCATAAACAAAGGTCCTGTGATTACCTTGTTCGGGGACTTAAGAAGAAGATCAAGACACAAAGAGCGCATTCCTCAGCTGTACTCATCTTGAGCCTACTTTCTTGTCTAACCCATTGTCAAATTCTTGCCAAATTCCTAGAAGTGGCCCCAAGAGCTCTCCACAGTGTAAATATGTTGTGGTAAAAAGTGGCAAGACCGGCTCGCTCCACACTTCCGGCTCCATCCGGCCATAGTAACTAGTGCTAATTTATCTCAGCGGCTCCACATTGGCCCCCATGGTACTCTCTAACCCCGGTGGTCCAAGAGCCATTCGAGCATGGCACCTTGCCACGACGCTTTGCTTTCACTCACAGTTCCCTTGGCAGGTTGTTACCATGCCAAGCGTACGTATCCCAATTCTGTGGTGGGCTTGGTGCGTCCCGCCACCGCACCTTCCCTTGAACTCAACTAAATTGCCACATGAAAGAACACACCACACAGGTTGGGGATTTAGCTCAGCGGTAGAGCGCTTGCCTAGCAAGCGCAAGGCCCTGGGTTCGGTCCCCAGCTCCGAAAAAAAAAATAAATAAATAAACTGCCATGTGGGTGCTGAGAACCAAACCTTACAGGTCCTCTGTAAGGATTCTTACCCGCTGAGCTATCTTGGCAGCCCTAGTCCTAAGCCCTGGGAACGGGTCCATAAACAGACGTTTCAGTCTCTTTGAGGGGTCTGGTGCCCTCTTCTTGCCCACAAGAAAACTACATACACAAAGAAAACAAACAAAAAAGAAAAAAAAAAAAAAAAAAAAAAGAATAGTCATATCAACCTGTACCTAAGCACATAGAAGAATCTTAATATCTGCCGCCATGTCCTCCCAGCTCCTTCTCCTCTTTCTAAAACTTTTCTCTAGCCCATCCTTCCTTCTCATCCAATGACAGGCCTCGTTCTATCCAGTACCTGCCTTCCTACATAAAGGCCTCGACCTACATGAGTACATGCATGTATTTGCATTCCGTATGGCTTGTGACCTGGCAGTTAAAATTTAATCTCAGCAGCAGGGAAGCGGAGTCAGTCATAACTCAAGGAGGTGGAGACTATGATCTACACGGCGAGTTTCAGGCTAGCCAGGGCCAAATAGTGAGACCCTGCCTCAAAATACAGGAAGAGTGGAATAAAGAAAATTGTGTTTCCCTTGGCCTGACTAGCAAGGAACGTGGGATTACTTGGCAAATTGCTTCCAATGAAACCACCCACTTAGTGAATTGATTATCACTCAATAAACTGTGCCACTGTAGAAAGACACAAATCTGTTATTGTCATTTTTTTTTTTTTTTTTTTTTCTTTTTTCCGAGCTGGGGACCGAACCCAGGCCTTGCGCTTCCTAGGCAAGCTCTACCACTGAGCTAAATCCCAATCCTGTTATTGTCATTTCTGACATCGTGTGCTCATGATGATATTGTAAATTTTACACCTTATTTTGTTGAAGAATCATTCATACCTTTAAAGTGCAAATGTGGGCTGGAGAGATGGCTCACCGGTTAAGAGCACTGACTGCTCTTCCTGAGTTCAAATCCCAGCAACCACATGGTGGCTCACAATTATCTGTAATGGGATCCGATGCCCTCTTCTGGTGTGTCTGAAGACAGTGACAGTGTACCCACATACATGAAATAAATAAATAAATCTTTTTTTAAAAAGGGTGCTCATAAGAGTTCCCTGTTGCTACCGATGATTTGGTCCCAGCCTCACAACTATAGTCTCTTTCTTGCCTCCTACATGGGACACAGCTGCCTAGGAATGAACCTCTCTTGTAACCTGGGACTCTAGTTCTTAGCCCCCTCCACGGCCCCTCCCCCGCAACCATCTGCTGATCATCAATGATTCTGGAGATTAATCTAAGATTAAAGATTCTGTGAAATGATTGTACCCTATTAGCCATCCATCTCTATGTTAACTGAAGGATGGAAATGAGAAAGTATTTTAAATGTCACAAGAATGAAGTCACAGAATTCTTTAGCCCAGGGGAAAACATGAGACATGGGCTCGGTCTCTCGAGACTTCCTGTGCTATCTAGACACCAACGCACACCAGGGGAAGCCCTTTCCTGCTTGCCTCACTTCTCACCTGGAGCTAAGAGTGATGGAAGACAGCCAGCCGGCATCCTGTGCTGCTGCAGCCTCCCTCTTGTTCTTGTTAGTGTAAAAGAGAAACAACTCTAGCCCCTCCCATACCATTTGAGGAGCACTCACTCTCAGCCACTGGGGGGTTGTATTTCTTCCCAGGTGGCTATCTTCATTTTGGTTCCAATAAACCCTTATTCTGACACTTGATGGGTCTCCATTTGACTCTAAGGTTGATTTGTATATAGGTTGACAACTGAGATTTTTGTGGACTTAAATCATGTAGTTCAAACAATTTTCTTCAGTTACTTTCAGATTTTATTATTTGTATTAAATTCTAGCAAATTTTTTCCTGGCAGCTACTGACTTTTTAAATTTGTTAATATCACACACACACACACACACACACCATGTATTTTGAAATAAGGTCTTGCTATGCAGATAAGATTGTCCTTGATCTGATCCTCTTAGGTTCATGAGTTTACAGGCATGTGTTGCTCTAACCAGATTAACCTTTCTTCGCTTCTCCTCTTCCCCCTCCTCTCCTCTCCTCTGTCTCTCTCTTTGTGTCTCTGTATCTCTCTCTGTCTCTCTTTCTCTCTCTTTGTGTCTCTCTTTGTGTCTCTCTCTGTCTCTGTCTCTCTCTGTGTCTCTGTCTGTATCTCTCTCTGTCTCTCTCTTTGTGTCTCTCTATGTCTCTGTCTCTCTCTGTGTCTCTGTCTGTATCTCTCTCTGTCTCTCTTTCTCTCTCTTTGTGTCTATGTCTCTGTCTCTCTCTGTCTCTGTATCTCTCTCTGTATCTCTCTCTGTCTCTCTCTTTGTGTCTCTCTCTGTCTCTCTCTTTGTGTCTCTCTGTCTCTGTCTCTCTCTGTGTCTGTATGTCTCTCTCTGTATCTCTCTCTCTCTCCCTCCCCCTTTCCCCATTTCCCTCTCTCCCTCCTTCCCTCTTTCTCTCTGGTATGATGCGTACGTCTTGCTGGGAATCTAACCTAGAACTTCATCACACTCTATCATATCTCATATTGTGGTAAATAATTAGTGTAAACATGTTTGCTGAAATTTAGATGGCATTGCTTTGGCGAGACAAACCTTTGTCTCATAAAATTAGAAAGCACACTGTTGGATTTTATTTTTAACTTTATGTTAAGAAATTATGTGGGGCTAGACAGTGGTGGTACACACATCTTTAATCCCAGCACTTGGGGAGCAGAGGGAGATCGATATCTCAGCTTGAGGCTAGCCTGGTCTACAGAGTGAGTTCCAGGACAGCCAGGGCAACACGCAGAGAAGCCTTGTCTCCAAAACAAAACAAAACAAAAACAAACAAACGAAAAGCCCCCCACAAAAGAAGGAGCAAAAACAATTATGTTTCTATATTTATAAGTGAGGATTTGGAGGGGGGGGGTGGAGGCAAGGTCTCACAGAGCCCAGTCATTAAATAAGGACTTCATTAAGAAGACAAGGAAAATAACTTTGGGGAGGTACCTCTCTGCACCAGAGGAATCCCCAGGGAAAACCAACAGCTGAGAACTTTCTTCTAGCAACACTTTGCACTTGGAAGAATAAATCTCTCATTCCAAGGCTGCTCTTGATGACCCAGTACCCCCCTTATCAGGGAAAGCTGGCAGGCTTCAAGTGCAGCAGGAACGCCAGGAGAGGGACTGAGGGAGACAATGAGCTGTCTAGGATGTGGCAGTTGGGCACCAGTAGACAGCTAAACTGAACCAATAGGTCGAAGCTCTAAGGCAGCGGTTTTCAACCTTCCTAATGCTGAGATCCTTTGATACAGCTCTTCATGCTGTGGTGACCCCAACCATAAAATTATTTTTGTTGCTACTTCATAACTGTAATTTTGCTGCTGGTATGAATCATAACATAAATATCCAATATGCAGGATATCTGATATGGGACCCCTGTGAAAAGGTCATTTGACCCCCAAATCAGTGGAGACTCTTGGATTGAGAATTGCTGCTCTAGAGAGAGGTCAAGGACAGAAATACAGCAAACAAAACAAACAAAAACTCATAATGGTGCAACGGAAGCCAACTCCCATTGGAGTTGGAACCAAGAGAAGATGACATCTGAGGTGACCAGCAGGCAGCTCCTCTGGAGGAACATATAGGGAGGAACAAGCAAGAACCTGCAAGTTCAGGAATTTCCAGCCTGGCCAGAGCTTGGTCAGGGTGGGTGAGGGTGCTGGTCACCAACCAAGATGGATGAACTCCAGGGACTGATACAAGGCACGGTGAGAAGACTGACTGCAGGTGAGAAGCCGGATGGCCACAGGAACGCGGATGTTCACGGGGGGACGTCTCCGTCTGTCTGAGCCCTCTGAGTCCACTAGAGGGCGACATCTCACAGTCTCGGTTCCAGCAGTCAGGCAGAGTCAGTTTGTTAGCTGCCCTCTTGTGGGGATCAAGGAGATGCTGAACTTCCGGGGCCTTTTCCCTCTCAGAGCTCTCCTGTTGTTATGGTGACCTAAGTGGTGGGAGATTGTGTGTTTAAGAAAGAGGGGAGAAACTGCTTCCGTACCCCACCTTCTGAATTGAGAAACACTGCTCAGTGCCTGCGATCGGACAATCACTTTCTCCAGCTCTTTCAGGGCTGAGGGCCACAGAGCTCAAGAGATAGGAGTTAAGTGATCTGTATCCAGAATATCTTACAATGCTCTGCTCTATTTATGTTTAGGGAAGGTTTCTCTTTGTAGCCTTGGGCAGCCTGGAACTCACTATGAAAATCAGGCTGGCCTTGAACTCACAGAGATCAATCTGCCTCCTCCCCCAACCCCAACACTCACCCCCTGATTTTTAATAGACTCAAATATTCCAGGCTTGGCTTCAAACTCACTGTGACCTTGAATTTCTGATTCTCCTGTGTCTACCTCCCAAGTGTTGGCACTACGAGTGCTGGCCACTGGCAGTTTATACCATGCTAGAGATGTAACCTTGTGCATACTGGGCAGACACTGTACCAACTTAGCAACAGCCCCACTTGGTGTCCAGGACATTCCTGAAAGGAGTTCACTGTTATGCAGAGTCTCAAAAGCCCAACTCCTTACTATGAGCTGCTCCACGCCATTTCACCAGGGCACGTGCGGGCCAGGTAATTTCTGAAAAGGCCCCTTGTGACCAGAGGTCACAGTAGAGGTGTCTGGGTCGTGGGGATCATTTCTGAAGGCACACTCGGGGCCGGAGGAGCTGAATTTTCCCACTCGAGTGGAACAGAAGTAGAAGACTCTGGTTGGGAGGTAGTGTGCGAGGAAACTCCTAGAACAACGCTCCCGAATGCTCGGGGTCTAAATGGATGACGTGACCCTGTATGGATAAATGGAAAGGTTTTTACTGTAGCTATGAGAAAGAACTAGTAGAGGCACCTGGGAGAGTCCAGACAGAGAAAGAAGCAGACTGATCATGGCCAGCAGACTGGACCTAGCCTTGAGAGAAGCAGGAGTTAGGCAGACAGACAGAGGGAGATAGAGAGATAGAAAACAGTCCAGTAGAGAGAAGGAGGGGCACAGAGAGAGGAAGGGAGACTGAGAGGAAAATAGAGAAAAAGCATGTCGGGATTATAAGGTGAATGAGCTGCTGGGAGGAAGGGAGCCCTTGAGCTGGATGGTTTAGGGTGGAGAGAAGGGGAAAGGGGAGTGGGCCGGGAGGAGGGAGAGCTGGGATGCCAGCATGGACTCTGAAATGTGTATCAGGTACTTGTGAAACTGAAGGAGCCTGGAGACCAGCCTATTGCTAACAAGCACCGAAGAGAGCCGTTAGCTCTTCTGCCTTTTGGAATCTGAGGAAATGGGGTTTCCTTCGGACCTGACACCTAGTTGTAGGCCTCAGCAGCAGCCTCTCCCTGTCCCCACTATAGCTACCCAAAACAGCCTCACTCACAGCTGTGGTCCACTCAGGGGCGGATTGTCCTGTTCGGGCTCAGGGGGCTGAGGAGGGGTCCAAGGGCTTCAATACAAGCCACTGGCTTCAACAGCATCCTGGAGATTTTTTTTCCCCCAGAGCCCCAGATTGGGATGACGTTCATCATGCCTTACAGAATGTGCTTGGTGGCTGCCTGGAATGTCAGTGTGCTGCCAGAGGGAAGGCAGTGCTGAGTCTGTGGGATAGTTAGCTCAGGCTAGGTGGATGTGGCTGAAGTCTGTGTCTCTGGCATAAGGAACAGTGAAAGCAAGCATTGCTTCACGGAAGGAAAACTACTAAGGCCCACCTGAGCAAGTCTAGGCTGAAAACCTGCCAGTCATTGTGTGGCAAGTAAAGGGGGCTATGTGATCTCCAGAGTCCAGCTGGACAAGGGTCACTGTTGAGTTGAGAGATCCCTGATACAGAACAGTATCTTCCGTCCTCTGCCTAAGGCTTGTCATCCCCACACTGCTACACGGTCATCCAAGGCCCAGTTATCTGGATATAGTTTTGGGAAGGATCTTGGAGGAACATTTCAGGGCCCTCACTTAGCTGTGTAGGGCGGCTGCTGACTATAACACCCCTCGGAGAGGCTGGTGTTATGGTCAAGTCTCTGACACGCCTCCCCCTGCTGTGCTTTGAGCTTCAGATCACTGCAGTTAAAGCAGATAGTGTCGCGTCAGGTCATCTTTAGGGCTCTGCCAGCACTGTGCGTGCTCAGCCTGGGATACGTTCGTGATTCCTCTGTTTGGGTTAATGTTTAGCTGTTGTACTGTAGATAAAAAGAATGCATTTTAAAATAGCGTCTCGTGTATCCCCTGCATTGCAATTTGGGGCACTGGGTGTCTATCACTTCCTGGTAGAAGTCAAGGTCAGCTGCTGGGTTTCTCTAGAAAAGTCATTGCTGGGCTTGGCTCTGCCCTTGCACTGGTTGAACTGGGTGGCCGCTGGCTGACACTAGGAGCAGGAAGACTTGCTTACCGCAAGAGCACAGTAGAGCATCCCTGGGGCTTTGGGCTAATAGGGAGAGCCAGGAAAAGAACGAACTTCCTGCTGCTCTACTTAGGGAAAGTGAGGCAGAGCTTGCTTTGAGGCAAACACAATGCAGCAAACGTCGCATTTGGACAGGAGGCTTTGCTGAGCTTTGTTTTGGGGAGGTAGAATCTCATGTATACCAGGTTGGCCTTGAACCACTGGGTAGCTGGTGAACTTTTAGCCCTCCTGCTTACTCCCACCTTCTTGTGCTACTTCCCCTGGGTTTTATGTGATGTTAATGCTGGGGGGTCAAGCCCAAGGCTTTGCACAAAGATAGGCAAGCATCCTAGTAACATCCCCAGCTTGCACATAGCCTTGCAAAATCCCATTGCTCATCCTTAAAACATTTCAAGAGTTATTTTATCTTTACAAATACTTTATTTTATGTGCACTGGTGTTTTCCCTGCATGTATGACTGTGTGAGGGTGTCAGATACCCCTGGAACTGGAGTTACAGGCAATTATGAGCTGCCAGGTGGGTACTGGGATTTGAACTCAGGTCCTCTGGAAGAGCAGCCAGTGCTCTTAACTGCAGAGCCATCTCTCCAACCCCTCAAAAATTACTTTCAATTCTTTATTCATGTATGGAAGGGGGAGGGGCTTGCTTGTACCACAGTATTAATGTGGAAGTCAGAGGACACCATGGGAGAGCCATGTGGGTCCTGGAGAGTGGACTCAGGTCTTCAACCTTAAAATGCAGGTATCTTAACTGTCAAGCTATTTTAACGGCCTGGTATGTTTTCTTTTTTACTGTTTGTTTAGATTTATGGATTTCATGTGTATGAATGTCTGCTTACATTCATGTGTGTGCGCCACATGGGTGCTTGGTGCCCTTGAAGGTTAGAAGAGGGTGTTGGACAGGAACTGAAGCTACAGAGAGCTTGTGAGCCATCATGTGGGTGCTAAGAATTGTCTCTGGGTCCTTTAATAATGAGGGCTCTTAACCTCTAAGTTATCTATTTAGACCACCCTCCATCTTTTTAATTAAAAATTTGAAGTAAAATATATATAACATAATAACTGTCTTAACGTAAGTTCAGGGGTCTTGCTTGTTTATTTTTTGTTTGTTTGTTTGTTTTTAGTTTGAGTAACATTTCCAGGAACTGAACCCAGATTCACACATTCTGGGCAAAGACTTTACCCTAATTTACTATTGAGCCGCAGCCCCAGATCGACTCCAGTGTACTTTTAGAAATTACATCCGTAATGTTGTACAGTCATAGCAGTAGCCAACGCTAGAAGATTCTGATCACTCTCTCCCAAAGGAAATTCATTAATCCATATTGTTTTACTGGGCTCATCTGTCCCAGACACCTATGCTTTATAAACATAGCCATAACACGATGAAGCCATTTGAGTCTTACTTTCTGCTTGTTCGAAGTTTGGTTGGTTGGTTTGTTTGTTTTTTAAACAGAATCTCATGCAGTCCAGGCTGGCTTCAAACTGTGTGCCTAAGTGTCATGGTTTGTATATGCTTGGCCCAGGGTGTAGCAGTATTTGGAGGTGTGGCCTTGTTGGAGTAGGTGTGGCCTTGTTGGAGTAGGTGTGTCCCTGTGGTGTGGGTTTAAGAACCTGACCCTAGCTGCCTGGAAGACAGTATTCTGCTAGCAGCCTTCAGATGAAGCTGTAGAACTCTCAGCTCCTCCTGCACCGTGCGGGCCTCCTAAGCACTGGTATTAAAGGTGTGGTTCACTAAGCCTGGATTTAAGCTTTTCTTCACCTAGAACTTGCTCGGTTCTAGGCTGGTCTTGAACTCAGAGATCTGCTTGTCTTTACCTCCTGGGATTAAAGGTTTGTACTAAGTTGCCTGGAGCTGCCCCAAGGTCATTACTCTTAAGTCAATTAATCTCCTTCAACACAGGATGCAGCTCCATTTCACTTCCTGGTGTCCCTTTAATATGTGAACCATTTAGGCTGTATTTTTCCTTTCTCAGCTTGCTCCTTTTCATTAAAATGTTCTTCATAAGAGTGAACTTTAGTAACCACACAACAGAATTTACACCAGGCTGTTTTGAGTCTTCCTTTTTCAAAGCAATTAATCTAAATCTCTTTACCTTACCCTCAGGCACACTCTTTGGAAAATGGCAAAAAGAAGCCACCACCCCCCACCCCCAATACCACAAAAACAGTCTCTAGGCCACATACTGAAAGTCTTCCTCACTGAACTGTCTTGGGCCAGGTCTATACAGTTCAGATCACTCACAATAACAAAGTCTTCCACATTCCTGCTAGGATAGCCCATTAAGCCCCACTTAGAGCATTCCACTGCTTTCCAAATCCAAAGTCCCAAAACTGACATTCTTCCAAACAAAAGCATGATCAGGCCTATCGCAGCAACACCCCAGTCTCTGGTACCAACTTCTGTCTTAGGGTTTTACGACTGTGAACAGACACCATGACCAAGGCAAGTCTTATAAAGAACAACATGTAATTGAAGCTGGCTTACAGGTTCAGAGGTTCAGTCCAGTATCATCAAGGTAGGAACATGGCAGCATCCAGGCAGGCATGGCACAAGCAGAACTGAGAGTTCTACATCTTCATCTGAAGGTTTCTAGCAGGAGACTGACTTCCAAAAAGCTAGAGTATAGGGTGTAGCCCACGCCCACAGTGACACACCTATTCCAACAAGGCCACACCTCCAAATAGTGCCACTCCCTGGGCCAACCATATTCAAACCATGACACCAAGGATGCCCTTAAACTCCCAACTTCACAAGTGCTGGGATTACAGGTATGTGCCATCCTGTCTGGCTTTATATGGTACTGGGGGAAGAACTCCAAGATTTACACTTGCTAGACAATGACTGTCAACTGAGCTGTATCCTCAGCCCGTGTGTCTGACTTCTTTTTTTTTTTAAGATTTATTTATTTTATGTATGTGAGTACACTGTCAATGTCTTCAGACACACCAGAAGAGGGCATCAGATCTCACTTCAGATGGTTGTAAGTCACCATGTGGTTGCTGGGATTTGAACTCAGGACCTCAGGAAGAGCAGTCAGTGCTCACCGCTGAGCCATCTCTCCAGCCCATCTGGCTTCTTTCGTTTAGGATAATGTCTTCAAAGTTTGTTCATGGAGTTGCCTGTATCCTTACCTCATTCTTTATATGCATTAGTTACATCCCGCTCTACAGATATACTACAGTTCATTCATCCATTTATTACTTTATATAAATATGAGTTGCTTCCACAGAATAGTGCTGTTATGCCAGGCCTAATAGTACAGACCTGCCATCAGGTAGTCAAGGCAGGGGGAGTATGAATCTGAGGCTAGCCTGGGCTACATATAACGAGAGCTTATCTCAAACAAAACAAATTGTGAGATGTTTGGAATTCTGGGGACTTGTCAGAGGGTATACAAGTGCTAGGGCCTGAGATGAAGAGTGGGCTGTTGGTTGCAGTTTCTTAAGTAGCCATGTGTAAAAGAAGAAACAACAATAAGAAATTAGATATCCTGACAGCAAAGATCAAACTTGCCCCCGTAAGCCAGCCACAAATTAAATGTTGTCCTTGTAAGATTTGCCTTGGTCATGGTGGAACTCAACGCCCCTACTCATCAAGAAGCAGTCTGACAATAAGGTCACCCCTTTCTGACCCCTGACTTTGTACTGTCATTGCTCACAACTTGGGGCTTACGATGGCTAGTCTTGATGATGTCAACTTGAATACATTTGGAATTAACCAAAACCCAAGTGACTGGACCCACCCTAAATCTGGATTCTTTGAGGTGGGAGGAACCACCTTAAATCTGGCCACACCTTCTGCTGGCCGCCTACATAAAGGACATAGAAGAAGGATGTTCTTGTTCTTTGCCTGCTTGCTTTCACTCTCCATGGGAAATCCATCACTTCACTGGCATTAGAGCTTAGGTCTTCAAGATGTTGGTACATACCAAAGACCAACTGAGACATCCAGCCTCATGAACCGAACAACTACTGACTGTTAGACTTTCCACTGATAGATAGCCGTTATTGGATTAACCGGACCACAGCCTGTAAGCGACTCTAAAAAACTACTATATCTGGGAGGTTATCCTTGCAACAGACATGAAAGGTAGGAGGAACACTAAAGAGCCATGATAGTAAAGGTCCTTGTGATGGTTTGTATATGCTTGGCCCAGGGAGTGGCACTATTAGGAGGTATGGCCTTGTTGGAGTAGGTGTGGCCTTGTGGGCATGGGCTTTAATACCCTTGTCCAAGCTGCCTGGAAATCAGTCTTCTAGCAGCCTTCAGATGAAGATATAAAACTCTCGGCTCCTCCTGAACCGTGCCTGCCTGGATGCTGCCCTGCTCCTACCTTGATGATAATGGACTGAAGCTCTGAACCTATAAGCCAGCCCCAATTAAATGTTGTCCTTATAAAATTTACCTTGGTTATGGTGTCTGTTCACAGCAGTAAAACCCTAACTAAGATAATCCTGGTATTGACACATTTCTGAGATCCAAGTTGTCCGTGGGACTAGCTTGAGCTAAAAGAGCCTGATAGAAAACTATAAGTACCTTTATGTCTACTTTAGGAGTCAACATCTTTACCTAAAATCCCAGTAAGTTCTTATTACCTTTCTGTAACAATATTAGCAAAGGTTCTCTTACTGTATTTTGCAAAATGGTGTGCAAAAGAGTGATCAACTAAAAAGCCACACGCAATATCCTGAGGTAAGTATTTTTTATAGATTAAAGACATTTAGACATGATAAATATAATTTAATATTAATTACATATACATATATACAAACATAAAAACACACACACATATACATATACACACACACACATATCCTTTGAATCTTTTATGTTCCTGGTATTAATACCAATCCCTCTTTCCACCAGTGGAACTGATGAAAGTTGTCCAGAGAGTAAGGGATGTGGCCAGATTGCTGAAATGCTTCATACCTATCCAAACTAGTTCAGAGTATTTGTTAATTCTTCAAGTATCTCTACAAGATAGACATCACTGATTGATGGGTAAGATGAAGTTCAATCTCACATACAACTTTGAGGTTGAAGATCTGGGGTTTGAAATTAGTGATCTCATCCTAAAAATAAGTGTTCTGTCGACTTATGCTACGGTTAGCATACATGGAGACAGGGTACTTACCACTTGGGGGGAGTCTGAAACGTCTTTAGGAAGTCTATCAGGAAGCAAGGATTCCAATACAGTCTTAGGGTCAATTGTATAAACCCTCACCCAAAGAAGAACCAGGAGGATTGGTGATGAAGATACAGGATGGAGCTTGCTCCTTGGCAAGAAGGAAGGAAGTGGCTAAGAGCACAGGCTAGATCTATCTGTGATGTGAAGGGAGAAGGGAGATGCCAGAGGCAGAAGGGGGAGAAGATATTCGAAGAAAGAGGGATGCTTGGCTGTCCTCATGCAGATAGAGAGCTTTCATCCAGTTGTCATTCCACAATGTTTCTGTGGAACCGGGGGACAGAAATTCCTTCTTTCCCTCTTTTCCCCTCTTGCCCTTTCCCCCTTCCTTTCTCCCTTCTGTCTGATCTGCAGTGCTGGGGATGGAACGTGCACAAGCAGCCCACATGAGCCACGCCCCACACGTCAGTAGAGATTCCGACCCCTTCTCTCCCGGACCTTTCCTGAGTTCTACTGTCCGGTGGCTCCGATAGACTGTCTGTACTGAGGCTTGAGATGGACTGCTGCTCGCTTGTTCAGCTCCATATAGACCACACCCTGGGTCTTTGCCCTTTGTCTTGGACTCCCTCCAGCCCTTTAATGATTAACGCCTTCAGAAAACCCACGGACAGTAGGTACCACAGCCTGTACCTGTCACCAGCCAGAGGCAGTATCTGCTGAAGTCTCGGGATGGAGAGAAAGGAGGAGAAAGATGGCAGCGACAAGCCCGAGGGGCAAGAGCAGGACAATGGGGCAGCGGGGCTGACGATGAAGAGGGAGATTGGTCTGTGGAGCGCAGTGTCCATGACGGCTGGCTGTATGATTGGTTCTGGCATTTTCATGTCACCACAGGGGGTCTTGGTTTACATAGGCAGTCCTGGAGCCAGTCTCATCATCTGGGCAACCTGTGGCCTCCTGGCCCTGCTGGGTGCCCTGTGCTATGCTGAACTGGGCAGCCTGGTCCCTGAGTCTGGGGGAGAGTATGCCTACATTTTGCGAGCCTTCGGCTCTCTGCCTGCCTTCCTGGTCATCTACATAATTGTTCTGGTAGGCAGACCAGCTGCCATCACTGCCGTCTCTCTGAGTTTCGCTGAGTACGCCCTGGCTCCCTTTTATCCGGGCTGCTCCTCAGTCCCTCAGGTCATAGTCAAGATTGTGGCTTGTTCTTGCATCCTTGTGCTGCTTCTGATCAACTTCTGGAGCTCACGGATGTCCACTGTGCTGATGAACGTGTGCACGGCTGCCAAACTGTTCTCGCTACTAGTCATTGTAGTGGGTGGGGCTGTGGGGCTGGCGCAGGGCCGGATTCCCACAGAATCCCTACTGTTTGCCTTCCACAACACAACGCAACAGGCAGGGCGCATTGGCATGGCTTTCTACCAGGGGCTGTGGTCCTTTGACGGCTGGAGTAATATCAACACGGTGATAGAGGAGATCAAGAACCCAAAGGTGAGTTGAGTGTGCTTTTCTGTGGGTGAACCTCTGAGCATCTGCAGCTCCAGGAGTTGGCGTTCCAGCTACTCGAACGATTGGGATCGGGAGCGATCTGACTAGAATCAAGGCTCTCTTGCTGTGCTCATAGGACTTGCCTGGTAGCCCATCTGCCTTGAGTTTATGGGATTTTAACTACTGCTTCTTAATAAAGCAGAGTACTTCATAGCGTCATACTCCACGGTCTCTCATCTAGCCCCTTAGGTTAACTATCAACACCCCACTTTTTTTTGGGGGGGGCAGGGGAATATTGAAGTCTGCAAGAGGGGAATTATTTTGAATTCTAACTGCCACCATTCTCACTGATTCTGTTGGCCACCTCTTGGATTGTCCCCTCCAGGACATTGCAGTAGATACTTCATAGTTTTTGAAGCCCGTGAACCACTTTGCCATGGGGAACAAACCACTCACTCCTCCTCACCCTACCTGTGAGCCTGGCTTGGATAACCAGTGTGCTAGCCGGCCTTCGGGGCTACCTGGGACTCAGATGTGGCATTTGAATCTTCAGTGTTTAATGTGCTGACTCTTTGGCACACATATATTTTCTAAGATGCTCTTTGTTTTCTTCTTCCCTTGCAGGAATGCCAAATTCTCACAGAATGGGAACTGCAGGTCCTCTGCTGTCCCCGCTGGGCTGGCTTAGGGGTACTCTGGCTTCCAGAGGCGTGGCAAAGGCTCACTGGAGTGGTCACTTGAGAAGAGAATGATAGCTTGGAGAGAGAAGCACAAGAGCAGGGGGTGGGGGTTGAGACAGAGAAAGAGACACAGGAAAGACAGAGACAGAGGAGAGAGAAATGGACAAATGAGAGATAGAAGTAAACAAGAAATAGAAACAGGGGAGAGACAGAGGCAGAGGGGAAACACAGATGGGAAAAAAACAGAGACAGAGGAATAGACACATACAGAGAGAGAGAGAGAGAGAGAGAGAGAGAGAGAGAGAATATGACTGCATGCTAGGAGTCCTAGGGGACCCATCCTTAGTTTTTTTATTATTATTCTTTCTTTGAGACAGGAGTCTCATTGTAGGGCCGGTGGGTCTTGAATGTGTTCTGTGGCTAAGAATGCCCTTGAACTTCTGATTCTCCTGTCTTTACCTTCTGAATGGTGAGATTACAGGAATATCACCATGCCTGGCAATTTTAATTTCTCGCACATAATCTTCTTCTTCTAATCCTTTGTGTGTGAAAAGGGACTATTTTAATAACTGCCCCAGCTTATTCCTAGGTTTCTGAGGTCTCAGTGGTTCACTCTTGGCAGACAGCTTGGGAAATTCTCAAGTCCATGGGTAGCATGTGCATACAGTTGTCTCACAGCGGTAAAGCACTGTTTTCTCCAGCTAGACCATGGACTTTCTCACTAGGTCAAGGAAAGAGTAGCGTCCTTTAAGTTGAAGATAATCTCCCATGGTTGCAGAGGTCATCAGCAAAGTTTTTCTAGAAAGGATCCAAGAGTTAGGATTCCAAGCCCTGTCTTCATTAGTCCCTGTCACATCTACTCAATCCTGTTGTGGAAAACTGCTGTAGGTAATAAAGGTTATCATTAATATTGGGCCACATGCTCCATGGTTTGATGATCTCTGCTAGGGCTGGGACTTTCTTGATATGGATTTCCAAGCAAAATCTAAGCCAGTTGTCAAAAATGCCAGTATTTGAAATTCTGCCTTAACTTGCTCTGAAGGGTAGAGAAAGGGTATATTTATTTCTCATTCTCCTCACCTGCACCAAAGAAAGTACAGAAAGTTTCCCAAGCCAAGGTCACCCTCATAGGCAGACTCCTTAGGGTTTGAATGAAGAGTTCAGGGCCCTCGGAATGAAAACAGAAAATCTCACTCTTCTTGTGCTATAGTGGCCAGAAACATGGAAAGAGGTTAAATTTAAAAGTGTTTTTGCTTCGGTCCCCAGCCCCGGAAAAAAAAAAGTGTTTTTGCTCTGACCACCCGTGAGATTGGGTCATGCATGCTAGGTGCTCACTGTACCGAGGATCTCCCAATGAAGCCCATGAGAATGAGAACACCTTGGCTACAGGTAGACTTGTGTGAGCCTGGGCAGAGCCACATTCCACCCCCTGGGTAGTAAAGCAGCCGCTGCTTTACCCATTCTGGGATCAGGGCCACTTTCCTTTGAACTCGGAGTCCCAGGTTTAAGGTTGGAGGGGGCCTGGGAGGACCCCATACAAGAGTCTGCTGCTGTCTTGTTTGCTTGTCCCTAGTTTGCAGTATAGTCCTCTTGGGAGGGCAGACCAACAAAGCATAACAGACAAACTAGGCCTCCTGGAAGAGGAGACCAGAGTCTAGGCACAGCTCTGCAGAAGCAATTTGAGCTTGAACTTGGAGTCCAGAAAGGACAGAGCCTGCCCGTGTACAAGGGCACACAGGGAGTGGGGACAGCATCCATGCTGAGGCTGGTTGCCAAGAGCTGAGCTAGGTCGAGATGGCCGCCTTCTTCTCAGTGTCCCTCTCCTTCCCTTCCCTCTCCACTTCCAAGAATCTCCATGAGCAGAGCTCAGTCCTGGCAGAAAGCCCTGGAAACTGTCCTTTCTTTAAGGCGGAAGAGAAGATAAATCAGAAATGTTCCCAGGAGGGGCAAATCCCTTCCATGGCAAAGCACACCAGTGAGATCTTTAGCGTTCTTTCTCTTCTGTTCTCCTCTGTAAGAAATTCTCCTTCACATCTTCCTGAGTCATTTCCACGCATCAGAGAGACCCCAGTGATGGTGCTCTTCATCCTGGAAGCTTTGGTGACGCCTCCACCTCTCCCTCTGTATCGCTCCTGCTGTCTGCCTAGCACCTCTTGTCGGTTCCCACACACCTGTCTGTGTGCCCATGACACTGGGATCATGACCTCATGGAGGAGGAACCCAGTGCTTCCAACCCTCATTGGGCCTGGAGAGATGGCTCAGTGGTTAAGAGCACTGTCTGCTCTTCCAGAGGGCCTGAGTTCAACTCCCAGCAACCACATGGTGGCTCACAACCATCTGTAATGGGATCCGATGCCCTCTTCTGGTGTGTCTGAAGACAGTGACGGTGTACTCACACATATATAAAGTAAACAAATCTTTAAAAAAAAACTCTTTTTAAAAAGAAAGAGAGATCTCATTGACTAACCTTTACCATCTTCTCCCTGACTCTACAGCAGAACCTGGTGTGGGCAGTGGTGATCGCCATTCCCCTGGTCACCATCCTGTATGTCCTGGTCAATATCAGTTACCTGCTGGTTATGTCACCCTCAGAGATCCTCACTTCTGATGCCATAGCCGTGACCTGGGGGTGAGTCACGTGGTGTGTCTCCTGGGCCCTAGACACATATTAGGGATAGGAGGGCCCTCTATGTGGATTTGAATTTGCCCTTAAATGCATTGTTCTCTCTGTCTCCGAGGAGGCCTTCTGGTCCCTCTCCAAGTTACTGCGAGAGTTCTTGACATTGATGCCTCTGTTGTCCTAGGAACCAAGTTCTGGGGTCCTGGGCCTGGCTGGTGCCCTTGGCTGTTGCACTTTCAACATTTGGCGCTGTCAATGGGGGGTTCTTCAGCGGCAGTCGCGTGTGCTATGCAGCGGCAAGAGAAGGCCACATGGTAAGAAGTGGGAACTGGGGTCATACAAGGTGTCGAAGGCTGCAAGAGGGCCTGAGACACCTTTCACCTATACCTTCTCCTACCTGAGCTTTTAGCCCAAACCTGGACTTTCCCAATCAGATGTGACCCTCTTTTCTTCCGAGAATGGGGGACACGGCATTTCCGATGTATTGGCAATCTCTTCCAGGTTTTAGGCAGGCATGCTCCTAGATTGTGTGGGTTGGAAGATATGAGTGGTAAAGACTCTGTGTACAGCAAGAATACAGAGGCCACGGGAAGGAGGCCCAAAGCACACATAGTGGCCTTTTCCCTCAGAGGCTCTTTGCCTCTGCGTTCACTTTTACTGTAATAATATTGAATAACAGACAACCCCCAATCGCAGTAGCTTGAGGCACTATTCAATTGTTGATCCTTGTGTTATCTGTAGCTCTGTTCATTTTGGTCATTCTTAGTTTGGAATGACTCTGTTCCTATTTCAAGGACCCAGGCCAAGTCAAATGGCTCCTGGAGAGCAGTTCTTGATTAATTCAGGAATCGGGTGTTCAGGTTATCAGATAAAATACATGAACACATTTAAAGCCCCTGCCTGTCACTTTGTACATGAGTTTTATTGGATGAATCAAGCGACACACTCTAGTGCACTTCAGTGGTTGAGAACTATGTTCCCAACACAAGATGCAAAGAGAGGGAGACAGTATTTGGGGGATAGTAATTCATTTACCATAGTAACCCAAGGAAGCCTATCCTCCTGGAAGCCATGATACTAATGACCATCAGATTGGGCACACTGGTGTCCAGAGCATGACGGGGGACGGACTACTTGCTATGGCTTTTTTACAGCTTCTCTCACATTGCCTGTGTTTTCCAGCCCCAGCTTATGTCCATGATTCATGTGCATCGACTTACCCCAGCGCCGGCCCTGATCTTCACCACGGCTGTGGCTTTGCTGCTGGTCATCCCAGGAAACTTCAGCACCTTTGTGAACCTCTTGAGGTAAGTGAGAGTCCACAGGCTGCTATCTATGTCCTAGACATGTATCTATATACCCTTATATGTACAAACTTGCACATATTAATGAGTATGTTGTCTTCGGAGTGCCTATGTGCAAGTGTACACACACAACACACACACACACACACACACACACACACACACACACACTCACACAAGTTTTCTCATCACAGTGATCAAATACCAGACAAGGAACCACTTAAAAGAGGAAGGATTCGTTTCGGCACATGTAAAGTACAGGCCAGTGTGGCGGAGAGGCATGGGAATGGGAATGTCTGAGGCTGCGATGAGAGGTCTGTGTAGCTCCTTGCCCATATCTCAGTGGACCAGGAACCAGAGATAGGACAGGAAGCTGGGTGTTATAAATCTCAAGGCCTGCCCCCTCACCAGAGACCCATATTTTCATTGAGCCTCCATCCCTCTACCTCTCACTAATCTCCTAAAACAGCAACTCCAGACGTCTCAAACACATGAGCTTGTGGGGCAATATTTTACAGCCAAATAATGTAAAATATTATCTGCCTGCCTGCCTATCTATCTATCTATCTATCTATCTATCTATCTATCATCTATCTACACACACACACACACACACACACACACACACACACACACACACACACATGCACACACACACACACACACACACACACACACACACACACACACACACACACACACACACACACACACACACACACACACGGATGCTAAGGCTGGACTGCTGCTTTCATTTTTCCCTTAGTCCTTCTTTCTGCTCCTAAGACGAGGTTAAAGGGCACGCAGGCATTGTGCTGCTGGAGAGCCCTGGGATATGGTATGATATTTTTTTTTCCCTTGAGGACCCGGGTTAGTGATCTGGACTCTGTCCCATTTAATTCTTCAGAACTCACTGTAGGTTCGCAGCAACCTGCTCAGGCACAGTGACTGCTCTGGCCTCGGGAAGGGAGTGTTCTGACATCCCCTCTTAATGCTTTCCTCCAGAAGGAACCACAGGCTGTTGTGATGCCCATTTGTAATTTTCTAAGCTCCTCTGAAGCAGGGCTGATCCTTCAACGACCAGATAAGCCAAGTACCTGGGTGCGGAGGGTGTTTCAGTCATTTCTCAGGCATCACACGTTCCATTGCTCTGCTATTTCATCCAGAACAGGATGTTCAGTGCTTGGTGTGACTGTTGGGAACAGCAAGTCACAAATAATGTTTTGTTTTCATTTTTCCCCCCATGAGAAAGATGGAAATCATTATATGGATAACAAAATCTAATCCGCTGTAGATTTGGGGGTTGGGACTGTTGGGTAGAGACTGGAAAATGTGACCAAAATATCTCAGTACAGGGGTTGGGGATTTAGCTCAATGGTAGAGCGCTTGCCTAGGAAGCGCAAGGCCCTGGGTTCGGTCCCCAGCTCCCCCAACTCCGAAAAAAAAAAAAAGAACCAAAAAAAAAAAAATCTCAGTACAGAGCAAGAATCCTGAGGTGATCTATTCAGCTAGGACCAAGCACTTTACAGCCTTGATCACTTCAAGGGATAGCTTGTTCTGGATAGAATTTGCGTATGTATCCATGTATATGTGTGTGCACATGTCTCTGTGTGTGTGTGTGTGTGTGTGTGTGTGTGTGTGTGTGCATGTGTGTGTGCTCATGCATATGTGCATGTGGCGGGCAGGGGACCAAATCTGGATGTCATTTCTTATAGGCCACTTACATCTTTAAAACAGTCAATGTCCGAGAGTGAGGGCTTCTATTGCTGAAATGAAACACCATAACCAAAAGCAAAGTTGGAGAAGAAAGAATATTATTTGGGTCACATGTCCACATTTTAGTCCATTACAGTCCATTGAAGTCCTGTCCTGTCAGGACAGGAACTCAAACAGGGCAGGGACCTGGAGGGATGCAGAGGCTGTGGAGGGTGCTGCCTACTGGCTTGCCCATCGTGCTCGGCCTGCTTTTTTTTTTTTCTGGAGCTGAGGACTGAACCCAGGGCCTTGCGCTTGCTAGGCAAGTGCTCTACCACTGAGCTAAATCCCCAACCCCCCAGCCTGCTTTCTTATAGAACCACGTAGAGGAATTTTAATCCAGTGACATGGCTGCTCTGGCAAAGGATCTCATCCAAAGACCTTCAAGGTCCATAAGATCCGGCCAGAATGCAGACACAGCCTGGATTACAGATGATCTGGCTGGAATACAGATGTGCCTTTAGTACACACTTTTAATCCCTAACAGTGAAGGTAAAGTTATTTTGTAGAAGGAAGCAGCCTAATTGAGGGTCAAAGTGACAAATCAAAGAAAGATTTGACGGAATGAGTCAGAGATAGGATACGTCCAACTCATAGGAGAAGAGCACAGGAAAGAGAGGCTACTGAACGGCAGCAAGAGGGACAGAGAGGTTTGGTGTGGGGTGTGGTGTGACATTACAGAGACCAGTTGCAGAGAACAAGCTAGACACAGGTGAAGACAGAGCGAGCCAGAGAATGAGAAGGAGCCAGAAGGTTAGAACGTATTTCCAAAGTTAGCATGAGGCCAAGCAGAGTGATTCAGGCAGAAGCAAGAAGAAGCCAGATTGAACCAGTCAGCTTGGAAGATTAGACTGTAAAGCTTCCAGGCCTAGGTCCAGGAAGAGTTAGAACAGAGAAAGAAATGCTCTGGGCTTAGCCCAGGCTGTGTATTTGCACAGCCTAGGTACAGCTCTCATTTCATGCCATCATCTGAGGAAATAAAAGCAATATTTACAGAGAGCCTGGACCACCTGCCCAGGGATGGTACCACCCACAATGGCCCTCTCCATCAATCACTAATTAAGAAAATGCCCTACACCAGCTTTTATGGAGACATCTTCTCAGTTGAGAGTCCCTCCTCTCAGCTAACTCTAGCTCGCGTCAAGTTGACATAAAACTAGCCAGCACATACTGTACGTGCTATGTAGCTCTGGCTGGTCTAGAACATGCTACACAGACCAAATTGGTCTAGAACTCATGGCGATATTTCTACCTTTGCCTCCCAGGTGTGAAACTAGCCCAGTGGGCTAGGCTGTCTAGCCATTGCGACCCCCCAGGTGTCCACTTACCTCTGCCTTACAGGGCTGGGATTCCAAACCCATAACATCACACCTGGCTCTCCCCACGTGGGTTCTGGGGAATGAACTCAGGTCTTTGTGCTTGTGCAGCAAGCTCCTTACTGACTGAGCCATTTCACCAGAACTTCAGATGGAATTTTATTGGAACGGTGGCAGCCACTCAAACTATAGACCTTGGAAAGGACAGAGCCGAGAGCTTATTGGGTGTTTAAGCAGCCTCCATGTAATATCACCAACCATAAAGGAAGGGTGGGTTGGGAGAAGAGCTCTATTTCCAGTGAGATGTCCCTCCAATGAACACAGGCCTCCTTGAGATTCCACCATGCTCTCTTTTTCAAAATATTGTTTTTAAAAACTAGTATACTATTTGACAGTTTCACACTTGATTTTAGCTGAAAGGTCAGGAAGCAGTTATTCTTTGACAAATTCATGTATAATATATAATACATAATATGCAATACATATTATATATTATATGATGTATAGTATATGGTATGTATAGGCTATACACATATACTACATATGTGCATAATATATATATAGTAATGGTATATGGTATATGTGGTATATATGGTACATAGTATATGATATATATGCTATACACATATACTACATATGTGCGTAATATATATATAGTAATGGTATATGGTATATATAGTATATGGTATATATTCTGGCCACACTCATCCCTCTACCCTCTCATAACCTTCCCCTTCCAGAAGCTACACTCCTTCCTTGACCAAGTTCCTATCCCAATTTCATGTCTTTTTGTTTTGTGACTCACTGGGTCATCTTTAGGCTCTTTTCAAAATTAAGATTTATTGATTTTATTTTAAGTGTGTTCTGTTTGCATGCATGTTTGTGTACCACATTCGTGCCTGGTTCACCCTGAGATCAGCAGAAGGCATCAGATCTCGTGAAACTGGAGTTAAGGATGCTTGTGAGCCACCATATGGGCGTTGGGAATCAAACCCAAGTCCTCTGTGAGAGCAGCAAGGGCTCTTAAGCACTGAACCACCTTTATGGCAGCCCTCAGCTCTCTAGAGACGAGCAAATGCTCCTCCTTGTCTTTGAGTATTTGTCCTGATCCAGGCAAGTCCCGTGAAAGAGGCCTCATCTACACTTTCTACTTCTCGCTGCAGCTTCCTGTCCTGGCTCACCTATGGAACCACCTTCGCCTGTCTCCTGTACTTGCGAATAAAGACAAGGAATCTTCACCACACTTACAAGGTAACCGGCAGGGTAGTCATCTTCTTCAAGGCCTAGACCAGTGGTTCTCGGCCTTCTTGATGAGGCAACCCTTTAATACAGTTCCTCGTGTTGCAGCGACACCTCAACCATAAAATTGATTTCATTGCTACTTCATAACTGCAGTTTTATAGTTATGAATCATAATGTAAATACCTGATATGCAGCATATCTGATATGTGAGCCTCCCCAGGGGTCAAGACCCACAGGTTGAGAACCACCGGCCTCGACAAGACATAGCAATGGCTGTTATTGTCATTACATTATGTAGAACAATGCACGTTTTTGGGGGTGGTGCTAAGGTGACCATTTCTCTTCTGGAGGTTCATGAAGGAGAAAGTGGAACGCAAACACGAGGCCACGTAGCCAGATAGACCAATGCTGGGCTCCAGACTCTGATTCTTAAAGAACCCCCTATAGCCCAGGGGGTGGCTCTCCTGGCCCAGCCTGGCATTCTAGCAGATGCTAGAGCAGGGGCACTCGTGGTGGGCAGAAATAAGCGGGAGGTAGATAGGAAGGACAGAACTCAGCGACACCCTCGTCATTCCAGGTCCAGGGATCGAATACCTTCTCTGTGCCCTCTGCAGGTTCCCACCTTCATCCCTGTCATCATGCTCCTGGTGTCCCTCTACCTGGTGCTGGCACCCATCATTGACCACCCCCAGATGGAATTCCTGTACATCTTCCTGTTCGTGCTCACTGGCTTCCCGGTGTACTTCCTGCTTTTCCACTTCCAGTGTCAGTCCAAGTGTGTACAGACGGCCACTATGCATCTCCAGCTGCTCCTGGAAGTGGCTCCAACCACTAAAGATCACTGACTGGGTGGTCCTCCGATAGGTACTGCCCTCTTCACTGCAGACCCCACTCTTCCCACTGGTTGTCTGTAGACTGACTATACATAATTCTAGTGAGCACTTAGTCCTATAGGGCAGCTGCTTCAAAGTCTGGGCATACCTGCCAGGACACTAGCCCATTTCTCTAAAGCCTGCTCCTTTGCACATGTACCACATGATTTCTCAAAGGAACCCGCTAGTTACAGGTAGACGTTTAGTTGCTATTTGTAGCCTAAGTGGACAGCACGGGATGAGTTTCTTCTTTGGGTTTCTGTCATTGGGATCCTGTGGTCTTATTTGGCCTCCGAGCTTGCTTGAGCTGAAGATCTGCACACCTATGTGGGGCCGCTTGTATCAAGTGGACAGGGAAGTAGAGAAAGCCAGCATGGCATGGAGAATGAAGGTGGTATAGGATGAGCTATGCTTTAACAAAAATGATGTGGTGCTGAAGAGTCAGGAGGCAGGATCTGAAGGAGTAGTTTTGATCTTTGTCTGCTACTTGATAGTGTCCCTTGGGTTTTATATTCTTCTTCTCCTTCTCCTTCTCCTTCTCCTTCTCCTTCTCCTTCTCCTTCTCCTTCTCCTCCTTCTCCTTCTCCTTCTCCTCCTTCTCCTTCTCCTTCTCCTCCTTCTCCTTCTCCTTCTCCTCCTTTTTCTTCGTCCTCTACTTCTCTTCCTCCTCCTGTTTCTTCTTTCTCCTCTTCCTCTTCCTCCTCCTCCTTCCCTCCTTCTCCTCCTCCCCCTCCTTGTCCCCCTTCTCTTCCTCCCTCTCCTCCCCCTCCTCCCTCTCCTCCTCCCTCTCTTCCTCTTCATCCTCCTCCTCCCCCTGCTCCTCCTCCTCCTCCTTCTCCTTCCTCTTCTCCTCTTCCTTCTCCTTCCTCTTCTCCTCTTCCTTCTATTTTGCAAAGCTGAAGACTAATCCAAGGGCATCATGAATACTTAGGCAAACACTATGTTGTCAATTTTCTGGGACAACTGATTCCATAAAATAAATTTCTCATTTTACCTCTGGTGAGTCTGAATGGGTACCTATCTATGCCTGACAATTAGATGAGATTTGTCTATGATAACTATTCTTGTTTGGTAAGACTTCAGTTATGGCTTGACGCTGCCCATTTGCTTGAACAGTGCCATGAACAGTAGACGTATTGCTAAGAAGGTGATGTTATTGGCTTTGAGAAAGAGGAAAGACAGATACATTCCCAGGAGAAAGTACGAGGAGCTGGAATAGCTCCCGTGAAAGCTAATAATGGTTATAAAACTAAAGTGAGATGAGAGGATAGAGAAACCTCAGTGTCCTGGGAAGAATTGGGGAGATGAAGACTGACAGGTGCCTAGAATGATGGTGAGCGTCTAGCTCCTGAGGGCATCTAGGGCGTGGGTGATTCAAAAGAAATGGGGCAGAGAACATATTTTAGCTTCTCCCGGAAACTGGAGTTAAACAGTTCATGTATGGCTTTAGTGCACCTTGCATACAAGCCATTTATTACTTTTCTGATGGTGTGATGATACACCATGACCAAGGCAACTTATACAAACTGTTTATTTAGGCTCATGGCTCTATAGGGCTACGAGTCTGTCACCACCACGGCATGGAAGTGTGGCAGCAGGCAGACATGACAACTGCCACAGTGAGGAATTCATATTGTGAACTTCAAGCATGTGGGGGAGAGCATAGCTGGAATGGCATGAGGCTTTTGATATCTCTTCAGACACACCAGAAGAGGGCATCGGATCTCATTACGGATGGTTGTGAGCCACCATGTGGTTGCTGGCAATTGAACTCAGGATCTCTGCAAGAGCAGCCAGTGCTCTTAACCTCGAGCCATCTCTCCAGCCCTGGCATTTGATATCTCAAAGCCTGTCCCCAGTGACACACTTCCTCCAGCAAGGCCACACCTCTCAAACCTACATGGATAGCTAGCTCCACCAAGGGCACCAAATGTTCAACAATCTGAGCCCATCATGGAATTCTCATTAAAAGCACTGCTTACCTCAGAAGTTTCATGGTAGAGATCAGTCAGAAAAGTTCAACAGTCCGATTCAATTCTGACACAGTGTCTGAGTTTGGTCTAAGCTCCTTTTGTTTAAGGGTTCAGTTCCTCGTAACTACTATCACTTCAGACACCAGTGATTTAAGTACAGGATCCCCACATTACTGATATATCTACCAGCATGTTGTAGAAATTGGACATTCCTGTAACTACCCCCTTCAAGTACAGTAATTTACTAGGATGACTCACAGGACTCAGAAAACCACTTTATGATTACCAGCTGAATATAAAAGATTTAACTCAGAAACACCTAAATAGAAGGGATGCACAGTGCAAGGCTTGGGGATGGGAGTGCAGTTTCTGTCCAATTCTGCTTCACTTTTGTTGCATAGCAGCTTCCTCTGATTAGAAATATTCCATCCTGGAGGGAGGTTTGTTAATGCTCAGGAAGTTAACAAAACTTACAATGCTCAGGAAGTAAACAACTAACAATTCTCAGGAAGCTCCTGAAATTCATGAGATTCACAAGGCCCCTCCCTAAGGTGATCAGGCCTGTACACAAGCTCCTCTGTTCAATGAGCCTGGGTAACTAGGTATTTGTATCTCCTCAGGAAAAGTCACCCAACCCCATCTCCAGCACCTATGTTTACCCAGAAGCTTTCTAAATCCTGCCATTCATAGAGGTGCCATATGCATAATTGATTAAGTCATTGCACAGTTTCAATCTCCAACCTCTGTCCCTCCCCAGGGGAATGGATTGAATGTTCTAAACTTTTTTTTCTTTTTTTTCAGAGCTGGGGACTGAACCCAGGGCCCTGCGCTTGCTAGGCAAGCGCTCTACCACTGAGCTAAATCCCCAACCCTGCTCTAAACTTCTAACCATGCCCCATTCCTTAAGCTACCAAGGTAGCATATAAAAAATATTCAGCATTCAAGTCATTTAAAAGATTTTAGGGACTATAATCTCTTTCATGAACAAGCAGTTGGGAACAAAACTTTATTTCTGGTCTATTCCAGTCCTGAATCATGAACAGTTCATTAGTCCAGTTACTAGCATCCTATCTTTCCAAGGGGGATATGTTATTGCAGAGAATGAAATGTTTCAAAAGAGTTCAATCTCAGTTCATCCTCTAAGTAGTTAGTGAGTTGGTGGAGAAACCAACCATGTGACTGGAGGATTGGAGTGTTTAGCATAACCTCTGGAGAGGAGGGAAGGACTAGAGATTAACTTCAGTCATCAAAGGCCAATACTTTAATCAAGCATGTGTGTATAATAGGGATTCTATACAAAATCTAAGTGAGGGGTTGAAGAGTATCTAGGCATGCTGGGACTCCATGCCCCTCCCACCTTACCCTATGTACCTCTGCACTACCCGTTCATGTTTTGTTTGAAACAGGGTTTAATCTAATCCAGGCTGGCCTCGAACTTACTACACGTCCGAAGATGGGCTTGAACTCCTGATTCTTGTACACACATTCCTGAGTGTTGGAATTGCAGAAGTATACTGCAACACCAATTCATACAGTGCTGGGGATCGAACCTTGGGGACGCTAGGCAAGCACACTACCAACTGAGCCACATTCTAGTCCCATTTGCATTCTTTACAGTAAACTGGTGCAAACAACTGTTTTCCTGGGCTCTGTAAACCATTATAACAATGGTTAATGGTACAATTATCAAGCAGTAAGATAGGGATTGTAAGACTCTTGATTGGTAGCCCATTTGGCGAAGTACCAGAGGGTCCTGTGGGTTGTCAATGACATGTGAAATGGGCACAGCTCTCATCCGTGACTGAGTCTCACGGGTACCTAGGGCTGTTGAGCAGCAAGTGGCCATCACCTGCAGAGTTGGTCACGAAGCCACACTGGCAGCTTCATCCTCTCTGTTCTCCTTCCTCACAAAGTTGGGTAAAAGCAAAAGAAGATTATTCTAAGTATTATCATTTGGTTTTTGGACTTCGCTTAATCATCAGGTAAAACTAAATTCAAGGTCCCAGCTCCTGGGGACTGCCCAATAGTTTAGCAGCTATTGTAAGGAAACAGTTGTCTGAGTCCAGACATCTCAAGGACAACTTCTCCATCTTGCTGGCAGGGTCAAACTAAGTTCATGCTCCCAGGCCCAGGAACCAACTCCTAACCTGATTGGTGGAAACTCTCTTGCTCAACCCCTTATGTGAAAATATGATTGGACAATGCTACAGCCCACTCTGTTCCCCCTTGCTTCATTTTTAAAATATGCTTCAGGGTCATAGTTCAGCTCTCAAGTCTGTTCTGCAGCCCTGATCGATCAGTAGTGGCTTGGTTACAATAAACTTGTCTCTGCACTGACCTGGCCTTTGTTGGATTTAAGTGAACCCCACACTAGGATAGCTTTGATGCGTCAACCATCTCCTCCTGGGGGCGCGGCGCCAGTGTGCAAGAGGGAGTGAGCCAGACACGCAGGTGACACAAGCAGGTTATGATTCTGGGGTGTAACACTGAGCTCCCAGTAAATTGTACAGGCAGAGCCCACTTTGAAATAGATATAGATATCCTGCGGGCTTTCCTAAAAACTCCTTAAGGGGACTTGACTCGAAGTGGACGGAGTACTTGTCTAACGTGTTTGAAGCCCTTGGTTTGATCTCCAGCTCCTCGTAGGCAAGACTTGGAACTTGGCGCTCAGAAGCTTGAAGCCATCCTTAGTTATACAGCGTATTGAAGGACAGCCTAGGCTACATGAGACCCTGTCTCAAAAAGCCCAAACCCAAACCAAACTGAAAGGAAGGACAAGGTTAGAAATTCTTCTCCCCTGGCAATGGGCAAAGAGTCATTGTCGGTGGTAGTGTTCTCCTATCACTCAGGGGTTCATCCTAGCTTGATGCCTGGCTTGGTGGCCAAAGCTGTTTTAAGCTCAGGATGCCAAGTCACTTCCGGGAGCACAGCAAGGGAGGAGGAAGACGGAGCCCTGCATTCTGCCATGCCATGTGGTGTGGGTGGGGAAAGACACTCACAGACCCTGCCCTTCACTCCCCATGGCAAGGGTGGGCCTTAGACAAACAGAGCCCAATCTACCACCACACAGCACAGTACAGAAGAAGGAGGCAGAGACCTGTGGACCACCATGCCACCCACAGACCCAAGCTCCGGCACTTGGTACAGCCAGGCCATAGACATCTGCTTGCTGGAGGATGTCACCCAGGGACCCACCAGCCACATGGCCAGCCTACAGTGGGAGTCACCACAATGTGCGAGTCTGTGGTGGTCAGATGAGAGAGAGAGAGAGAGAGAGAGAGAGAGAGAGAGAGAGAGAGAGAGAGAGAAGTGGAGCAGCTTGAACATTATGATGAGAGATGGAACTGGAGACGGAGGGTGGAGAGGAGAAGCCTGCCGTGAGTGGCCAGCCTTGCCACCTGAGGCCATGGTGAGATCTCAGCCTGAAATGCCACCGAGGGCCATCTGGGTCCATGGCTACACAATGGCAGGGGTCAGTGTTGATGTCCACGACTTATTTTACCACTAGAACATGTCACTGGCTGGGACAGCTGCCAGGAAGGTGTTCAGAGACTGTGCAGAACTGGCCCCGCCCCTCACCGGCTTCTGGAGAGCTGGCCCCAGCTCTCACCAGCAGCAGCTCAAGAGAGCAGGTCCTGTGCCTTGCCAAAGCAGCATAGTAGAGCTGGCCCTGGTGGTTGGGATGTGGGTGAGCCAACCCCGAGGGCATGGATGTAGGAGAGCTGACCCCACCACTCATCTACTGTAGGTGGCATACGCAGGGGTGATGCCCGCCCTTCCCCCTTGCCCATCACCACCTGTAGCAGTCAGAAGAGCTGACCCTAGGGTCATGAGAGTGGGAGAGCTGGTCCTGCCCCCTCACCAGCTGTATCACTAGAAAGAATGACCAGAACCTTGACTGGGTAGCACAGCGAAGCTGGCTCTGGAGATGTGGGTGCAGATAAGCCAGTCTGAAGGGCAGGAGAGCAGAAGAGCTGACCCTGCCTCCAGCCAATGGGTGGCTTAGCTGTAGTAGTGCTCAAGAGCTTGCCATGGTGATGAGGATAAGGAACAGCTGGTTTGTTGGCCAGAGCTCAGTTACCACCAGGCCCAGATCCGGAGCTCTGAGTTGGCCCACACCAACTCTATATCACGTGCGAATGGTTGGGACACATGAACGGGCCAGCCCTGCTGATCCAAAGCTGCAGGATCTCCATGACACGGGGCCACAATAAGATAACCGAGAGGAGTCCCAATGAGGATCCAATATTAATGGCGTAACAGAAGCCAGAGGTCTCAAAGCCAACCAATGACTCATTGCAACGGACGTTCACAAGGGAAGATGTGTGGACAGCAGGCTGTACTGTGGGACACACTGTGACACTCTACAGCTTCCATGATGAGATGTTACCTGTGCTTTGTTCTTATTGTTTGGTTTTGTTCATTCGATCATGCGCTTTATTTTGAGGGGAGGTTGCAAGGGCAAAGGGGTAGATATGAGGGTGTGGGGAGATGATCACATGGGGTGCATGATGTGAAACTCACAAAGAATCATTTAAAAAGGCTAAAAAAATGTTCTTAGTGATGTATGATTCTAGGAGGTCTTTTTGTTTACTTTTGTACCAGCATGATTTCGGTAAGGGGTTTTTAGTGTGAGAATGGCCTTCATAGGAATATATATTTGAATACTTGGTTATTACTTGGGGAAACTATTTGGGAAGGAATAGGAGGGTGGCCTTGTTGGAGGAGGTGTGTCACTGGGGGTGGGCTTTGAGGTTTCAGAAACCTACACCAGGCCCAGTCTCCTTCTCTCTGCCTTCAACTTTTAGATCAGGATGTAAACGTTCTTAGTTATTGCTACAGCACCATGCCTGCCTGCCTGCCTGCCGCCACATTTCTTGCCATGAAGGTCATAGTCTCATCCTCTGAAACTAAACAAGCTCCAACTTAAATGCTTTATTTTATAAGTTGCCTTGATCATGGTATCTCTTCAAAGCAGTAGAGATGCTAACTAAGATCGTTCTCTAAGAGGGTCCACCCGTGACGGATGACAGAGGGTTTAACTGGACCAGTCCATACATTTATAATATCTTGGAAACCTTAGGACAGCTGGGGACCTTGGGACACTCACAGCATACATCAGTTCCAGTCTCAAGACCTCAGTGCAAGGGAAGCTGAGGGCATACTCTCCATTTTGAGGTCAAAGGCTGGAGACCCAAGGAGGAAGCCATTGGTAAGAGTCCTGGAGTCCAATGTCCACTGCAAGAGCTGGCTATGCCCTGGCCTTTGAAGGGAGACATCAATCTCCTTGTGGTTATGCTTGGGTTGGATGGTGCCCGCCCACACTGAGGGCAAGTCCAGCCAGGTGCACATGCTGTAATTCTCTAGAAACAACCTCACAGGCACACCCACAAAGCTATCAAAAAAAATCTCTATTTCTTAATCCAGACTATCTGGACACTTACAATTAACCATCACATGCACTTAAGTAATTTTTACGGATTGCTTAATACTATTGGCCTGCTCTTCATGCCTATTTGAGCATTTCCATTTTATAATTATCAGCAGCACTTGAGAGACTATCTTGATGTGTAGACCATGGTGGTCCAACCATAGACTTGATCTCTTGATCCACTTCTGCTACTTGTTCTAAGCACTGGTCTTCCCTAAGATTAGTACTTGCCATCTATATAAATAAAATACACAAGCTGCTATAATCCTCATGGAGGCTGAGACAGGAGGATTACCATGAGTTTGAGGGCAGCTTATAATATGTAGTATGTTTTAGACTGGGCTGCAGAGTAAGATAGTGTCCGTGCATGTGTGTGGTGTGTATGTGTGTGTGAGTATCTGTGTGTGTATGTTGTGTGTAGTGTGTGTATGTGTGTGTGTAAGGTGTGTGTATATATATGTGTATGTGTAGGTATGTATCTGTATATGTGGCGGGGGTGGGGATTATCTGTGTGTGGTGTATGGGGTGTGTGTGTATATATGTGTGTGTGTGTGTGTGTGTGTGTGTGTGTAGGTGTGAGTGAGTATGTGTGTGGGAGAGTGGGGGGGGGTGTTTATTCCATAGTGCTGGAGATTGAATCCAGCATGTGAAGCAAGCATTTTATGCTGAGCCTCAGCCCCTCTGTACACATTTTGAACATAATAAAATGCACCTAAGACATGAAATTATTGTGATATGGATCATGGACTTTGTTAACTTCTGACTAGCTTTTAATTTGCAGCTTTGTTTTTTATTTATATAAAAACTCTGGATGGAGGCAGGGGGATCTCTGTGAGTTTGAGGCCAACCTGGTGTACAACCAGAATTTCAGGACAATCGGGGCTGTTACACAGAAAGTCCTGTCTCCAAAAGGTAAAAAATAAATAAATAAATAAAAAATAAAAATAAAAGCCTTTCATTGACCTCAACATCTAATAAACAATTCAGGCTCTTAAGGAATAGGCTTCAAGTGGAGAGGGATGTGTCTCAGACCAGTACTGTGCCATGCCCACCACTCTTGTTTGGTGAATACCTGCCCATCCTCCAGGCCCTTGTTCAGGCTTCATTTCTTCCAGTCAGCTTTCTGTGGACCAAGCAGATCTGCTCAGGCATGTGCCTTTGCTTCCGTAATGGTTCGTCTCAGCTGTCAACTTGATTGGATATGGAATCAATGAATAGACACACCTCTGGGCAGGTCTTTGAGAGTAGCTCCTGGAATGACTAACCGATGGCAGACAACCCTCCTCTAGAGTGAGCAGCACCTCCTGGCAGTGGCCTGGATTTGAAGAGGTTGGAGGGAAAAGCAGTGCTATTCTTTGCCTGCTCGCCTTTGCTCCCTGCTAGTGAGTGCGTCTACTCTGCAGCTGCTGCTGTCTTTGCTGACACCAGAACCCAGCTTCCTCAGCCTTCAAATGTGGGCTATCCAGGCATCCTGCAGGCTTTCAGTGCCAGATTGGGACTGCTGGGACATGCAGCTTCACGGAGAAGCTGCTGGGTTTTCAGACTTTCCAGAATGCAGACAGCCATTGCTGGACCTCCTAGCCTGTGCTATGCAAGCCAATGTAGCGACTCTCCCTTTAATATGTACTCATTCTTTTGATTCTATTCCTCTAATGATCATTAATGGATACAGCTTTTGTACAGTGCAATCCAAATACTGGTAAGATGATGTCTTTGGTTAACTGCATCCTTGCCTGGCAGTGAGCTTCTCAGGAAGAGAACTGTCCACTTCTGTAATGCTCCAGGCTTCCACAGAACTCAGCCTATTGTTGCTATTAAATTCCCGAAGGCACGATTTCTCAGAGGAAATTGGAGTGAGGGTAAATGGAGAACAGTGTTCTGTTTTGTTTTGTGTTCCAGGCATTTCTTATACTGGGGTTCCCAGGCAATATTTCCCAGGTCCTGTTGGCGAGTATGCCCAGGTATTAAAAGTAAGACCACGCCAGACATGATTCTTTGTGCCTTTCGTGTATTGGATCATTTAATTGTCACAGACTTAGGTCCTGAGAGGTTAAAGCAACCCACACAATGTCGCACAGTAGAGAGTGCTAGAAGCACAATTTGAATCAGACCATCTGGGTCCAAAAACCTGTGTCCCCAGATACTGGAATATTTATCCCAAGGGCAACCAGAATTGGGAAAAGGTGTCAGATGTCTTCTGATGTTAATTACATCGACGGCAATGCTTTTGACAAAAAACTACCATGCCACAGTGGCACCTTACCAGCACACTTATTCTCCTAGGAAAGATACCTGTTTATTTGGGGACAGACCTGTTTCCCAGCTCCCTAGGTATGTACCTCTAGAACGAGCTTCTCAACAGACTGCCCCCAGTCTCTACGTGGACATATGGCCCAAGCAGACCCTCTTGGGACTGTGCAGGTCAGTTCTATGAGTCAAGGGAAGGTCTCGTGGGAGGCAAAGCTGGCTCCAGGTTCAAGCAAGAAGCAGACTGTCAGAGTAAGACACTTACTCACATAGAAACACCAGAATGAGCAAGTATGTCTCTCCCTTTGCAGGGAACAAGTGAGGCCTTTTACCCATCCCATCCTTTTTTTTTTTTTTTTTTTTTTTTTTTTTTTCTCGAGCTGGGGACTGAACCCAGGGCCTTGTGCTTTGCTAGGGCAAGCGCTCTACCACTGAGCTAAATCCCCAACCCCTTACCCATCCCATCCTAAGGAATGTCTGATTCCTCACCTCTTAAACAGAATAGCCTTAACTAAGCCTCAACTTACAGTCCTAAAATCCTTTCGTAGGCCACTGTGTTGTGGACTAGCTGGGGTGGCGGGCAGGGTGAGGCTCCATCATGAAGAAGTGAAAACAGCTTTCCAAGCAGCAAGTAGCGTGTCTTAGTCAGGGTTTTTATTCCTGCACAAACATCATGACCAAGAAGCAAGTTGGGGAAGAGTTTATTTAGCTTACACGTCCATATTGCTGTTCATCACCAAAGGAAGTCAGGACTGAAACTCACACAGGTCAGGAAGCAGGAGCTGATGCAGAGGCCATGGAGGGATGTTACTTACTGGTTTGCTTCCCCTGGCTTGCTCAGCTTGCTTTCTTATAGAACCCAAGACTACCAGCCTAGGGATGGCACCACCCACAAGGGGCCCTCCCCACTTGATCACTAATTGAGAAAATGCCTTACAGCTGGGTCTCCTGGAGGCATTTCCTCAACAGAGGCTCCTTTCTCTGTGATAATCCAGCTTGTGTCAAGTTGACAGGAAACCAGCCAGTATATAGTGACAGAAAGTGACATCAGATCCCAAAGAAACAAATGGCTACCTGAGGTGCCTATCAACACATCAAAGGCTGACACTGTCCACCAGGCTCTCTCAGTCTCACAAGAACCTGTGACAAAGTCCTTGCTCCTCTGGCACTTCTCGCCTTTGCCCCCTTCCCTAAAACCCCTCCTGCCTGAGCTTCTGCTTCCTTTCTCCCAGTTTCTCTTTCTTATGTAACCCAGCTAAGCTCTCTTGTCCTCTTGGTTGCCCCTTCCTCTTCTCTTCCTCTGTTGCTCTGCTCCTTTCTCTTCCCAGCCCTGGCCTACTCTCTTCTGCTGGCCATGTTTAGTCAGGACTTTCCCAGACTCCTCTGATAAACAAAAAAACAAAAAAAAAAAACAAAAAAAAAACAAAAAAAAACCTTCTCCCCAGCTGTCCCTAAGAGCATCCTACCCTCATTTTCCTTCAAGTAGTTTCTCCTTTAGGCGAAGGCTGTAGCTTTCCTTCTATAGTGCGTCCTTGTGAGGGTCTACAGGAGGGGGTCCAACACCCCTCCCCCACTTCCCTTGAGGCTCTAATCTGGCCTTGACTTGGAGCATGCATGAAGGGAGGTGGGGGCGGAGTCAGAGGGCGGAGAAGACAGTCCCGTGTACCCCAGTCTTCCCATTGCCAGAGTGCTTAGGGCCATGGAAAACAGAGAGGTCCCTGAAGACAGCGAGGTGACAGTCACTGCAAGAGTGGAAGAAGCAACCGAGAGAAGATGAGAGACCGGGGATTGAAGGAACTAGTGTTCTCGCTGAAGGCCCCTGGGCCCTAGCTGGGGGACAGAAGTGGTTGTACGGTAACTTCTTGCCTAGGGCTGCAAAACCTGAGACCGGACAAGGTAGGGAGCGGGTGATCCATCTTGAGGTTGCCGAACACCGAGTGTTCTTTCGAATCCTCCTCGAAGATCTTCAAACTCTGGCTAGAAGAGCAGGAAGTAGCGGCTGGAGGGAATTTCCTGTTTACTGATGGTGTCAGCGCAGGTCTGAGAGAGCCGCTCTGCGGTAGCTAATGTGAGCTGTGCCATCTCCCACCCTCCCCTGAGGCTGATTCATAAGTCTGCCCCGTCCAGGATTAGAAGAAAGCGTTCCAGCTCCCTCTGGTCCAGCCAGGTGCTTATCTCAGCGGCTCTCTTTGCTGGCCTGGGCTGCAGGTAGCATTTCTGAAACCACTCAGAAAGCAGCAGCCTGCCCTGTTGGCACAGGCTGCCTGGTCCTGTGACTTTGGTGTCACAAAGAAGGAAGAGAGGAGTGCTAAGGCTGCCTGGTCCTGTGACTTTGGTGTCACAGAAAAGGAAGAGAAGAGTGCTAAGGCTAGCAAAAACTATAATAAGTAGATAAAAATGAGGATGCTCAACTAAAGTCACATTTTAGAAAATGACAGATGATATATATATATATATATATATATATATATATATATATGGAGAAGTGTCTTATTTTAGCTTACAGTTGACTGTACAGCTTAGGGGTATATACGGTCCATCATGGACAGAGAAGTTAAGGTGTCAGGAACTTAGATGCTGGTCACATTGCATCCACGGTGAGGAAGCAGAAAGAGATGAGTGGTGCATTTAGCCCACTTTCTCGTCTTAAAAAGCAATGCAGACAAGCCCCTCTGGGCCCAATTAGTGCTATAGGATGTGGGACCCCTCACTGGACTATCAGTAACTTACCAGTAGCCATGCTTGCAAAGAAAAATGGCTTCCTTCCCCAGCAGCCTTCCAACTGCCAATAGCTCTTGAGCCAAGGGAAAGAGGGCCTTGTGAGCTGTTGATCAGGTTTTTAGTGCTAGAGTATCCTGGGTTTTATCTTGTGAGTGCTAAAGTTATATATAGAAGGCCGGAGGATGTGGAGAGGCCCACATTGTGGCCCTATGATAGTCAGCCCAAGATTGTAGCTATGAAGATGTGGACTCAGCGTGCCAGCCTGGTCACATGACCACTGTGCTCTTATCTAGGTCAGTGAGGGTGTGGTGACAGAGGGGATAAGAGTTCAACTCAACACAGAAGGAAGCAGCCTCTCCAAAGCCGTGATTGACAAACCTGCTCACACTCAGCAGCAGCGGCATCTACGGTGGCTAATTTTGTGTCAATTTGATTAAGTCACGGAATACCTAGGTCAAGATGTATCCATGAGGGTGTTTAGAATCTGTAGGCAGTGTGTGTGTGTGTGTGTGTGTGTGTGTGTGTGTAAGAGAGAGGGGGACAGAAACAAACAGTGACACATACAGAGACAGAGACACAGACAGAAACAGACAGACACAAACAGAGTGACCCAGAGAGAGATAGACACACATGTGAAGACACAGACACAGAGACAGACAGAGTAGTCAGGCTAGACTTGAGTGTAAGCTACTTGATCTGCTGTCTGTCTGAAGCAGATGTCGACCATGTCACCTCTAGTTGGTGGCATTGTTCTGGGGTGTTATGGAGCCTTTTTAGAGATGGAACCTAGCTGGCTGACACAGGGCTGTTGGGGGAGAAGCTAGAAGGGTCTCTCCCAGTCTCATTCCAGCCTCGTCTTTTCTGTTTCCTGATCAGCCATCTAGTAAGCTGTTTCACCCTCTTTGAACAGCAACTACTCCTACCACAGTGAAGATTGCCATGCTCCCCAGCCCTGGGGTCAACACCCCTCCACTGCAGTGTTGGTTCTGTTTGTGCCCCCCACCCCGTACTCCCCCGTGGCCAACCCCTCCCCCATCTGGTTCTGCTTGCCAGTGCTCACCCTGCCTTGCTAACCCCACTGTGAAACTGACCTAAAGGGACTTCTTCCTCACCTTAGTGGTCCCTGTAAGGTAGTCCATCCAGCAATGAGAAAAGAAATGAATATGAGACATGTCTGGCCTTACAGAGAAATCGTAAGGATGGAATGAGACCATGTCGATTACGCCTCTCACGCCTCAGCACATGGGGCGGGGAATTAAAAGTGCATGCTCTCCTCTCCTTCTGGTGGCTGCTGACATCAGGAGTCACGTGGTAGCAGAAGGGCAAGACCAGCTGACAGGGCTGTGCTGGGCCCGTGTGCTAGGCACGCAAAGGCTCCACAACAGGACACGGCTGCAGCCTGAGGTGTTTCTGCCACTTGAATCACATGACCTAGGAGATCCTACTGTGGTGGAAAAGGATAGAAAGTGGAATTTGACCAGTCAACTGGGGTTAATTCTTCTATAAGCCCTAGGCCATGCATGGCCTCTGTTGTAGAGACTGGAAATCCTTTGGCATATATCTGGGCCCTACGATAGGCAGAACATTTGAGCTGGGAGACAAAGCTGAAACTGCCTGTTGCAGACGGAGCCCCACCAGTACCATCAAAGACTGAAGCCACACAGCCCCAGCAGCCAGGTCTGATAGGAGAGAAGAGGTATATCTGGGACTGGGTCAGAGCAGCACAGAGGGACCAAGGTAGCCCAGAAAGCCCACTGTCCCTTTCTCTCAGGTCATGCCCACGGCTGTATGGAGAATCTGAAGGAGGCCAAGCCCTGGCTACTTTCCACGTATGTTCACTTGGCTCGAGTGTGAGACCAAGATGGATAACGGCTGAAGGACAGCCTCTAATGGGAATGTAGAGGACAGGGCTTTTCACCCACTTGGTTTTCATCCACTTCCTCCTTCCTTCAGGAGGCGCCCGTGGCTTGTCTCTGACACCCCCTCCCCTACCTCCTGTCTTCTCTAATAGAACCTGACATTTGTACTCGGGTCTGTTCCCTGACTCTTTCATTGGCCCGTGAAACACTCAGATGCCATTCATCTTCTATGAAAACTAAACTCTACTTTTTTTCCCTAGCCAAGTCTTAAGTGCATCAACGGGAACTATCCATTTCTCCCTCCCCTGGTCCTTCTCATCTATCAGGCCTCTGTGCCTGCCTTTTTCTCTATGGATCTGCCTTCTAAGAGATGCTTGCCCCATCTCTCAGCATCCCTCATGGCTGTCAGCTAACTGCAAACCATATTTGCTGTCTGTAAAATCAATCAAAATCTCTCTCTCTCTCTCTCTCTCTCTCTCTCTCTCTCTCTCTCTCTCTCTCTCTCCCCCCCTCCCCCGTCTTTTTAAAAAATTATTTACTCATTTTATGTATGTGAGTACACTGTCACTGTCTTCAGATGCACCAGAAGAGGGCATTGGCTCCCATTACAGATGGTAGTGAGCCACCATGTGGTTGCTGGGAATTGAACTCAAGACCTCTGGAAGAGCAGTCAGTGCTCTTAAACCACTGAGCCATCTCTCCAGCCCATAAAATCTCTTACAGCCTTTTAAGCTTGTGTCACAGTATTCCTTGGGCCTACTCCGCATGAGGCAAAGAATAGCTTATTAGGAGCATACATCTCAGCATTTCACATGCTGTATTAGTCTCCCAATGCAACTGGGCCTAAACACACAAACCAAACAGCTTAAACAACAGAAATTAATTTTCTCAAAACCCTGGAGGCTGACGGTTCAAAAGCAAGGTGCTGTTGGGATTGGTTTCTGTCTTGTAGTCCTTGTCTCTGCACCCACTCATGGCCTTTCCTCTGGACCTTCATGTAGCCTTCCTCTCGATATAACCTTTTCAGTTCTCTCTCTCTCTCTCTCTCTCTCTCTCTCTCTCTCTCTCTCTCTCTCTCTCTCTGTTTCTCTCTCTGATTTATTCATTTTTATTTCTTTGGCATTGGTGTTTTGCCTGTATATACATCTTTATGAGGGTCCCAGATCCCTGGAATTGGAGTTACAAACACTTGTGAGCTGCCATGTGGGTGCTGGAATTTAAACCTGGGTCCTCTGGAAGATTAGCTAATACTTTTAACCCTTGCATCATCTTTCTAGTCTCTCTGTTATCTCTTCTTAATAGTGCCAGTCCTTTGGGTCCAGGAGTAGGGCCTCACTTGAGTTCCCTTGTAAGGGCCCTTGTGTCAAGTTGACACAGCTAGAATTCTTTGAAAGGAGGGCACTTCAATTGAGAAGATGTCTCCATAAGACCAGTTTCTTAGTTAGTGATTGATGGGGGACAGTTCAGCCCATTGTAGGTGGTGCCATCCCTGGGCTGGTGGTCCTGGGTTCTAAGCAGACTTAGTAAATCATGAGGAGCAAGCCAGTAAGCAGCATCCCTCCATAGCCTCTGCATCCATCCGCTCCTGCCTTCAGGAACTCTCCTGCCCTGCTTAAGTTCCTTCCCTTGCTGCTTCTGATGATGAACTGATACATGGAATTGTGAGTGAAATAATCCCTTTCCTCCCCAAGTTGCCTTTGGTCATGGTATTTCATCACAGCAATAGTAACCATAAGATAGGCCCCCTCTCATTTAGTTACTATGGGGATTATGGTTACAATGTAAACATTTTGCAGAGACCTTGTTAAGCTATAGTGCATGCCTGCACATTTGTGTTGCTCTCAGAGAAGGACAGACTCCTTTGCAGGACTCTGCGGGACCTTTTTTTTTAATTTGACAATTCTCTAAGCTCATCTAGTAGTCATTTTTCCCTTTATGTCCCTTATGTCTCAACCCCAAAACATGTAGGCTTCTTAATTTTCTCAGCATCCAGTGTTTCTTCTCCCTTAAGTTTTCTTCTTTCCCATCTCCCCCTATTCCTTCATAATGTGTACTTGTTATTCAAAATTCAGCTCACATCTCTCCTTAGTAAGTTTTGCATACCTCATCTCCAAGTCAGAGCCCTGTCTTAGGTTTTTCTTCTCGTGTCTCCCTTCTCCCACAGTACTTAACACCTTGCAATGGAATCTTGTTTTGTTTAATGCTTCTTTTTTCTACTAGTTGGTACTATGGAATAGAAGTACCAACAGAGTAGACGTCACATCTGTTTGTCCACTTGCTGCTGCATCCCTGACACCCAACACGAAGCATCAAATACACACAGTGCTTAAATATAATCATTGAAATAATGTTTATAGGTTGAAGGTAGATTTAAAAAAAAAATAACATTTTCAGATTAAAGGAAGAAATAGTAGTCATGGTCAATAATTTAAAAGTCCAACCCATGGTAAAAGTGAGTATGATAATAATTTTATAACCTGATCAATTTTGGAAATTGTGGTGGTTTGATAGGTATGGCCCCCATGTGCTGGAATGCTTGGCCCATAGGGATGGCACTATTAGGAGGTGTGGCCTTGTTGGAGGAAGTGCGTCACTGTGTAGGTGGGCTTTGAGGACTTGTATATCCTCAAGCTACGTCTAGTATGGTACATAATCTCCTTCTGCTGCTTTTGGATCAAGATGTAGAAAGCTCTTGGCTCCTCCAGCAACATTACAAGATGTCTTTCTGCATGGTGCCATGCTTCCTGCCATGATGATAATAGACTAAACCTCAAAACTTGTAAGCCAGCCCCAAATTAAATGTTTTCTTTTATAAGAGTTGCCATGGCCATGGTAACTTCACAGCAATGAAACTCTAACTAAGACAGTTATGGCACAAAAAATCCTAGCTAGAGTCTATATGGTGATTGGTAAAGTTATATCTCTGCTCACACCATTCAAAAGTAAAAACTTTTTTTTTCTTTTTTCTTTCTTGGGAGCTGGGGACCGAACCCAGGGCCTTGCGTTTGCTAGGTAAGCGCTCCACCACTGAGCTAAATCCCCAACCCCAAAACTTTTTTTTTTAAGATGGCTGAATGCACTGTGAAAATCAATATGGAGGTTTCTCAAAAACTGAAAATGGGGCTGGAGAGATGGCTCAGTGGTTAAGAGCACCAACTGTTCTTCCAGAGGTCCTGAGTTCAAATCCCACCAACCATCTATACTGTGATCTGCCTCCAGAATGCTAGGATTTGAGGGTGAGCCACTGTCACCAGGCCTCAGGAATCCTTCTATGTCTCCATGCTTACTGCTGTGATACTCATGATAGCCAGGAAATGGAGCCAACTAGTTGTTCACCAACAACAGACACATGGATAAAACAAGCATGGTACATTCATTCATACAATGGAAGGTATGCAGCCATCAAGAAAAATGAAATAATAACATTTGCAGGTAGATGAATATGACTGGAAATCTGTTTGCTTATGTGAAGCAAAGCAAGTCACAAATGTTTTCTCCCACATGGGGAAACTGGATTCATAATTATCTATGTTTGTGTGTATATATACACATAGATATATACGTATACACACAATGTAGATTGTGTGTGTGTATGTGTGTGTGTGTGTGTGTGTGTGTGTGTGAGAGAGAGAGAGAGAGAGAGAGAGAGAGAGAGAGAGAGAGAGAGAAGAGAGAGAGAGAGAGAGAGAGAAGAACTAGGGCTTCTGTGAGCTTTTGAAACCACAAAGCCCACTCCCAGTGACACACCTCCAACAAGCCACACCTCCTAGTCCTTCCTAAACAGTTCACCAACCTGGAACCAAGCATTCAATACCTGAGCCCATGTGGACCATTCTCATTCAAACCATGACAGGGTTCATGTTAAGGGAAAAGATCCTAAGGTGGGGGAAACTAGAGTAATAATTGAGTATAAGTAGTTGGGAAGCATAAGCTGGGAGGGTTGGGAGAAGAAAGTGAGCCAACTAGAGCACAGCGGCATTGAGGAGGGGAGTAGGGAGGGGAACGAATGAGAACAAAGTACAGTGATGCCAGGGCAAAATCTGTTACTTTTCATGATAACCTAAATTTAAAAGGGCTGAAAAGTTTCAATCCATGCTTCTTTGCAACCAATTCTTTGCTGTTCCTTCTACACAATAAGGAGGAGTGCCCGATTATCTTGTTCCAGACGGCTCTTGTGCCCGTTCTTAGCCAACAGAATCCACGGAAGTAATGTTATAGGAAGCCTGTGTCCCACATCCTCTTGTGATCTTATGGCGTCTCTTCATCCCCTCGGACTCTTGCCTTAAGACCACCGAGTAGAGACGTTGGCTTAGCAGCCCGGAGAGTGAAAGGCCACACTAAGCACGATCAAGATGACTCAAAACAATCGCCTCCAACTTACAGACATGAGAATGAGACTCCTCTAGGCCCCTGTCTCTGTCAGCATTCCAGCCAAAACCAGTCATTTAAGGGAGCCAAGAGATACCATCAAGGAAGCTGGCAGAGTTTGGGAGAATAAAGGTCTGCTAGACAGATTGTTACCAGAAGACTCGATGGGTTGCTCGTCCTAATTGACCTGAGACCAACTGACTTCCCCTCTTCTCTGCCACCTCACTGTCTCCCTGTTACACGGGTATCACTCACCAAACTTCCAAACAATCGCTGTTCCCAGTCATAGAGCCAAAGAAGAAGGTGGACAGACAGAACAGAGGATCTTCAACTATGTCTCTGTGTAACTCTGATTGAGTCAGGATGTAAGGACAGCCTCAGAGGCCACTTTCTTGTGGAAGCTGGCAGCACTGCTCCCCTGCGACATGAAAGCCCCCAAGTGAGAAGCCAGAGGCATCTCATACTCCCCGGGTTGGCTGCAGCTTCTATACCTGCAATGCAACCCGGGGTTTCTGTTTAGAGGAAAAGCTCCTTCCAATGATGGGGGAACGCATCTGCGAATGTTAGAAGTCCTCCTACATGTCCTTACACAGACCCGTCCAAAGGCAGAATCAGCCATGGCAGCACAGTTTGTGGTCCAAAAAAAAAAAAAACAAAACAAAACAAAATAAAACAAAACAAAAACAAAAACAAAAAGTAAAAAACAAAACAACAACAACAAAAAAAAAATCCCCAAAACCAAAACAAAACCCAATAACCAAAAACCAAAAACCCTGGGCTGGTAGTTAAGAGCTCTGACTGCTCTTCCAGAGGTCTTCAGTTCAATTCCCAGCAACCACATGGTGGCTCACAACCATCTGTAATGAGGTCTGGTGTGTCTGAAGACAGCTACAGTGTACTCGTATAAAATAAATAAATAAATAAATAAATAAATAAATATTTAAAAAAAAAGCAAAAAACCCCAAATGTTTCAACACAAGACAGGTAAGTATTTACCAAATGGGACACTTGAATACATAGATGTGGTTAAACTTCAAAATGATTATCACTGAGTAGAATCAGGATGTTGAAGCCACAAAAAGTATACTATGAAAGTTCAAACCAGGTGTGGTGACACACACCTTTAATCCCAGGACTCGGGAGGCAGAGGCAGGGGGATCTTTGTGAGTTCTGGGCCAGCCTGGTCTACAGAGTGAGTGAGTTTCAGGACATCCAGGGGGGATTACACAGAGAAATCCTGTCTCAAAATAAACAAACAGAAAACAAGAAAAGGAAGGAAGGAAGGAAGGAAGGAGAGAGAGAGAGAAAGAAAGAAAGAAAGAAAGAGAAAAAAAGAAAGAAAGAAAGAAAGAAAGAAAGAAAGAAAGAAAGAAGAAATGGGGAGCTCAAAATCAAGTATTTAGGACGCACTTGAGTTTTTATCTGTTTATGCACAGAGGTACAAAATAACACCTCTGAGGGAGAGGGCTTCTGGGGGACAGGACTGAGGAGGGGTACACCAGAGCTTTGAATACGTGTCCATGATTTAAGAAAACTGCAGAAAAGTCAGCAACTGCAAAACTAGATAGATGGCAGATATTACTGTCCGTATTTTATGTTTTAGAATCATAAGATAAAAAAGCATATTAAGTCCCCTTCTCTCCTGACCAAATATCTTTTCTTTAGTTCAGTGTCTCCCGTGTAATGACATAGAGTGTCTTTATGCATAGAGTGTCTGGCTGATTTGGAACTTGCCATGTAGGTCAGGCTGGACTTGAATTTGTGGTAACCTTGACTTTGCCTTCCAAATACTGGGATTATAGCTGTGGGCTACCACACAACCAACAGACAATGAAGTTTTAAACTAGGGAGCAAGACAGTGCTTCTACAACTCTGACATTCGGATTTCTTGGAGATCTTGTTAAAATCTGTATTGCAAATTTGTAGACCCAGGGATAAGTTAGAGCTTGAGAGTCTGCATTCCCAAAGCTTCTAGAACATGCAAAATAAGCTTGCCCTCAGATCACACTTTGCTAGGGTCCTGCTGAGTCCCTTCCAGTTATATGAATCTAGGCGTGTCTTAGAGTCCCACTGACATCCTGAAGTGTTCAAGCCTGTATAGGTAGGTGGTATTAGGATGGATGGAAGTGGGAGAAAGGCCTGGGTCTGTGGAAACATCAGGGTTCCAGACAGTGGCTCAACCTTCTACACAGATATAAATCTAGCTCTCTTATGCTTTTGGCCCCTCACATGTAACTCAGGGCCCTGGAATCCAAACACACACACACACACACACACACACACACACACACACACACACACACACACACACACACGGAGAAGGGGAATGGGGAATGGGAAGGGAGGGGGATAGAGGGAGGGATATTGGTAACATTTAAGTGGCCAGCGAGGTCAAAAGCTGCAGTTTAGAGGGCTGGTAATTCAGTGTATTTTGTTGTTTTGACTCCAAATCTGCAGAGTAACAGGCTGAACACTGAGGCATGCATTCTATATTACAGTCTTGGCTTAGACCCTTTCTTTTTTTTAAGGGAACAGATGAAGGCCTTCAACTAATTGGATGAGGCCCACCTAAAACATTGAATGTAATCTACTTTACTCCAAGACACAGCTTTTGGTGTTAACCTGTCTTTTAAGAAAACGCTCTCGAGTTTAGGTGGGTGTTGTCTGATGGAACATCTGAGCAATGTAGTCTGGCCAAGTGAAACATATACATCCATCACAGTCCCTAGTAGGAGCCCTAGGGTGCTGAGCGCAATGAGCCTGATTAGCAGTGTTTCGCTGGCCTTGCAGCTAACTCAACTGCTGCGGGAGCTGTGGCTGGGAGCTGTGGCTGGGAGCCGGGGCTGGGAGCCGGGGCTGGGAGCTGTGGCTGGGAGCCGGGGCTGGGAGCCGGGGCTGGGAGAGGGTTATTCATGCATGAAGTGTCTCCAGGAAAGCGCTTTCCTCGTCTCCGATGATCACCCCAGACTTTACCTCAGATGCCTTTCCTCTCTGCTGATTCTGCTCCGTATTGTGCCCTGTCATAAATCACATCTACGGATCTTTCCAGTCCTATCACTGGATTATTGATCAAGGGCAATCTTGGAGACGCCTATTTACTTACCTCCAACTGCTTTGATCTGGACTTGGCCGGCCTCCAGCTCCAGTGAGCAGCGCCTCTCCCTGACCCTATACTCCGCAGCTCCCCATTCAGCCACCTATACGGTATCCAAATCGGCTGAGCCATCTCGTGCCTCGCATGTGCTAACTTCCACGATACCAAGTCTCAGCATGTTTCGTTAACTGGTGCTGCGGAGCACGCCGCCTCCAGACCCTGTGGCTTAAGACAACAATAGCTCATCGCTTCTCCTATCTCCGTGGGTTGATGAGTCAGGCAGTTCTGCTTCCCAGGGGTTGACCGGGAATCTAGGGTGGAAATCTCTACTGGCTCCACCCCCTTAGATGGCAGCACCGGCTGTTAGTTCAACGGAGGCTAATGGCCAAGGTCAGGGTTCTCTTCCATAAGAGGCTTCTGTGTGAGACTGGTTGATTTTCTTCAGAGCACGGTGGGTCGGTTCCAGGAAAAAAAAATATTCATAAAGAGCAAGAACATAGCAAGCTGCAGCTTGCATCAATCATGCTGATAAACCATCGAGGTAAGCCAGTGCCCAGGCCAAGCTCAGCACCGTCATGGGAGGGAGCTACACAAAGAGACTAGTGCTTGAGGGTGGAGTTCACTGGAGATCGCCAAACGCAGTATGTCATTTATTCAAGTCTTCTTGGACCTTTTTATGGCCCTCCTGTGTACTTAACTTATAGCACTTACCCCATCAGCTTGAAGCAGTATGTTTGGTTGCAAGAATTTTCCTGGACTGGAGCTCCTTTGAGAGCAAACACCATCTCTCCGTCCTCCCTCTATCCCAGTCCTAACTACGCTGCGCTAGAAGGATTCATGGTGAATTGGGGGAGACACGATTACCATCTATTTCCTACTTGCCAGACTCAGGCCCTATCGTAGTCACCTCAGTTAGACTTTGGAAGTTGAATAGACGCTGTCCTCACTCAGAGTGTGCAGCCAGGTCCTGGAAATAGATTCCTGACAGATCGGAAGCATCTAATAACCCTTGGTGGGAAAAATAAACACATGACTGAGCGAACTTCCTAGTTAATCATTGAGATTTTCAAGTCACCCGATTCTTTCTCTTTGTGACAGGCTCTCCCTCTGGTGCCCTGGCTGGCTCGGAAGATACTATGTAGGTGGAACTGTCCTAAACCTCTTAAGGATCCACCTGCCTCCACCCCCTGGGGTGCTAGGGTTATTGATGGGTTCCACGGTATCTTGTTTTTCAGTTTATATATATGTTTTTAGACATGCTCTGTGGTCAAGTTGAGAAAGAACACACAGATGAAGCGGGTCCATCAGAGTTGTCTTTAGGAAGCTTCTCTGGCCTCTCTTTGGGACTATTCCCTAGGAACACAGTTTCACTTGCTAAATCATGTTGTACAGCTTTGTGTCTCTGGGTTAGGAAAGGACAAGGCACACCCCATAGATGTGTTCTCTGCTTCCCAGACTCCGGGGTTCGGAGCTCCTAATGCAGGCTCCATCTGGCTCTATAAATAGTCACAGACACATCTTCAGCGGCAACACACTAGAGTGTGGCAATCCATTGTGAACTCAGCTCCTCCCTATTGCAAAATTCTGACTTCATCAGAGAACAGCAGGGGTGAATCATTCCCTGTACAGAGGTTCCAATGACATCATTTACTTTTTAAGAACCAGAGGGAGAGGGAGAGGGAGAGAGAGAAGTTGGTGTTCTGTTCTGTGTTCCTCTTTGGGGACAAGGTTCTCTACTCCGCTGTAGGCGCCCTGGGAACAACTCCTTACCTAAGTAAGACCTCTTCCAGCTTCTGTCTTTTGAATGTCATGTTTAAAACTCAAATAAAAGGTTTGACCTAGTGGTTTGGTTATTCAATATGGTCAATCCTGAAACATATATACAAGTAACAAGTAACCTGAGTAGGTTCTATTTAGGAGTGGTGTATGTGTGTATGTGTGTATGTGTGTATGTGTGTATGTGTGCGTGTGCGTGTGTGTGTGTGTGTGTGTGTGCAAAATAACAATAAAAAAGGGGGCCATGAATTTTTTTTTTTTGGTTCTTTTTTTCGGAGCTGGGGACTGAACCCAGGGCCTTGCGCTTCCTAGGCAAGCGCTCTACCACTGAGCTAAATCCCCAACCCCCGGGGGCCATGAATTTTAAAGAGGGACATATAGGAGGATTTGGAGGGAGCAAAGAGAAAGGAGAAATGATGTAATTATAATATCTAAGATATAATATATATGAATAAGTACACGGGGGGGCGCTAGAGAGATGGCTCAGAGGTTAAGAGCACTGGTTGCTCTTTCAGAGGTCCTGAATTCGATTCCCAGCAACCACATGGTGGCTCACAACCATCTGTAATGGGATCTGATGCCCTCTTCTGGTGCGTCTGAAGACAGCTACAGTGTGCTTATACATAATAAATAAATCTTGAAAAAAAAGGCTGGGCAGTGGTGGCACATGCCTTTGATGCCAATGCTCAGGTGACAGAGGCAAGCAGATCTCTGAGTTTGAGGCCAGCCTGGTCTACAGAGTGAGTTCCAGGACACCAGAGCTACACAGAGAGACCCTGTCTTGAAAAACCAAAAAAAGTAAAGAATTTGAGGAAGGAAGGGAAGAGGAAGGGAGGGGAGGAAGGAAAAATAAAAAGATCGTCTTTCTGTTTCTATAAAAAGATTCTTTTTTATTATTTTTAAGCTTTTTCTTATTATTATTGAAAGGATCGGTAAGGGTTCAGGATCCCCAAGAGCAAGTTCTTAGAACAAAGGAGATTTGTTTGCCCCGGAGGAACAAAGGGCAGGGAATAAGAGACAAAGACTGGAGAGATAGGGGATGAGGAAGAAGGGGAAGGGAACAAGGGAGAGGGGGGAAGGGGTGTTTGTCCAGGAGCTCGACAAAGGACTGCCTCTGGATCGAGAGGAGACAGATGGGGCCCACAGGCAAAGGGCGGTTTATAAAGGTAAAATGGGGAATGCTGAGTTAGGATGAGGTGCTGAACTTTAACTGGGCACATTAATCAGGTGATTGAACCAATGGGGGCTTTGGAGTGCTGGACTTCTATGCTGTGATAGCTGGACCTTGGAAGTCAGCCTCAGGAGGAAATAGCCAAATAAGGGCAGGGAGCTCGGGGGCTAGCTGTAGGAATGCAACCGAACAGTTTTAGCAAAGCGGAGAGAATGGAGAAGGGCAAAGCCAGCCAGAGCCATGTCTGTCGTGCTCAGGCAGCGGGAGTTCCTACAGTTATTAGGGTTCCTTCAATTAATCTTCACACACTGTTGAGACTATTGCCAGCAGACAGTTGTATGGAGGTCAGTTCTCTCCTTCCTTCCTGGGCTTCCATGACTGGTTGAACCAGCCCCATGTCTGTGTAGTAAGCATCTTTATCTGCTTAGCCACCACAGCAGCTCTGGTTTTTGTTTCAGCAAAAGGGCTGACAGTATTTATCGCCAGCTCCCCCTGTATCCATATAAATGGAGTTCGTCCACCTCAGAATCCAAACTGTTGGAGTTAGCCTGACCCATCTGTGCTTTTATTGAGTAGCACCTGCTTTATTCTTCAATTCTGGGTTTCTAGCCAGGGTGTGGTGGTACCCGCCTTTCATCCCTGCACTGGGGAGGCAGGGGCAGGCGGATCTCTTAGGTTAGAAGTGAGCCTGGACTACAGAGTGAGTTTGAGGACAGCCAGGGCTACACAGAGAAACCCTGACTTGGAAAAACAAATAACAAACCAAAGATTTAAAAATTAAGTAAATAATTAAACAGACAGACTCTACAGTGTAGCTATACCACACTTCCTTAGCACCCCATTGTTGCTACGTATCTACTGTCTCACTGACAGTTATGCTCTGGCAGAAAGCCTGTGGAGATGTGATATGTTTATATCTTAATTTTTCTGTTTTTTAAATTTTTTACAAGTGCTGAAACTTACAAAGACCTACAAGGAATGACTTGTTTGGGCTTTTGACACGAGGTTCCTCCTTTTCTGCGTCGCAGTGACGAATCCATGTAGTTCCGGATGAATTACTAAATGTGTGTGCATTTGCAGCTAACACCCCCAAACCTACAGCATCTGCAGAATGGATTTCGTAACGATGCCCTTGTGTAATAGCAAGTCCCCTGGCCTTCTTTCCTCTCTGTGCTCCCCGCTCTGTCCTGGGAGGCAAAGCTCAGACTCCTCTCAGCAGGCAAACCTCACCCTTGGAAAGAGGAACCTGTTTTCTTCTGCTGCTTAGGGCTGTCTCTCCCTTCCTCGCCATCAGACAGCTTTGGTTGGAAACTTTATACAAAATCTGCACAGCAAATGTCTCAGATGTTCCATTTGCCGCCCCGACCCCCAACCCGGGAAAGGCAATCTCTCCTTATCCCAGGCCTGGTTCAAGTGTTTTATTTACTGTCTGTTCTTTATTTACATATCTGTGTGATATCACCCAGGACTGTGTGTTTACATTTTCTAATGATTCCGTCGACTGTTTTACCTTCATGTCCCAACCCCCACCCTGTCGATCTATGCTTATTAAATCAAAATGGGTAAGGCAGAGGTTCGCAGAGGACTTCCTGAGAACACTCTACATCCAAAGTTCAGGTTGTGTTTGTCTTTTTCTAAAATTGAGCTTGGACAAAGATATTGGACTTTGCTATTCTCTTTCTCATTCTCCCTCTGTCCCTCTCTTCTCTCCCACCCCCCCCACCCGTGTGTGTGTGTGTGTGTGCGTGTGTGTGTGTGTGTGTGTGCGTGTGTGCGTGTGTGCACGCACTCCGTAGCTCAATAAGAAATAAGCATACAGATTTATTTCCCTCCCATGTGTGGGTACTGGAGGGCGACTAAGTACCCAGGACCCCAGGAAGGATTCAGAGGTCTATAAACCTTCACAAGCAGGAAAAGTAGATAGTTTGGGGGAGACAGGAAGGACAAGAAAACCTGATCTGCTGACTCTGAAAGAAAATTAGTCAAAATGCAAAATATAGCTAACAACCTCAACTGAAGGGAGAGTATCCTGAAAAGGATGGGGGAGGGGGCATGGTGGAACCGCAGCCACTTGGAATGCTGAGAGAGGAAGCTTTGGAATTGGAGACCAGCCTGGGTAACATAAAAAGACCCTGTCTCAGGTTGAGGATACATCCCAGTTGGTACAATGCTTGCCTAGCCCGCACGCACCCTGGGTCTGATTCCCAGCACTCTATAAAACTAGGTATGACACATTTAGGTCCAGCCTAGGCTACAGGGAACCCTCTCTGAAGAAAAAGAAAGCAGATCTTGTTTTACTTTTTAAAAAATATACATTGGGGACTAGAGAGATGGCTCAGCAAATTAAGAGCACTTGTTCAGAAAACAAGTTTGGATCCCAGCACCATGTTGCAATTCATAACCCTGCGTAACTTCACTTCCAGGGGATTTGATGCCCTCGTCTGACCTTCATGGGCATGCGACATATAGACATACATGTAGGCAAAACACTCACATACATAAAATAAATCTAAAGCACAGTATGCATTTTTATATACACAGACCACAACCACCACCATCACCACCAGGTAAGCAGTAACTGAAGGGGAAGGGGACTCTTATCTTCCAGACCGCAGCGTCCCTGTGGTTGTCTGAATCTGATAATGAATTTGGGCCACATTGAAGCAGATCCTACAGGAAAGAGCAGGACGATTCCAGTTAAGCTGTGACTGCTTGAGTTGGTTTAGAAGTCAGGACACCACGGAACCGTCAGGCATTTCTGAGCAGCGCTGTAGGAATACAATGCCAGCCACACGCACGCAGACTTACATTTCACTCCGTCCAGAGCATTGCCACTTTGACGTGTAGTTTATGCAGCAGTGAATAACGAGTTCTGACGCCACGGGGTACTTTATAAAGTCACACACAGCACGTCTTTATTTGTTTATTAAACTTATGGTGAAAATAAAATCTGCTTTTAGACTTCATAAAATTTCCAGTAGAAAAATAGATTCACCTCTCCGGTGTTTTACAAACAAACCTAATCTAAATATTAGGACTTTTTTTTAATCTTCCTTTTTTTTTTTTCAACTGACTTTGACTTTCTTTAAAAACAAACAGCAAACCAGAAAACAAAAACAAAAACCAGAGCCAACGAGCTTTATTTTCATTTCATTCTTTAGGTGTTTTACCTGCATGTATATCTGCGTGAAAATGTTGGATCCCCTCCCCTGAAATTGGTGGTGACCGACTGTTGGGAGGTGTTATGTGGGTGCTGGGAGTTGAAGCCTGGTGTTTTGGAAGAACAGTTAGTGTTCTTAACCACAGAGCTATCTCTCCTGCCCTTAAAAAAAAGGCATTATTTATCTACACTGTGCGTGTGTGTGTGTGTGTGTGTGTGTGTGTGTGTGTGTGTGTGTGTGTGTGCATTTTAAGCACCACTGGCTGTCAGAAGGGCACTTTAGGGACCCATCATGTGGGTCTCAGGAATTAAACTATGGCTCTCATCCTTGGCCACTGAGCCATCTCACGGCCAACTGCTAAGCCTTTACAGAAAGAGTCCCATGTCCCGGGCCATGAAGTTGCTCCGTGGCCAAGAATTTCCTTGAAATCCTAATCTGCCTGCTTCACTCCCCTCCCACCATGACAGTTTATTTGGTTCTGGGGCTCGAACTCAAGGCTCTGGCAGGCTAGGCAAGCACTCTACCAACTGTATACACACATCTCAGCCCTTCTAACGTCAGTCTTGACTATTTCAGTTAAAATTTGACACTAGAGTTAATTCCTTCGTGGTGTGAGGGACACCTCAAGTACTTGTACCCACCCGTGGTTGGTGGCAGTAGCACAGCTTTGGAGCAGCAACGCCAGTGCCCTTTATATCTTTCCCCAGATTCCGGGTTAGACAGAAAGAGAGGTCAGACCGAAAGGTCATTGTCCAAGTTCCCAGGTTTAATAGTCATACTATGTTGGTTCTCTGAGGAATTCGCTATTCTGTTTTGAAACCCCAAGTCAAATTAGGTCTCAAGTTAAGGGACAGAGGAGCTGGAGAGCAACACACACACACACACACACACACACACACACACACACACACACACAACAAACGTGTAAAAAAAAAAAAAATTCACAAAGAATCTTCTTGTGAAATTTTTTAGAGTTTTATATCTTGTAAAGGATTTTAAAATAAAAATATTCACAAATGCTAATTTCAAGTGCTTTCTCTCTCTCTTTTTTTTTTTTTTTTTTTTTTAAAGAAAAATGTTAGAGAGAGTGCCACAAGGTGGCACTAAAATCTAGTGAAAATTCCAGTCTCTGGATTGATCTGGTCTGATCTAGTAGGGTGTGATTTACAGCTGCCCCTGGGGGTTGGGGAAACAGCAACAACAACAAAACCCACAAAACAAACAAAGGGCAGATAAAATAGGTTGCAGACCAGAAATAGATTAGCCCCTTAATGTTGGAAAGATAATTTCTGCCCTCACACTGGTATGAGCATGTTACCCATCATATACTGAATCTATGTATTCATAACTCCTGGGGAAGAATTAAATGTAGCCATTGCCTTGCAATGAAAGTGCATTTTGAAGGATGTAGGGCTGGACAAGGGGGTACTATAAATCCCATGCCACCAAGTTTGGAAAAGTTAATCCTATGAACAGTGAGGTCTGTGAAGCCCTTCGACAGTCCTTGAGAAGGCCAAGTGTTTTGAGTGTGAAAAAATGCCAGGAAGAAGCCGCAGGAGAATGAGAATTTTCTCCCTCTTTACTTTGGCATACTTTGCCCACTTTGTATTTTTAGCAATTATTTCAATATAGAGATTTGAGCTTGGAACACCCCGTATAATACGTCTGGAAATCAGGAAGTGAGTGGACCTAATCCTGTTTCCTGATTCTTTGTTTTTAAGTTGTTGTTTTTTTTAAGAACCACATGGTACAAAGCTCTGTTTTATATTTTCTTAATATTTAAAGCTGAAAGACATGGCCAACATTCCCAAGCTATATTAAGACCACGGGAAACAATGCTAACAAAGCAGCAATCAAACGTATTAACTAAGAGGAGAAGAATATGTGTAGATAATATTTTTTCCCGTAACAGGCATATGTGCATATGTGGTGTGTGTGTGTGTGTGTGTGTGTGTGTGTGTGTGTGTGTGTGTGTGTGTGCGCGCAGACTGACTTCCTAAACCAATAACAAACAAAACCATGTGACAGTTCCTTAGGTCTGAAAAACTAGAGCGGAGAAAAACAAAGACTGGGCCCTGAGATGGAGATAATCCAGAGAGAGTATAGGAAACACAGCTCTTCTGGCTCTAATGGAACAGTATAACTTCATCATATCTGTACAGATACATAGAAACTGTAACATGGGAATCCTATGTGAAAACAGTGGCTACTGACTGTATGGGTTTGGTCAGATTATAGCAGAACCTAGTGTTAAGAACTAAAAAGCTCCACTTTTGAGAAATCGGGTTAGCGCCCAAAGTCATCTGCCCCTCCCCTTATCCCTCTCTCTTATTTTGTTGCCCAGACTGATCTCCAACCCCTTAGAGGCAAAACCTCAACTCCCGAGCCTCCTGTGTGTCTGGGTCTACAGGTGGACAGGCCTACCACCGCACCAACCATTTACTGATTCTTGCAAAGGACCAGGCATAGTGCTAGGTCTTCCAAGATGCTCAGATGACACGAAATCCTGGCCCTCAGACAACTCACAGTCCAGGGAAGGAGACAAAGAAATGGGCACTATCCTCATGGTGGGTCATTTCCTCTACTCTAGATAGAGCTTTTTCTTAGCTGGTACCCTTAGCCTAGTCCTCCATGAGGGACCCCAAGCAGCTATATTAAGCCATTTTCTTTCCTCTTTTTTCCCTTTGTTCAGTTTCTCTTTTCGGAGGAAGACCCTCGGTGACTCCCTTTGCTGCTTTCTGCCTTTTCTATTTCTTACAATGGACTGACTTAAATCCTTTAAGATAGGAGGAGGTGTCATCTCCTGCAGGATGGGCTAATTCACCGATTAAGACCCGGTGTATGCCAAGAAACTTTATTCTCTACGCAGTAACCGTGTGCCCGCCTGCAAGTCCCCTGTGAGGCTGACTGCATGCCTATTTCCCCAGCGTTAAGCCTTTCTCCTCGATGAGAGCTGTTGGAGTGGATGGGTTTTCTTGCACAGTGTACTTCAAGCAGTTCTCTGGCTTTAGGACTGGAATCAGATGTAATGTTGTAGAACTGGGTGAAGGTTGCCTAAGATGGATGGTTTCTTTTTCAGCGGAATGCCCTCTGTACCTCTCTTTCCTTTGTCCTACAGCTGTGCCTTTTCTAGATTCTCATCTTCTTCACCCGGAGACCTAAGTGCGGGCCTTGAAGAGAAAAGCCTAGAGAGGACTCACCCAGGCCCACACAATTTACTGTGGGCTTCTCTCTGTGCAAAGGCTGCCTCTGAGAAAGTACCAGAGTTCGGCCCAGAGCAGAAGAGGGTTTAGTCACCCAAAGAAAGTAAGAAAGAATGAAACCCTTGGGTAGGTAACAAAAAAAAAAAAAAAAAAAAAAAAACCCAAAAAAACCGAGCATGGGTGTCTGTTTAAGTGAAAACAAAATCTCGTTAAAGGCGCCGCCCTTCCCCCCCATGTTTGATCGGGAGTTCGATCCGAAGCTAGATAAATCTTAAGCTGTGGGAGCAGCCAACGCCCCACAAAAGTGTAGCTCGGCTCGGAACTGCCCGCCCAGACCCGGAGGGCTCCAGGCTGCCTGCTCCACCGTGTCGCGCTTAGAGAGGCTGCGACGAAGGCGGGGACCCGGCTGCTACACAACCCTACGGGGCGGTCGCTGCGCAGACTCCACAGTAACCGCCTCTCCCAGCCCGGCGGACAGGGCTGTCAATCAAGCTGACGCGAACCCGCCTTCGGACTGCAGCGGTCGGCCAATCGGAGCTAAGCTCCGCAGCGATGAGCTCAGCCCTATGGCTTCCCATTGGGTGGCTATATTAAGAAAGTGGCCGGACTCTTTAAATAGCGGGCGCTAGGGCCGCAGCCCGCATCTGCCACCGCAGTCCGCTTGTCGTCGCCTGCGCCCCTGTACCCTAGGTCTGGAGAAGAACCCGCCCCGGGAAAGAAGCTAGGCCGGGTCCGCAACATCAGCCATCGCCTCGCACAAAGCAGCGCAGCTCCGGGACAGCCGAGAACCACACAGCACCACCCGGCAGCAGCGCGGCGACACTCCGTGCATCGTATGCCCCTGCGCCCCTGCCGCGGCAGCCGGAGCGCCCCGAGAGAACGCTCCACCGCGGGGTCCAGGTGCAGTTAGCGTGCTTAGCCCGCATCGCGCGGTCGCGGGAGAGCGGGAAGCGGCAAGCAGGGAGCGGGACGGCGGCGAGGCGCTCGCGGGCCCCTCCTGCTGCCCGCGCCCGGCGAGCTCATGGCGGCCATCCGCAAGAAGCTGGTGGTGGTGGGCGACGGCGCGTGCGGCAAGACGTGCCTGCTGATCGTGTTCAGTAAGGACGAGTTCCCCGAAGTGTACGTGCCCACCGTGTTCGAGAACTATGTGGCGGACATCGAGGTGGACGGCAAGCAGGTGGAGCTGGCGCTGTGGGACACGGCGGGCCAGGAGGACTACGATCGTTTACGGCCGCTCTCCTACCCGGACACCGACGTCATCCTTATGTGCTTCTCGGTAGACAGCCCGGACTCTCTCGAGAACATCCCCGAGAAGTGGGTGCCCGAGGTAAAGCACTTCTGCCCCAATGTGCCCATCATCTTGGTGGCCAACAAAAAAGACCTGCGCAGCGATGAGCATGTCCGCACGGAGCTGGCCCGCATGAAGCAGGAGCCAGTGCGCACGGATGACGGCCGCGCCATGGCGGTGCGCATCCAAGCCTATGACTACCTCGAGTGCTCGGCCAAGACCAAGGAGGGCGTGCGCGAGGTTTTCGAGACGGCCACGCGCGCCGCGCTGCAGAAGCGCTACGGATCCCAGAATGGCTGCATCAACTGCTGCAAGGTGCTATGAGGGCCGCGCCCTGCCTCACGCCCTTGCCAGCGTGGCTCCCCCTCCTTGGCCCGGTCGCCCACTAACCCGGAGAAAGGGAGACCCCTGCCCCCGAGGACACCACCAGACTGCCTGACATCTGCTGGTGGCTCTGGCTGGTCACGCTGAAAATTAGCGTGGGCACCGAGCTCCCCCCTTCCCAGTGTCTGTGTGTGTCCAGCTGTGTGGCACAGGCCTGGGCGCCCTGCTGAGTGCCAAGGGGTTCCTGAGCGTCCTTTTCTAAAGAGCCAGGCCTCGAAGTGTGGTTGTGTGTGTGTACGACTCCCTACACCCCTACCCCACTCCTGCCCCACCCCCGCCTCTGGTTTCCCCAGGGGCACGCAGAGTGGTTGAGCCCCAGCAGATGTTCGCTTGTAACCAGCAAGCCACTACTGTTGCTCCATGTCTGTAACATAGACCCCCTGGAATCACGGGAGGGGAGGGCTGGGGAGGATGGGGATGTTACATAAATACAGATTTTATTTTCGGAGGCAGAATGGTATTGTTTAGTGGTGAGTGGTGTGACCAGGGCCCATGAGCAACTCTTCCCAGGCTGGGTCAGGAGCCCACCCATCCAAGCATGAACTGGACTCGGCCATCTTTCCACACCCTGGGGAAGACATTTGCAACTGACTTGGGGTTGAGAGGAAGCAGCTCCCAGACACAGTGTCTCCTGGGCCAAGCCCCAGCGAACCTCCTTTCCAGCCACCTGCAGAGGATCCAGGGTGTGCTGTGGGGTCACTTTTGCCATAAGCGAACTTTGTGCCTGTCCTACAAGTGAACATTGTTCAGTCCGAGAGACTATTGTTGCTGAATTTATTTAAAGGCTGAAGCTTTTTTTGTTGTTGATGAAAGAATTCTTTGCACAATTGTCCCATTGTTTGACACCCAGTGCACTTGTCATTTGCATAAGGCAGCATTCTGACCACACTTGTATGCTGTAACCTCATCTACTTCTGATGTTTTTTTTTTTTAAACAAACTATGATGACTTTAAGGAGATTACAAAAAAGATTCTAATTTTTGCTTTGTTTTCTTGAAAAAAGTGTCAACCATGTGACTTTTTAAAAATTTGTGTAGCATACGCACAGTTTTGGTAAAGGAAGGCAACACGTATTGGGGTCTATTTAAACCTCCCTCCCTCCCCCCACAAGACAAGTCTCTTCATCTATGTGAAATTTTCTGTACATTCTCTGTGCAGAGCAAAGCTTCCTCTTCCTTATTCCCTCTTTTCCCAGCCCAGTGGTACTTCTACTAAATTGTCTTGTTTTGTTTTTGTTTTATTTTTTTTTAAAATAAACTGACAGATGACAAAGTGGTGAGCTTATGATGTTTACATAAAAGTTCTATAAGCTGTGTATACAGTTTTTTATGTAAAATATTAAAAGACTATGATGATGACATTTATAAACGGCTCCTGTGGCTTAATAGTGTCATAGAAAACGTCTGAAGTGGGGGGGTAAGGGAAGAGACCCTTTCTGGCAGTAACTGCTTCTATTTGGTAAATATGGTCAATGAACCTAGCACCTTTTAGGGGTTGGGTGACCCCAAGAGGCCAGGTTATTCCTGTCAGATTCCCTGAGGCGGATAAGCTTGTCAACCAGACACCCAGAGTGTACTAATTATTGTGAATTTAGTCCTATTACGTGAGGCCAAAGGTCTTGGTTTGACTTCGTCTGTAGGTCTTTAAAAAGTATCTGAGGTTTATTCTGGGGTGCTGCTTGTCTCACTTTGACAACAAGAGAGGTTGTCATTTGTGAACGTTAAACTTAGATGACTTTTTTTTTTTTTAATGTTTTTAGGGGTGGTTAATCACATGCAGGGCCAGGCTAGGAATTAACTGGTGGGGTATAGCCTGGTAGTGGTGGGGCAGTGGTGGTGGATGCCTTCGATCCAGCAGAGGTGGGCGAATCTCTGAGTTCGAGCGTCTATGGAGTGTGTTCCGGGACTACAGAGAAACCCTGTCTCAAAAACAAACAAAAATACTCCCAGAAACTAAGCCGGTATCTCTGAGAAAGGGATATGTGTGTGGCGTTCTTGAGTGGAAGCCTTGGGAGGGAGTTGAAATAAGGAGCTGGCTCTTTAATTACAGAACTTTTGCCTGAATGTTTACAAAGGAACCCATGATGCCTTCCTCTAAGGACCAGAAAGGGCCCTGGGTGACTAGAGCAGACTTTGAGACTTGAATTTGAGATTCAGTATTGAGGCCCCCTAATTTCAGACAGGCTTCCTTCTCCAGTGTACTCTGGCTAGACAGGCTGGTTCGGTCTTAGGAGACCACATTAAAACCCTGCTGTAGACGGGAGGGCTCAAACCTGCCAGCTCCGAGAAGCTTCCAGGGAAGGGTGCCAACCTCTCCCGTCTACTTCAGGGCTGTGTTTTTGCTTTTGGCAGCATTGCTTTCTGGGTTCTTCGAGCTGGGTTGCCACCCTCTCCATGCCTCACCCCCACCCTCCACCCCCTGGGTCCAAGCTGGGGAGGCCTCCTTTGAAGTCATATGCTTCAAAGAAGAGGCTTCTGTTTTCCTGTCTTCCCTCAGACTCTGAAGCACTTTTTGTGAGCTCAGAAAAACCTGTCTGTGGTGATCTTTCACCCATTTAAGCGTTTAGGAGCAGAGCCTCTAGCTCCGCAGCGCCAGGGCCCATAGGCCAACAGTAGGGGATTGTTTGGGCTCTGCCAGGAGTGCAGAGGCTGGGTCCACCCTGGGTGGCTACTTCTTTGGGCAAAACTTGCTCCTTCCCCGTCCAACACCATTCCTCTTTATCCCACAGTTCATTTCTTTTCATTTTAGAGACAAGTCTTCCCAATGAAAAACGGTGTTTACTTGCACATCTCAGAGTCAGAGTCCTCCCGTACCAGGGAGTGTAGGAACTCTCTGTTGGGGAAGAACTCAGGCTTGGGCCAAATGCCCAGAACAGAGCTCTGCAGCCTGCTGTCTGAGAGCCTGGAGACCCCGTCTCCTGAAAAGGCCCATTCTGGACTTCCTGCCAGTGCAGAACTGCCTGGTACCCAAGGCTGTTTGTCCGTGTTTGGGGGAAGACCAACACACAGATATAGCACGGCAGCCCGAATCACACTTGTTTTAAGATTCAGGGCACTTACTACAGTATTCCTGCCAGAACGCACTTTTTTTGTTACACCAGGACCCGACTGGAAAATATAAAGATGGATTGCTGTAGGCTGGAAAATCAATTAGGAAAGAAAGGTAAAACATCTGGTGTTATTCTTAGGATATGAAAATTCATTTTGCACATTTAAAATAAACGCATCGAGTTCATTTAACAGCCAGTTGAACTGTTTTTCGGAAAAATAGTGGGGTGGGGGGGCGTTTTCATTGATCCCGGACATTTTACAGTAAGGGGCGTTGTCTAGAATTCTTTAATCTTAATTTTAATTCAGTCTGCATTGGAAGGTCTTTTCCACATGTATCTTAGTAGACTCAAAATGGGGATTTTAGAATTTGTGTGACAGGAATCCTGTGGTGATCTGGTTAAAACGCAGATCGCCGCTAATGGTCGCCTCAGAGTTTCTGATCCAGTCGGTCTTAGTGGGGGTGTGAGAAACGAGAGTTTCTGATGGAGCCCTAAATGACATTGGTGCTGTGAGATCTGGGACCACGCTTGGAGGGTGTGTGTGGCTTGGAATAATGGAGAGTGGGCAAGCAGCTTTCACATTAAAGTGGACCAACTTCTGCAGACTTCTGATATGTCCTGCATGACTTCCTTCCCTGGGGAGCACAGAGAGGAAACAGAACACTTTGTTCTGTATCTCTGTTAGTCCCGATGAGATGGACGCTACAAGAGCAATCCTTGCCCTTCAGGAACTAGGTCACAGCTTCTGGCTCAGGCAATGGTAGCCATGCCCTCACCGGGAGCGAGCATCCTCGGTTAGGTGGGGACGCGCTCAGGGCAGCGGTTCCAACATTTATCACGAACATTAGGGAAGATGTTATAGAGGAAGTCATTTGAGTGGGTGAAGTGTAGGTGGAAGGAATAGTGAGGGGGAGGGTGGGCAACTGGGCTACTAATGATTTGATGACATGTATGGATGGCTTCTTTGTCACTCGTTAGGCGTGGTCTCTTTGGGGTGGGAACTGTGTGTATAGCCCCTCTGGCATATATTTCTTCATTCAATCCTGTGCTCTCCCCTCCCATCCACAGCTCAGAATGTGCCTGGCAGGCCAGGGAAGAAGGTGGTTACTGATTATTTCAATGCTTTCTCTGTGTCTTCCAAGAATGCAGTGCAGACCTGGGCTGGTTTTGTAAAAACTGTGCTCCTGGGTAACACATCTTGGATCAGTAAAGCAATGAATACTCAGATGTACCTTGTGTTTCAGTTTCTTGGATATTTACCACATCCCTTGGTTCACCTTCAGGCTAGAGAAAGAACCTGGGTAACCAGACTATGTCCCTAACCCTCAGCTGCCCACATAAGAGTCTAGAGGACTCAATTCATTCTTTCCTATTCATTCTCCCTCCACAGGGTCTCCTGTAGCCCAGGCAGCCTTGAAGTAGCTATATAGTGGAGGATTAGCTTGAACTTGTGATCTTCCTGCCTCTACATTTTAAGTGCTGGGATTACAAATATGCATGTTCTACGATGCCCTGTTTATATGGTGTTTGAACCTAAGATGATAGGGCAAGCACCCTACAAACTGAGCTATGTCAACAGTCCATCTTGTTTAACCTTGTAGTCAACAAGATACTAGCTGAGAGACCCTGGGTTAAGTACTTTGTGAAGAGTTTGGCATGCCGTAGATAAATAGACTTCATCTCCCCTCTCATTAAGACTATTCCATCTAGTATTACGTACGTTTAGGTAAGCAACAATAATAATATTAGCCAAGATTGATTGACTATGCACCAAGTGTTATTCTAAGCCCTTTGTTTACGATTTTATTTAATTCTTATATTAATATCTGTGATTACATAGCAAATCATTGCAAAGCTCAGTGGCTTAGGAAACCATTCATTGCCTCAGAGTTTTGTATAAATCAGGAATTCAGGCACGGTTGAGCTGTGTTTTCTGGCGCAAGAGCTTTCTCACAAGGCAGAAATCAAGTGTGTTCGTGGTCACAAAAGTCCTAGAGACTGGGACCTAAGGCTGTCTGGCTTCAGGACAACAATCTGTGTCGGGATTATGATTTGAGAAAGGTAAAACTGACCGGAGTGTTGAGGACAGGTGTGTGTGTGAGTGTGTGTGTGTGTGTGTGTGTGTGTGTGTGTGTGTGTGTGTGTGTGTGTGTGTGTGTGTGAGATCTTGAGGAAAACTTTACCACAGTCCATTAGAAATGAGGAACTGGACATTGGAAGGTAAAGCAGATGGGAGGCAGGAAGGAGAAGCTGTGAGAATCTTAGTGGGAGTCACCATGGCAACCTCAGGACCTTGGCATAAGTAACTTTGAGAATGTCAGTGCCATTATTTAAGCCACAAATAAGAACCAAATGAGCAGATCCAGGTAAAGGGGATAAGAAGGCAGTACTGATGATATGGTTTCCTACATATCGTGAGCCAAATATCTTTGGCGATGACCGCTGCCCTTACTTCCTGTATCCGACTATTATTCCAGGTTCAGGTCATAGAGAGAGGCCTCAATTTTTGTGGATAAGAATAGAGTCTTTGAAGCAAGGACTTTCCTGGGTGTCCTAGTTAGGGCTTCTATTGCTGGGATTAAAGCTGTGTGCCACCCCTGCCTGTCCATAGATTCTGAAGACCGAACTCAGGCCCTAATCATTGTACAGAAAGAACTTTGCCAATTGTCTGTCTCCCTAGTTCTATCACCACCACCAGCAGCACCACCACCAGCACCACCACCAGCATGGCCGCTACAGCTGCCATATTGCTCTGCTGGAGACTGAGCCCAGGGCCTGATGCCTGCGTGCTAAGCACGTGCTCTACAACTGAGCTACATCTACAGCCTAAATCAGTTCTGTTTCAGGCCGGGCTTTGCACACTGATAATACCAATGGAGAAAAGGCCTTCTTCTCTGAAACCTCCTCGCCCCCCCCCCCTAGCAAAAGTGCATGATGCGATCAACCCAGCCAGGTCTCTGGGAGGAGGTGTCAAAGCTCCTGAACCAGACAGCAGCAACTCGTTTCCAGGGCTGAGAGCCACCTCCACAGGATCACCTGGGTGGCTGCGTGTACTCAGGGTGTCACACTGTGGGCTTAGCCTCAAGTTTCAGAGGAAGGTGAGCAAAGGTGTGAGTCCTTTGTTGGCAGCTTGGCAGAACGAAGCCTGTCTCTCCATTTCAGAAGGGCCGGGGGAAGCAAGCCTCTGGCTTTAAGGACTCATCTCTGTTTACTGGTTTGCAAGTTGAGAGTTCGCTTCTCTCTTCAGTCCTGAAAAGGTAAGAATCAAGTGTTACAAGAAGTGAATTTGATCCGTTCCATTTTGTTCCAGAGCTTGTTTGACCTTTGGATAAACAACTAAAACCTTCTAGAAGCACCTCAAAGGGACGCAAGAACGCACGTGCTATTTGAATAGCAGAAAAGTTTTACGTGGATCCCTGACAGTATACAAAGTGTTATTTATATGAGCGCTTAAGAAAAAAGCACTTGTAAAATATACACTCTTCAGCAATAGCCAAATGTGGAAGGCACGGATATGGGATCGCATACGCAGGCAGACTCTGGAAATGGGAGAGCCACGCCTGTCCTTTCCTTTGCATCGTGCGTTCACATGACTACGAATTCCACCCAAGGATGTCTGGAGTTGGCCAAATGGAGACCCCAAGGACGTAAAGAAGGTAACGTGAACCTAAGCTAGCTGGCCTGGGTTCTCTCTGGGTTTAGTTGGGCCCCAGAGGAATTGTTCAGAGTTTTAACCGTTTGAGTGATGGTAAAATCTGTGAGGTGTACAGATGGTTCCCGGCTGAATCCGACAGACTAACCCAAGGCAAAAATGCAGCAAATGCACAAGCAATTCAAAAGGGAAAAGGGCAAACCTGGCAGAGCGAGCCAGGCATTTTCTCCCAAGGCTTTGCTGTGATCTGATGCCTCTGGGCGACATAGCAACCAAAAGTAAACACAGAGCATCCAGAAGGATCTGCAGGATCACGAGTGGGGTACAGGGGAGGCCTGTGGTAGCAGTGGCTGAGGTCACAGGCACACGTCACCATCCCCACCATTTCTATTATCCCTTTCATCCTCGGCTGATGATGAAAGAGATCCATCAAGTGAGGGGCAGAAGAGTAGGGTAGGAGAGGGAGGGCACCTCCCTTCTGTATGCACGGGGAGCTCACTGTGTTCCTTCATCTTCCACAGCAGCATGGACAGTATGGGGTATCTGGAAAGCCGAAGCTCACAGGCAAAAGGCCTGCACCATCTCTGCACCATCGCTGCACCATGGACAGCCTGGGCATCTTGGGCTAATTAGTGAGTATGTATGTGGGGGGGGGCATGTGTGTGTGCATGTGTATGTGTGAGGTGTATGCAGGTGTGTGGGTGGGCCTCTGTGCATCAGAAAAGGATGCTGGGTATCAAATATCTTTATCTCCATTTTATTTGTTCGACGTGGGTTCTTTTACTGACCCTAGAGCTTTGTTTGTTTGTTTGTTTATGTATATTTTTACTTAGCTAGTCTAGCAGCCAGCAAGCCTCAGAGATTCTATTTAGGCTCCCGTCAGTGCTGGGCTTTACAGTAAACCACACCTGACTTCTGGGGTCAGAACTCCAGTCCTCCAATCCAACCCTTAACTGCAGAGCCATCTGCCGACCCTCCAGGGTCAATTATATTTTATACATGATTGCCTCAGCCTTTTTATTTGTAAAATAATTTCAAAGATTAAACGTGAAACGTTGGCACGGTGCCTAGTTGATTCGAAGTCCTCAGACAGCCTTGCGTGCCAGCCTATGAGTGGATTCCTCTCAGTACCTTAAGTGTGAAGTGGAAATGGGAGAAATTTAGCTGAGTCTGTGACTGTGTCACCGTGAAAACTCTTTATTTGGAAGATCTTTCTTTTTGCTTTTATTTTCCTTTTATTAAAAATAGATTTTTTTCACCCTCACATAATATATACTGATTATGGTTTCTTCTCCCTTTACTCCTTCTAAGTCCTCCCACCCAACCCCCCATCCAGATAAACCCCCTTCCTGTCTCCAGTTAGGAAAATAAAAATAGGCATTTAAGGTATAATAACCATTAGCAAAATAAAATATAATAAGATAAAACAAAAACGATCCCGTCAGACTTGGATAGAAGAGCCTTTCAATCTTAAGGTCCGCAGAGGATTGTATGGCACCCATTGTTTGGCATCGTCAGCATCTGGTGCAGGAGCCAGCACATCACAGCTGCGTAGTGACTAACTACACAGTCACCGAATCCTTCCTGGGGCTCAGGGGGCCTTTGATAAACTGGAGACCCTGAGAACTGCACGGATGAACTTGGCAGCTTATGTAGGAAAGTAGTGCCTGCCGTGGAGGTCCCAGGGCAAGTGGCGGCAGAAATGGAATCCTTCCCCTGTGCAGTAGAAGGGTCTGGGACCATCAGGTTTTCTTCCTAAGAGCAACGTGCTCCTGAATGTTCAGCAGAGGCTGCTCTGGCATGGCGCCAGTCTGTTGACTCATGGACTCATAACAAGGAGCGCGGCTGGCCGGAGCACAAAGCTGCAGGGGCACTGGCCAGCCCCACCTGCATGACATACTCATAGACAGAAGGAGCACTGGTAACTTGCCAGGGTGGCGTGAGTCCCGGTAGAGATGTTGACCGCCCGTAAGAAATCCAGACATATACACTACAAAGAATTATCTGTTAATCTCCTGTGAGCAGGGTGCAAATGTACTAGGCTCCGAATATAAAGGTTTCATCGGTAAACCAAGAAGGCAAGTTTCTGTCTCTTTGCAGCCCAGGCAAATCCTCGGACTCAACCATAAAGAGTGGAAAGGAAGAAGGGAGGTTGGCTTGGTCATTTGGCGGCCAGACTGTGAGTGTCAGAGCCCAGAGTCTGCTGGGGAGTTCACTAACTCCAAGGCAACTGAGCTCGCTAATCCTTTTAAGTCGGGACAGACTTGTTTGTCTAGCAGGGAGGGAGGAGTGAAGCTTCATTAGACTGCAGGAGTGGACAGGCTGAAGAAAATCCCCTTAGACAGGTTGGCTTCACGGCCCTTGTTTTAACTTTCTTGTCAAGGCATATTGAAAAAAAATTTATATCACCAGGGCAAAGCACCAGCTGGAATTTCTTGCTCAAAGCAAATCTCTCCATGCCCACCTTGGCCACAACTTCAACCTTTTCGGAAAACTGCCCTTGAACTTTGACCTTTTGGTAACGCTTGACCTCGATGAGATCTGGACTGTGTTTTGGCAAGGGTAGTCACTAGCGAGGTACTTGACTGTTCCTGGTCCACAATAAAGGGTTTTGGGGTTTGGTTTGGTTTGGCTTGGCTTCTTTCTAAGTGACTTTGAGATAGAATGTCAGATCAATTCATCTGTGTCAGATTCTAAATTCTAAGAAATTTGGGGCAAATTTTGGAATATCATGAGGTGGGAAGGTTGCCCTATGGTAATTGGCTATAGAGGGCAGAGTTGGTTGCGTATAGTGTGACTTCAGGTTTTGGCTGGCAACAGGCTACCTCAGCCGGGTTCATTCTGACTCATCCTCTTCAAATCATACTGTGATTGGTCAGGCCTCTCCTTCACTAGGCCAAGGGTCAAAATGCTATTTGAGTTTAAAGATGCAGAACCTGAGCTGGGTAGATATAAAGTTTCTTTTTAAAAGTGGTGGGTGAGGGTTGGGGATTTAGCTCAGTGGTAGAGCGCAGGAGGGCCCTGGGTTCGTCCCCAGCTCCAAAAAAAAAAAAAAAAAAAAAAAAAAAAGTGGTGGGTGAGGTTGGGGATTTAGCCCCAGCTCCTAAAAAAAAAAAAAAAAAAAAAAAAAAAAAAAAAAAAAAGTGGTGGGTGAGACGGTCAGATCCTGGTGGTTCAGAAATATAGGACGGATTGAGAACATCAGGAAGGGGTCTAAGTCCAACATCTGTAGCCCCCTGGGGCTCCTGTGAGCTCTCTGCAGGGGATGCCCATTTTCTATGCAGTGTGAGGCTTCAAGAGATAAGAACATCTTGGTGTAGTTCTTCCTGTGGCTTTCCTACTGCTCTGGTTGAAGCAGAAGGCCTAAAGATTCCGTCCCTCACCAATTTCTTAAAGTAAAAGTCCTTGTCTTTTTCTATGACTCTCCTAGCTGATATCCCAACACTTCATAGCAAAGTTTTCAGGACGTTCACGCTTGAAAATCACTCTAGCTTTCCTTGTCAGTCTACACGCGTGCGTGGTATGCTCTACCAGGTTCTACACACGTGTGTTGTACACTACACCAGGCCTATATTCAGGAAGACAGCAGAGATCCGGGCTAACTTCTACCATCCCTAGGAATTCCTTGTGGCAGAGTCTCCAGATATCTGGGGTCTTAATAAATAGAATAATAGGGTTGGGGATTTAGCTCAGTGGTAGAATGCTTGCCTAGCAAGCACAAGGCCCTGGGTTTGGTCCCCAGCTCCGAAAAAAAGAAAAGAAAAAAATAAATAAATAGAATAATAACAATATGTATACTAAGAATTGTGTATGATTTTTTTTCCCTTAGAAAAAACATGAAATCTAGAGGATAAGATTCTTTCTGTAGGTAGTAGTTTTTTCTCTGGACTTTTAGGGCCCAAGAGGGGCAAGTTTCTGTTGCTTCAGAACTTGGGACAACAACTATCATTCAATTTCTATGACAACCTTCCTTGACCTTTCAAGGCTGGAGTGAGTTGGTCTAGTTTCTGTGGTTAATTGGGCACTGTCAAAGCCTGGGTAAGTTATAAGGCAAAAAGGCTTCTAGTTCTGGAGGTTAATAATATATGTGCATGTATGCATGTGTGTATATCTTTTAGATTTTCTTTCTTATAAAGCCACCTGTAATTCAATCATTACTCTACTCTGATGACATCATTTAATCCTATTCACTATCCAGAAGCCCTTTATAGTTGGTATACGGTCCTACCTTTTTTTTTTTTTTTAATTTATTTATTTCATGTATGCGAGTACACTGTAGCTGTCTTCAGACACAGCAGAAGAGGGCATCAGATCCCATTACAGATGGTTGTGAGCCACCATGTGGTTGCTGGGATTTGAACTCAGGACCTCTGGAAGGGCGGTCAGTGCTCTTAACCGCTGAGCCATCTCTCCAAGCCCACGGTCCTACCTTCTTAATACCTGTCAATGGCCGTTAAATTTCAAAACATTCATCGCTGGGAAGGATGGAGGGAAGATTCCCTAGTCACATGGCTACCATATAAATACCAGGAAGGTTACATCTAGTTACACCCAGTGAAGCTTGAATATGGAAGGAAAGATCTTTAGTTGCAGTCTTCGTCTGCCTTCTCCTCCTCTCTTCGCTTTCCCTACCTCCTTCTCCTTCACAGATCAGAAGGCATGTTTATGATTAACCTATTCTCAGACAGTGAGGGCAAACTCCCCTGGGAATGACTTACCTGACCCCCTGCAGACAGGGCTGACTTCCCCAGCATGTGATCCTCTGTTTAGGTGGTGTTGACGGTGACTTCACATTTGCATTACTTTTTTGAACAAGGAGCGTTGTGTTTTCACATTGCAGAAAATCAGGAAACTGCTTCTCTGGTTTCATTTCTTGAAGTGGACATTATAATCTACAGCACTGGAGGAATCTTTTGTCTCACTTGGCAAACTTATTGTGTGGGGCAGAGGGTGGTACCCAAGGATCCCTGAGGGCCCGTCTCTGGGATTCCTGCTATTGTCACCCTTCTTCTGCCTGGTCCCAATCTGCTGCTACCATCCATCCGAACTGAAGTAACTCTGGAGAGTGGAGAAAGAAGCCAGCAGTGGGTTCTCATGTCCTTGCTTTACTGGAGTTGCCAGCCCTGGAGGGCTCTTCCTACCAATTAGACACTTTTACTGTACACTTGGTAAACAGTGGCCTCACAAGTACAGTTCTCACAGGAGCCTTCTGCCTTGCCCCCCTTGAGGAATTTGGGGGACTGCCCTGGCTTGGCTGCAAAACATTGCTGATCCCCATCACTTCCCATCTCTTTAGAGCCAGCCTGAGTGCTCCTCAGAGTGAGTCTGCTGACCTCCAGGACCTCGTCAAGGTGGGGTTGGACTTTTCTGTTCTTTTGGTTTGAGGACCTTGGTCTTGATGGTCTGGGGACTTCCTTAAGTGTACAAAGTCCTGAGTATCTTTCTTAGAGAGACAAGAGTTTACATGCCAGTGGGAATCCTGGTACTAGAGGGGAATAGCTTTCTGTATGTGTCCAACATGTGGCCTTCGGACCACCTGTGTCCTAAGAGAGCTGTGAATGTGGCCCAGCATATTTGTATCATATTGTGGTACCAAGAGGCTGGACACCTCCTAGAGAACACATCGGTTCTACGCCTGGAGCCATGGTAGAGTCACTCTCAAACCTGAGCCAAGCCACCCAACTGGGACCACAGAGCTTAAGGGTCAGGCTCAAGGAAAGGATCCTTATGAACCACATGCTCTGCCATGTCTTGATGGTCGTTGTTTCTGGCTACTCTACAGTAGGGCTCAGGTGAGTTCTTTACATCAAGAATGATTTGAAAGGCCATGCCTGTGGGTTTCCTGGGATACTTCAGGAGGTCAGGAAATGGCCTCACAAAGGTGTTCCTATGTCATTCTTTTATGATATCTTCTCTATAATGTTTTTATTGATTGAAAATTTCACATTATAAACCTGGAGCACTCACTTCCCAGAACTCCCAGGTCTGCCCTGCCACCTTTGGCACCTCCCTCATGCCCTAAAAAAGAATAAGGAGGAGGAGGAGGAGGAGGAAGAGAAAGAGGAAGGGGAGGAGAGAGAGAGAGAGAGAGAGAGAGAGAGAGAGAGAGAGAGAGAGACCAAGAACCAAGTCCACTTTGTGTTGTCCTCGAGCATGGTCAAACTCCTGGTGGCAGCCCATTAAAGAAAACTGAGTCTGAGTCCTTCCCCATCCACATCCCCACAAGAAGCCATTAATTGTGGAGAGCTACATTCAGACTCCTTATCACAGCTTTAAGAGTTCTCTTTGTGACTCATGCTATCCCCAAAGATGGTGGTGGTCTATGCAGATGTTTGTGGTCTGTGCTGTAGAGGGCCATGTGGATGTGAATGGCCTGCCCTGCCCTGAGGAGTTTAACAGACTTTTAGAGAGGGCCTGGAATAAGTCTCAGTCTTTACAACTGCTTCTTGGAAAACTAAGAAAGAGTAATCAAGTTAATGAGTAGAAAACAGAGTGAGGAAGTAGAGGGTAACAACTTCTAAGTTAAGGCCATTATCTCACAGCTGGATTTTCCCGCTGTAAGATACTATCAGTTTTATTTTTAACCCACTACTGCAAGTGGCAGAGACACCCCAAATTTTTCAACCTGAATGGCTCATTTAAGAGATAGAAAATGGGGCTGGAGAGATGGCTCAGCAGGTAAGAGCACTGACTGCTCTTCCAGAGGTCCTGAGTTCAATTCCCAGCAACCACATGGTGGCTCACAACCATCCGTAATAAAATCTAATGCCCTCTGCAATTGTGTCTGAATACAGTGACAGTATAAATATAAATAAATAAATAATTTTTTAAAAAAAGAGATAGAAAACTGAGGCTCAGAGAGACTGGGTGTTTGCCTGAGATCTCACAGAGCCTCAGGAACACAAAGAGTTCTGTCACCTTCCTTCTGTGTTCCTGCTCTCACCAACAGAAAAGTCTAAAGGTATTTTAGTTATTAACTAATTCACTTGGTTTAATTCACTGAGAAGTAAGTAGATCAGGGCTCACCACATCCTCAGAACATTACAAGGGGATTTCAGTAGTTTTCATGAGTGAGGTTTTGTTCCTTTATTTTACCATACATTCGTCATCTGCTCTTTACTGACCTTATGCTGGGCTTCTAGCTTAGAGCTATGAGTAATAGCAAGTAGATATGATTTGAGTCCTCAAGAGCAATGAGAGAGAGAGAGAGAGAGAGAGAGAGAGAGAGAGAGAGAGAGGGAGAGGAGAAAGACAAGAAAGATAAGATAGGTGAATGGATGGATGGATGGATTGATGGATGGATGGATGGATGGATAGATGGATACACAAATAACACCTTTGTTATGCCTCATCTAGGAGATAAGTTGGTTTTAGCATTAATACCTCCTGCTCCAACACTGTTTGAGAGCACTGGTCTTTGGGCTTTAAAAGTCTGTAAGAACAGAAGCCCAGCAGGCAGGGTATCCTTCTCTGCTCTATTTCAAACCAGAGCTGATGGTTGACGGCTGATTCCGTGGGACCTGAACATTCTGTCTTGCTGACTGATAGAGGAATCTAAGCCAAGATTAGACTCTAACATTTGTTCTCTCTGTCTGTCTGTCTCCCCTCCTCCCCCTCCCAGGAGCACAGAATACCAATTATAAGTTATATGGTCCTTATTAATCAGACAAGGAAATTAACACCTAGAAAAATTTAACCACCTGAGTTATGAATCCAGGTGACTAGTGAACTTTCAACCCATTTAAACGTTTCATTGATTTAGGAGCCAGTACACAGGAAGAGGTTTCCTTAAGAAAGACTTCATCTGAGATGCTGCTGGTCCTATGATAAGATATCTTGGAAAGAAGTCAAGTTGGCTGTGATCTCACTTTGCCACAGACTTTGAGTGAGTCACGCTCTTATGGACGATTCCGAGTGACTGGAAGTCAAACCAGATTGTCCCCGGTGCCAGTTGCTCCTGCTCCCTCTGACAAAAGACTGAGCCAGGTGGTAGACAGGCCTGTGCTGCACCAGTCCCAGCCACGGGAACCCCCAGGGAACCCTGAGAAGTATTCAAAGGCTATGGCCCCACCCCAAGATGTTTTGGGTTAAGCATGGAATTATTGTTCTCCCTTCAAAGCCCCAGGATAAAAGCTGTTCATGAATGCCCCAATGCCCTGAAAGGCCTCGTGCCTTTGATGCTGGGAGTACCCTCTGTGACTACGAGTAGCACAGGACTTGCCTGGTTTCAGAACCCAGGGTTTCTGAAATGGGTGAGAAGTCAAAGTCTGCTCTCTCATCTTCTCTCGTGAGCATGTATTTCTTGGTGTACTTTCAGTCCTCCTCATAATTCTCAAAAAATACAAAAGCACTTTCCCTTATGTGGACGGGGCTACAGCTTGTCTGGTGGGGCACGGTGAGTCCCCCCCATTACCCCCATGCGCCCCCACTCCCTCACACCCTCCCCACATCTAGAGCTCTGTCATCTGAGACCTCAGCCTGTGCTGTCGACTCCACCTGGAGAAGTTTGAGTCTACTGTGGGCTAGGCTTCAAGCCAGCTCTCCACATCAGTACTTGTCTGTCTTCCCATGTGAGGTTCCGAAGGCCCCCAATATCAAGGGGCTCCCAAACGGGGAGGGGGGACTGAAGAAGTGCAAAGTAGCCCCCAGATTGCAGTTACAGACTGTCTAAAGAGGGAAATGGGGTTCTTATCTCCTGGCCTCAGGACAGACTGATCCACCTAGAGCCACGGAAATCATGAAGTGTTTTGGGTTTGCTCTCCGTTGTCTTGGAAACTCGCTGTGTATCTTCTTCCGGCAGGGGCGTGACTCGTGACCTGCTATCCTAGGACTGGGCTCTTGTTTAGTTCCCTTTGACTCCTGTCTCAACAGAAACATTGCTGCGGTCAAGAATTTTCAAGATGATTTGAAAATGTCCGGAGTACAAAGCCGCAGGCCTCCTGCTGGGCTGGATTTTGGAGGGGCGTGCCCAAGGCTGAGTAAACCTGGGTACGCACCCATATGGGCGATCAGTTACAGAAGGTAAGCAACAGCCATAAGCAGGGTTCTGCGGGCTGAAGTGGGAGCCCATCCAGTATCAGTCCGAGCCCCATAGCTAACCACTTCTTTATGTTTGTCTCTGGGAAAGAGGAAGAAGACACTGAGGGCTAGCTGAGGCTGGGTAGCTTGTAGGGTAGAGCTGACTCTGAAGCCCAGAGGTAACCTCTGGAGGGCTGAGTGGTTGGTATTTGCCTGGACAGCTTCTTAATGAGCTCCTTCAGGCCCCCGGCCTTCCTTTCATACACTCAGAAACGCTTGATATTCAGTAGAGTAACCCAGCGGAGATGAGTCTTTTCATTGTCTGCCTAAGTGGATGAGCAAAAACCCCCTAGGGTTATTTAGACCAGAGGAAAAAGAGCTCAAGAATGTGGCCTGATCTAAAATGTACAGGGGAGAATAGGGCAGCTTCTGCTAGGTCTTTGGAGAGGCGGTGGTGACCGTTAATGTGAGCGTGTGGCTCTGTAAGAGGCCTGGTTATCCCTCCCACTCCAACAAGAATATAATTCTAATACAGGATGAAGAACAATGGCAAACGAGTCTGTTGAGCAGTGGCCGGGGAGCTGGTAGGCTGTGTGCAGTTAGGGAAAACATTGTTTACTTCCCCTCAGTAGTGTGTGTGTGTGTGTGTGTGTGTGTGTGTGTGTTTGCAGAGGGGGCTGTTTTTACCTTGTATTTGAGTAAATTACCTAGAAAACAACCAAACGTACTCTCTAAAATCCCAAGTCTAAATTGAGTTATCCTACTGATCACCTGGGCCTGTCCCTGACTCCTAAGATCAATGGCGGCATTGGCTTTGACCCCCATAAAATAATCCAATTATGAAACAAACTGCCAAGGATGAGAGTCGCTCCCTATGGCCTAACTGGGAAGCAAATGGGAACAGGTGGAGCCTGTTCTATCTCAAAAGAGGGCCCAGGGTTTCCCTCTGGTGCAGAGGGAGATTTGCGCTGAAGACGGCCCACAGGGATGTTGCTGTAAGGGAAGTGTTGTACCTGAGGATGAGCTGCTCAGCCTGGTCCTGTGGGAGAGGTAGCAATGGTAGCAGGTAGGAGTGAATTTACTTCTGATTACTCATTACCACAGGCTAGTGTGATTTGTTCGTATGCCTCTATGGGATTGAACTCAAGACCTCTGGTAGAGCAGCCAGTGCTCTTAACCGCTGAGCCATCTCTCCAGCCCCCTCATGTGACTCTCCTTAACCCTCAGAGTATAAACTGGCTGATGCTCTGAATAAAGTTGGCCATTGCATATGACCTTGGTCTGCCTCATGTATGGGTTCTGTTCTCCCCAGGAGGACATGGTACTATCTTAGAGATGGCTGTTCTAATTTGTGCTCAACTCCCTACAGCCCAAGGCTGTATGCAGTTGAAGGACCGCTTTATGAGGGACAGAAGATAGTCTGCTGTGTAGGTGAAAATCTTTGCCAGCTAAACATGAGCAGGGGCAAAAGTAAAAGAATTAAAATCACTGTGTCACCTGGAGAGGCGCTTTCCAGGGTTTCTTGGGGAATTCATTCCCGACTGATCATTTCAAACTCCAAGAGCTAGGGCTGGCCCACAATAAATCCCTGTTGAATGGATCGTTCAAACAATAACGATGTTAATAATGAGTCAACCTCATTGCTGTAGTAAACAGCTGGACACTCCCAGACTTTGAACATGTGCAATGTGTGACTTTGAAAGCTGCAGGGGAAAGTTACCTGTCATTGATAAAGAAAAGCACAGGGGCTGGAGAGATGGTTCAGCGGTTAAGAGCCCCGACTGTTCTTCCAGAGGTCCTGAGTTCAATTCCCAGCAACCACATGGTGGCTCACAACCATCTGTAATGAGATCTGATACTCTCCTCTGGTGTGTCTGAAGACAGTGACAGTGTTCCCACATACATAAAATAAATAAATAATTCTTTTAAAAAAAATAAAGAAAAGCATGGCTTTTGTCACTGAAGAAGACAGTAGTGACCTTTTCATTTTGACTCAGGTCTGCTCAACTTGCTAGGAAGCAGAGACCATTAGGAAAGTGATACTTTTCAAAACTCATATTGTAGTGCTTTTTAATTAATTTTTAATGTGGTTACATGTGAGTATAGTGCTGTATTTTACAGTTTTCTTTGGGTTTGTGGAAGGCAAGGCAGTTTCAGCATTCCCATTTTACAGATGGGGATGTTGAGGCTGAATGTACCCCTCAAGTAGCCAGAACTAAGACAGAAATGACTCGAGATTTTTGTGCCTTTCTAGTAGCCCAAGCTGTGTGTGTGTGGGGGGGGAGTTGAGTCATCAAAGTGTGTAATTTTCTTTTTGTTCCACCAAATGAGAGGTGGCACTCAATCTGGTCTGCGTGGAAATGCTATTGTAAGCCAGATGCGGGCTCTGAATGACTATGCAATTACCAGGACAAGGGTATAATTTGGAAAGTGCAGCCTGGGTGGGCTTCACTTATGATAAACTCTGCTATTATCAGACAAGATCATGTGTTTGAACCAAATGAAGGTGATTCTTGTCCCACATACTCGTCTGGCCCAGGTAGGCTACGTACAGCCTTCGTCTCTTGAAGGCGCCCAGTGGAATTCTGTGTCTAGGGTCATATCTGCAAATTCAGAGCAAAACCCAGTGAGACCCAGGTACAGCAACCCTGATAAAGACCTGCTTAACTCCATCACCCAGGTTCTGGGCAGTGTTCCAGTCCCTGTGTGAAGCCCAGGCTGAACTTTCAGAGCCAAATACCAGTCTTGACTGATGGGCTGAGCTGTAGTTCAGAACAGAAAAGCCAGCTGCAGCCTGGGGATGGATGGTTACTTCACTTCTGGTGTTCACCAAAGCCCACTGGGGTCTTTTGGATCAGTTACCTCAGCTAGAGACCTGGGGGCGTGGGGTGAGAGCTGCTGCTGGCCACTCTGCTCCTGGGCTCCTGCACAATGGATTGCACTGCTCTGCTCCTCGTCTTCATGCCAGCAGGTGAGGTAAATGGTTTTACTCATATTTCACAGAGGGCAACATAGAGGTGAAGGGATTTGATGTCTCGTGAAAAGAGAAAGAGAAAGAAGCAGACCTTAATCGGCCTCCTATCACAGCTAACCTGTATGTGCTACCATATCCAGTCATCCTCAGAGAAGCAACCCAGGCCATGCAATGAACCAAGGCCACACCCTGAGTTTGACAAAACCAGGGTTACTGCGCCACACTCTTGCCTACAGCACCAAACATCCATCCCCCTGTGGATAAAATGCATGACTGCTACCCATACCCTTGGAACTGATCTTCCTCAAAGATAGTTATAAAGACACTAGACCATAGAATTGTTCATGCTTGCTTACGGCATCCAATCTAAGCAGACCCAGCCTAGTGCCCAGTCAACCCTAACTCTTGTTCCAAGACTGCTTGGTACTCTCTTGCTGAGATACCTCTGGTGTTTCTCTCTCTCTCTCTCTCTCTCTCTCTCTCTCTCTCTCTCTCTCTCTCTCTCTCTCTCTCCCTCCTCTCTCCTTCTCTCCCCTCCCTCTCTCTCTCCTCTCTTTCTCCCCACCTCTTTCTTTCTGCCCTCTCTCTCCTCCATCCCCTTCTCCAATAAATAAATATTTAATCAGGTAGACCATTGTTTAAGGTCCCAAAGCTGGTGATGGGTTCATTCCTAGGAATCGCCTCTCTCTGACCCCAGAGCCTGCATATTGGGACTTTCTATCTAGGCGAGTGAAGCATTCTAAGCACGGTAACGTACTCTAGTCACCACAGTGTGCTCCCCACTAAGGTTAAAGCTCTGATAGCCACTCCTGGTGGCCCTGATGGTGGTAGTACACTCTGAACCCTCCCATGAGCTCTTAAGTCATCTCAGCCAGAGGATCTTCCTACGAGCTGACCATTCGAAGGAAGGGATAATAAAACCAAACACCTCTCACTGTCATGTGCTCTCACCCTCTGGATAAGCCAGTATGTTAGGTAATGCCCACAGCCTGTAAAGTGACGGTCCTATCCACTTCTGGTGTTCTACTCTGTCGGGTACATGAGCCTGCCGTGTGCTCTATTGGCGAAGACAGCTGAGACCCCTTTCCCAGCATTGTTCCTTGTTCTTGATAATGCCTCTAGACAGTGTCCCTCAGCCCGGTAAGCTGGAGGTTAAAGGAGACTGCTAGCTGTGCTAACAGATACTCCGGGGCCCTGCAGCCTGTGCACCTGAGGGCTTTAGATGCAGATTTGACATAGCTCCCATCCACAGGCATCCAGTACGGATGCCAGGGAATCATTCTGTCTGTGCAGCTGCTAAGATAGCAACAATTCCTGTGGGCGCCCAGCATCAGTGCCACTTATGAAACATCGTGCTGTGCCAAGGACATTTTTATACTTATTTAATCCTCACTTAAAAACACTCTAAAGAATGGGGGGGTGTAGCTTAATTGGTAGACTTTTTGCCTAGCATGCACAAAGCTTTGGCTTTGATCCTCAGTGTGTATAAAACTGGGCATAGTGTTTCACATTTCTAGTCCCAGGTTTTGGGAGGTAGAAGCAGGAGGGACAGAAGTTCAAGGTCATCTTTGGTTACATAGTGACTTAGAGGCCACCCTGTGTTCTGTGACAGTGATTCCCTCTCAACAACTAACCAACCAACAACTAAACAAACAGCCAAACAACCAATGAATAACATTGTAAGGTAAATAATGGTGTTGTTATTTTATAAATGGAAATCCAACAAGTTTGATACCAAGCTGATACCATTTATAATTTATAAGCTACAAGGATCGAGCTCAGTCTCCCACTCTACTGAATCTCTCTCTCTAGCTCTGAACATTGCTCATTCCATCTACACTAAATGACCACATAGATGTGGTGGCTACACTGTGCCATGGCCCCTACCAAGACCAGAAGGACTTCTGGGTCTGGTTGGAGTCACTACTGCCAACAGCCTTTCTAAGGACAGCTGCCTAAGGCTAGCTCTTTCTTAGAGACAACAAACAGCCATTGATTGGGGGAGATATATTATGGGAGAGGTATAAAAGCCTAGCTTTGCCTTAACTGAGGACCATGATGAAGGCCCATGCCTGTTTCCAGTTCTCTATGAGGTCAGTTAGACCCCGTGATGGTGCCATAGCCCAGGAGCTCCCTCTGGCAATCCTACCCACCCTGACCCTGTGATAGTCATCTTAGGAATCCTCAGGGTCTCTTTAGGAATCTTCCTGTATTCTGTTCTCTCTCGAAGTCTGCTTTCTGGGGGAACCCCTCCTGTAAGAAGAATATTTTGCAAGATGAGGTCTGGGAGAGATGAGCTTTGAAGATTTGCTCATTGGCTTCTGTACAAAACTGCAAACCCTGCAGACGCTCACGTCCTCAGGAGGAAGGACAGGCATTCTTATGTTGTTGGCCTCAGCCGGCATGGGCCGGAAGCAGGTCTGTGCCGTCCACCATCTTACCTGACAGAAAGAATTTCTCTGCCACAAAAGTTAAGCTGAATCTATCTATCTATCTATCTATCTATCTATCTATCTATCTATCTATCTATCTATCTATCTATCTATCTATCTATTCATATACTACTCATTATATTTTTTTTCCTCAGGCTGGGGGTCTGGCAGTCAGACTTTATGTTTAAGGAAGTAAATAACATTGGCATGCATAGTTTAACCTTCAAAGCACAATAAATCATTTACATACGTATGTGTGTGGACATACATGCATGCAGACCTGCAGGTTACAGACCCACCTGACCATGCCCTCACACACAGAAATGTCAGCCAAAGATATTGTGAGAAGAAATGGGCTTTGGAAATTAACTAATGTGAAAAGAAAGAGGCTTTAGAAATTAGTTACGTTCTTGTAGTGTTGGGCAGCCTGTGGCTGTGACCTCAGGGTATAGGAGGCCGTTCTAATCATCTATGGGACTATGACTTGTGTGTAACAGAAGTTGAAGACTTTGGACCTCTCCTGCTGCCATGCCAACTTCTCAAGAGTTAGTATTCTTATCATATATTTATAATATTATAAATATTAATATTTAATATTAGTCTGTACATTTTCCAACTCTGTGTCTATGGTCTTCTAGATCAACTTCAATTGCTCTCTTGACACCCCATCAGAAATTTTTTCTGCCATCTGGGGTGGTCCACTCTCTAGTACCCAGGTTCTGGAGGCTTTCTGACTACTCATGGCCTTCTTGTCTTGATTCTTGTTTTCTGGAAGGTCTCTCTTTCTGGAGGATATCTCCATTCTCTTGACTAGACTATAGGAGGCTCACCTTTCCAGCTGGCTACAACTCTGTTAACTTTGTACACTCTTCCATGAAAACTGCAGCCCAAGGGTCTTCTTTAGAAGACCATAGTGAGGGCTCTGAGGGAATGAGGAAGGATTGGGTGTTGTATCCTGAAGGTGTCCAGTTGGATGAGGGACCAGCTTGCCTTCCTGATGTGATTTATAGAGCCACAGCTCTCTATAAGAACCAGAAGCTTCCTTCAATTCTTTATCGAGAATCCTCCAAAAATATCAAACAACTTTATCCAGCTACTTTGGGGGTCAGAAGTAGCATTTTTCACTGGTGAGCATAAATCAAGACAACTTCTCTTTCTTTTTATGGAAAGTAATAACTCAAAAGGGAATGGCGAGAGGACAGGGCACTTTTCTGACCAGGCTTGGTTGTCTGGGAACTGCATAACTGGCCTTGATCCCAAAAAGGAGTAGGAAACTATTTTTCATATTTGAGTTCAGATCAGTTTTTAGGAAGAATGAATTATGGTCCATTTGCCTGTAAGTTTACATCTGTGCGTGCGTGCATGTGTGTGTGCGTGTGTGTGCTTGTGCATGTGCATGTTGGGGGGATCTTGGAATTAAATGTTTCTGTCATCTGCTGCTTCAGCAAAACTCTGAACCACAACACCCCTGCTGCCTGTTTCCTTCTGAGGATGCCTCTGGCCAGGGCGGGTGTCTGGGGACCCTAGAGTTGCTAATTCTTTTCTTGTTCAGTGTTTCTCTTGTTTTCCCTTCCTAAGAAGCCCAGAGTTTCCACTGCCTGCAATGCCTCTCCTCTTGGCATTTTCTCCTGAGAACACCCACTAGCCTGCGGTGGGAGGACTTTAAATCAGCATGCATTTCACCGCTGAAGAGTCAGAGTGCAGAGAGAGAGAGAGAGAGAGAGAGAGAGAGAGAGAGAGAGAGACAGAGACAGAGACAGAGACAGAGACAGAGACAGAGACAGAGAGACAGAGAGACAGAGAGAGGAGGGTAGAGGAGGAGGGAGGGGGGGAAGGGAGGGAGGGAGAGAACAAATGAACGAGAGTACTTCCTAAGCCTTGCTGAAAGTGGCTATTTCAGCCTCTGACCATGGAGACCTAGACCATAAAGGAGAGAGACTTGATCAGGCTCCTGTGGACTTAGCGCAGGATGAGGAGGAACCGGCATTTCTGCCTCTGCTGGTCCCACGGAGCCTGTGAAGATGGACCATTAAAGGCATACAGGGAGAGAGAAGATGTGGAGTTATCCTGCTCTCCCCATAATCCTCTGAGGTTTGTCCTGAGGCTAGCAGCTGAGGAAGCCTTCCAAGGGTCAGACCCCATGGCTCCGTACAGATGTAGGTGCCCTCATGATCCTATGAGAGCCTTGACAGTCGAGATGAGGTCCAGGATGGGGCTCTCCAGTGGGGTTAGTGCCCTCATTAAAAGAGGACGACGCAGCAGTCTGTCGCAGTGGGAACAGAGTCCTCACATAACCTGATCTGGCACCCCCACCTTTCTAAAAAGCTGTGGCTTCCATTGTTTGAACCGCAGAATATGTGGCTGGAGAGATTGGTTGAGGGAAAAGGAGTTCGATTCCCAGCACCCATATGGTGCTCACAGCAGTCCGTAACCAAGAGCTCTGATAATCTCTGATCTCTAAGGCACTGGGCCTGTGGTGCACATACATACACGTAGGCAGAACACCCACCACATTAAAGAAAATATTTACACCACACAGTCTGTGATCTTTTATTCTAGACCTAACCTTGATTGTGTTCCTATCACCTTGGTTCCAGGGAAGATCTACAGTGGGACCACAGGGGTCCAGCCATAGCCACATGGGGCATGGGGAGAAGGAGCCAGGTGCGGGGCAGATCACATGGGGTTAGCTCAGGCATGGGAAGGCTAGGTGTGGGGCTAATGCAGATAGGAGGAGTCAGAATGTGACCAGACCCTGTCTGGTTGCCCTCCCTGGCTCGCTTCCCTCCTTCTACCTTGGTTGGCTGGGACAGGTAATTTCCTCAGACAACCTTCCCGGGAGGACACAGTGATTTCTGGCCCAGACGTGTAGTTTAGCATTCTGTTGTGTAATTAAGCTGGGCTGTGGAGGGCCTGGCACTCAGCTCTGTCTGTGGTAAGGCTGCCCAGGTCTGTCATACAACTGCCTGGCCTCCCTCAGTGTTCCTTTCTCCCCTCCTGAGGAGAGTATATTTGCCTGTTTTACTCCCAAGGAGCTGCGCTATGGGGGAGAAACATTCATTAAGTGCATAGAGGGGCCAAATCCTCCTCAGGTCCTTTGCCTGGGGTCTTCTTCCCCAGCCCAGGACTCTCCTCCTAGCCACCTGAATTTCTGCTGAGGAAACCTCACAGTTTAAGGGCTCATGTCAAGGCCTCCCACGTGGACCACAGCAGATGGCATTGGATCATTTGGTCTCCAGTGTGCAGTGATGGAAAGAAGCACTTTCTGCCAAGGCCCCCTGAGGATGGGGTGCATGTAGGGGGGTGGTACCCCACCCCCCACATATGACGTACTTGTATGTGTATATGTATGTGTATGTATATGCATGTGCCTGGCATTGATGTCAGCTGTCTTCAGCTGTCACTTAATGTCTGGATTGGAGGCAAGTCCCCTCGCTGAATCTGGAGAGGTTACTAATCCTGCAGGACTAGCTGACCAGCAAGCCCCAGAGATCCTCCTGTCTTCCCTCCTGCAGCACTGGAATTATGTGCACATGGGACCACACCTGGCTTTTTACATAAGTACTGGGAATCTGAAAAAAGTTCTTAATGATTGTGCAAGCCGCCGCTTTACCAACTGAACCATCTTCTCAGCTCAGAGTCGACCTCCCCCCACCCCACCCCACCCCCGAGCCCTCTGTTTTTCAAGACAGGGTTTCTTTATGTAGCCCTGGTTGTCCTGGAATTCACTCTATGGACCAGGCTGGCCTTGAACTTAGAGACCCACCTGCCTCTGCCTCCTGAGTGCTGGGGTTAAAGGTGTGCGCCGTCCCACTTGGAGTCTTCTCTTTAAGGGACTCTGCACCAAGTGATCTCCTACTTCTAGTCTGTGGCCTCGTGGGATGGGTGAAAGAGGGGTGACTAGGAAAGGGAACAGAGAGCAGAAAGAGAAAGAGGAGCCACGTTGTATGGAGTGAAGATGCAGCACTGGAGAAGAAACACATCCAAAGCAGGGCTCAGAACACCCGGCGTCCTAGGTCTGTGTTTCTGATATGACAATTTGCATAGCCGCCCTGTTTTCTTATACTTTTTAGGAAAAGACATTTGAGTATTTACTTAGCTGGGTAGGGGCCACATGGCTCACAGGGTACAGCATCTCTCCTGGCTCTGATTCTGACCCTATGTGGACTCAGGCTTCCCCATATGCGCCTACTTTTTCTCTTGTTGGCTGCTGCTGGGACTATACCCAAAGGGGCTGTCTGCAGCCTGGCAGAAGGCAGTAGCTTGACCAGATCCAAAAGTCTGGGCCCCTAAGCTGTGCACGAGATGCATCGAAAGATTTGGCTGTGTTTAAAAATGCTTGACACATGTTTTTATAGGCGCATATCCCAAGTCACCCATATTAGAGCTTGTCTCTCAGAAGCCCACTCAAACTATTCCTCAAAGCCAATGTCTATAGAACAGGAGATAAAGGCTTGGAAGGGTGACTCGGGCTTTCTGCCTGTTTGCACATCAGAGTGCAATTTCCTTGGTCCAGGCAGGATGCAGGCTTGCATCTACTGAGCCTGGAGTATTTTGTAGTGATAGATGCTCCTCTGAGCCACAGGGTACCTCTTGAGTGTCTGGCCTGTCTATTTCCAGGCACGTGAGAGAGAGAGACAGAGCACTCCCAGTCCAGTGTTTACAAATACATCTCAAAGCTGGACTCTGCTTGCCAAAGATCTCAGTCTGTCATGGAATATCTAGGTCTAAAATTGTCATGGATTCCACAGACCCAGGCTCCCAGTCCTAAATGTGGGTTATAATTGCCCTCCCTTCCAGTCTCTGACAGCTTTCAAAATGTTTCCGCTAAAATGTAAACATGGCAGCTTGGTCCAGGAAGGACCCCAGGGCAGTTTGGAAAGAACTCTCCCTCAGTTCTCCTACATGCAGCTGGTCTTGTAGCCTGTGGTTTCAGGTGAACCTAAGGGTTGCCCACGCGCTCCCAGAGTGGATTCCTCAGGGTAGCAGGGCAACAGAGCTTTGAATGCTCTCATGTGGGCTTCTGCTCCTCCCAACTCTTCCCTGCTCCTCCCAACTCTTCCCCGCTCCTGCCCCTCTCCCTCCAAGGCCATGCCTGGGTCACTGTTTGAGCAACATTGTTTACTACTTTCTCTGGAGACAAAACTTTCTGGCCAGAGGGGACCCAGTTATTTTGTTCCTTTCTCTTTACAGAATCATTCCCCAATCTGTTAAAGGGGGAAAAAAAAAGCCACCACCAGGATCTTTAATAAATGGACTTTAATCAAGGGAATTATCAACGTGATTCATCCTCCCTCGGGGCAGATATGCAATTTATCTTTCAGCAAAGGACTCAGTGTCTTAATGCACAAGGCCTTGGAACAATGGCCATTAATCCCTTCTGTCCCCATGAGAAGGAAGAAGCATTTGATGTTAGTGCCCGGGGCTCTGACCCCATTAGGAGTTCTCCACTGGATTGCCCATAATGCTGACATCTTAACTAAAATGGGGCAGGAGAAGAGTGGCACACAGTGCTCCAGGGGCAAAGCTGAACTGGGCCATAGTGACCCCTCCTGCTTATGGGGACAGCCCTGGCTGCTAGGCTCAAGAGTGGCGGGTGCTCAAACCTTCACTATTTTTCTTACTTGTTCCTTTGGGTTCCAGCCCAGATCAGGCTGTGGGTGGGGTGACGGGGTGGGAGTGGGGGTGATGGGGGCTGGTGGGGGTGATGGTGAGGTGGTAGAGTAGTAAGGTATCGAGTTCGGTGGTAGGGTGGGGGTCGAATGTGATAGTGGGTGGTGGAGGGGGTGGTGGGGTGGGAGTGGTGACACATTCTCGTACTGAACAAAGGCGTTAAAGTGGGGGCTGTTCCAATCCCTGCCTTACTCACTCAAGTAAGATCACTCAAGTATGCACCTGGCCCCATGGTACCTACTGTTAGGGAATACAATGCAGTAGCAGGCAGGGGTACCTGGTGGGCCCATGCCAAGGTGCCCCCCTGAGAGATCACACCATTCCACAGACCTGGGATAAAGAAGGTTGATTGGGGAAAGGGGAGGAGGGATTGATGGCCTGGAGAAGGGGTAGAGACAGACAGACCGGAGCAGAGCCATGAGAGCAGAGAAGGGACAGAAAGGAGAGAAAGGGAGAGAGAGAGGTAGGCTGGGAACACATGGAAACAGAGAGAGAGAGAGAGACAGAGACAGAGACAGAGACACAGAGACAGAGACAGACAGAGAGAGGGGAGAGAGAGGGGAGAGAGAGAGAGAGAGACAGAGACAGAGACAGAGACACACAGAGACAGAGACACACAGAGACAGAGACACACAGAGACAGAGACAGAGAGGAGGGGGGGACACAGAGAGAGACAGAGAGACAGACAGAGACAGGAGAGAAACAGAGACAGATAGAGAGAGGAGAGAGAGGCAGATAGCAAGCAATCTTTTTATACCCTACCTGGAATGCTAACCACACCTGGTAGCAGGTGATGGCGGCAGATGATGATGTAAGCTGACACTAGGTCCCTGGGAAGAGCCTAGCAGCATCCTGTAAGCTAACACCTACTGACCTACAAAATTACAGAATTGGGGGCTAGAACTGGGCTTAGATTGTGGACTTGAGTCTACCTTTCTGTGTTCTTTCCACGGGGAAATGATTATATTCTCCTTTTTTAGCTCAGTGAGGAAGAAGGACTGATTTTCCCCTACTCTAGATTCTCACAGCCAAAGCCCCTTACCTGGTCAGGCCTGGCAAACCAGAACTCAGGCTTTGCCACCAGCCCATGGCAGTACCCCCACCCCCATACCCCACAGCTCAACCCCCGTTCTGCCTTGGATCCTGTTTGCTACAGATCCAGAGCCCAGGGGCCTGGAATGGCTGCCACAACACTGTTAAGAGCTGACTTACTCCCAGAAGTACAGAACCTCTTAGTAGAAAACCACTTAGAAACCAAAGCACTTGCAAACTTCGTGCATTTTCAGAACCAGAGAACTAGAGAGAAGTCTAATCTCAAGTTGGGAAAGAATTTGTAGCAATCCACTTTTTCCCCCCAATGAAGTATCCTCACACGTATCTGTTTTATCCCCTTCAATCTTGGTCTCCATGCATATAAGCATGCCCTAGGGAGAAACATTCCCAGGAACTCTCCCGCCATTGCTGGATCCTTGGGAGAACCACACTCATAAAAGCAAGAAGGGCTGAGTGCCAAGAAATCTGACAGGTCTGTCGCACTTATGGGTTGAGGCAGTGGGCTGTCCCTGTGTTTTTCTCAGTGGCCTCTTTCCCCTTTACTAATGAGTCCCAAAAAATTTCTTTCTTTCTTTTAAAAATGTGTGTGCGTGTGTGTGTGTGTGTGTGTGTGTGTGTGTGTGTGTGTTTGCACATGAGTGTGCACACCTGCAATTTTGCCTGCATGTATGTCTGTGCCCTATGTGTTTTACTGGTGCCCTAGGAAGCCAAAGGGACAGTGTCAAGTCCCCTGGAACTAGAATTGTGGATGGTCGTGAACTACCCTCTGGATACTGCAAACCAAACCTCAGTCTTCTGCAAAAGCAACAGCAAGTGCTCTCAACCCATAAACGATCTCTCCCACCAGTTTCTTACATCCAGATCCAAACAACCTGACACTCAGGAACTGCAGGGAGGTTTCAACCTTAGAGAGATGCCCAACTGCACAGATTTTGCCCAAAAAGGAAAAAAAAAAACCTTGCCAAGTCAAGGGCTGCTTGCTTGGCAAAGCAGGGCATCCCACCTTGTCCTAGGGGTTTCCCGTTTGTGTTTAAGACCTGTGGGGTGGCACTTCTCCAAGAAAGATGTGCTCAGCTCCTTGAGCATCTGTGAATTCATGCTCCCTGTAACTCAAGTTGGCTTCCTCCAAACTCCTTGTCCCCTACCTCACTAGGTGAAGTCCATCCTGGGACATGGCTGCTGTCTCTGACCTAATGGCTCTCAAACCTCCATGTAAATCCGGATAGGCCAATGCATTTGTACAAACAGTGCTAGGCTCTACCATGGTAGTTGTTATCGGCTGAAGGTACCCCCCAAATTCCTGTGTTGACATCTTAAACTCCAATATGATGTTATTACCAAGTAGGGCCTTCAATGGGGTCAGAAAGGCAGAGCCCCCTGAGTAAAATTAGTACCCTTATGAACTTGCCCATGGAAAGCTCTCTCATCCTTTCTAGAGAAGTCAGCCATTACAGCCCTGAGGACTGTCTGCACCCAAACCAACTGTGTAATGCTCCCTGTAACTCGAGACACCCCACGTCTAGAGCTGGGAACAGTGAGGGGCAAGCTTCTGTTGTTTACCAGCTGTGCAGGTGGTGTCAGGGTGCTGCTACAGGGACTCTGGCGACCAACAACTGGTCTATGCATTCTGCTAGGTATCTCTAGGAGCTTGCTAGCCCAGGCTATGCACGATCACAGAGTCACATTGCTCTGCTGAGCTCCACAATCAAGCCCTATGCTCAAACCTCCGTGTCAAGCTGGGCTGGCTTGAGGACTGGCTTTGACCCATTCATGAACTACAAGTCACCTTTAGCCTCACCCAGGGATGTTTATTGAGTACATAGGGACCCGGAGCAGGAAAAATGCCTCTTCATCACCAATGGACTCTCTCTAACTTTCAGGGAGATGCCTGGGTAGCTCACACTGCCCTCACCCTGCAGGCAACAGGACCAGTGCTGGCTCCCAGGTATGGTAGAACTGGGAGTAGATCTTATCTTCCTCTGAGAACTCTAAGGATGGGACCTCATGTGTGTAGGGTGTCCTGATTGTTACTCTAAAGAACAGACTGACACGCTTGTACCCACCGTCGAATTTATGAGTGGCTTCTCCTACTTCACATAGACCGATTCTGATTCCTGATAAGGATTGTGCTGTTACTGGTTTTGCAAACAGACAGGAGAGCTCCTGTGTGGCTGCATTGTAGATGGCAGGGCCTTGGCTTCCTGGAGGTGGGGTTGGGGGTGGGGGGTGTCTTTTCAGCCAGGCCCCAAGCATTTCTGCCAGAAATGGCTGAAACCCATTTCCAAGCACTACATCTTGAATCACAAGCATGTGGACTCACGGCGGTCCACACCATGAGCGGTTTATCCATCACTCATCCCTGCTGGGCTCCAGATTTCAGAGGGACTGGGCAAGCACTTTCCTGATGGGCACAGTTGGAACCTCTCATCAACTTGAACATTTCTGGTCATTGGGATGGAAGCTACCAGGCCCAGCCTGAGGATTCATGCCCTCTGTTCTAGGAGGAAGCTAAGCCTGATGCCTATCTGTGAGGCCTGTTTTATCCTCCTCCAACGCCCAGTCCCCCATCTTCTGCTTCTTTTCTTTTCCGTCTACAAAGCGTTTACACTTTACATATGATTAACCACACAGGAAAAATGACAGCCTAGCATAATGAACTCCACACATCCAACCCCTAGGGTTAACAGCTACTCACATCCTGCATCTTCCCTTTCTCTTCATTTGCCATTTGTTTGCTTTTTTTTTTTTAACTAAACATTTTATTATTTTGTGTGCATATGTGAGTCTGTGTGAAAAGGTCTACATCCATGTGTGTGCCCATGATGTGGAGGTCAAAGGACAACTTCAAGTGTTATTCTTCAGCCATCATTCACCTTTGAAAATGCTTTAAGATGGCCTCTAAAACATGATGAATTAGCCTGGAACTCATCAAGCAGACTAGGATGGCCCACAATCCCCATTGCGGTGGTTTGAGTAAGAATGGCTCCCTTAGATTTGAATACCCGGTCACTACAGAGTAGCACAATTTGAAAGGATTAGGGGGTGTGGCCTTGTTAGAGGAAGTGAGTCACTGGAGGTAGGCTTTGAGGTTTCAAGGGGCCAAACTGGCCCACTGTCATTCTCTTTCTGCTACCTGCAGATCTGGATGTGGACCTCTTAATTACTTCTCCAGCACCATGTCTGCCTGTGTGCCACCATGCTTCCCACCATGATGATCATAGACTGAACCTCTGACACTGTAAGCCAGCCCCAATTAAATGCTCTCTTTTCTAAGGGTTGCCTTGGTCACGGTGTCTCTTCACAGCAGTAGAACACTGACTAAGACACCCATGGATCCATCTGTGCTAGCCTCCTAGCTGGGATTGTAAGCACAGACTACTTAGTTCAGGGAGGGGTTGTTTATTTGCTCGCTTTGGTTTTTAGCATAGGATTTAGCTTATACCCTTATGCGCGAAAGGCAAGCACGTCACCCCTGAGCTATCCATCTCCCTGGCTCATATCTAAGCATTTTAAAGAAACTGACTGTTGTATATTTTACCCTAAACATCCTAGTATGCATCTATAAAAGGTAAGAGGTGTTATCGTCATAAACATAATCTTGTCACATCCATCAAACTGATTGTTTATACCCAGGGTGTAAACAGTGGGCTTGGGATTTGGACAGCCCGCCACCCACCCCTCAGACTCCAGAGTCTGTGTTCTCAAATCCTGCTGCGTATGAGCCGCTAAGCCCTAAGACTGCAGTGCCCTTAACTGGGTCGGTCTTCTGTTCTAGAGCAGAGCTCAGAGGTGCATTCTGGTGCTCACTGGAGCAAGGACACCCTGCAGTCCCCGACCTCTAGTCTGCTGTCTGTGACCCACGGCACTGGGTCAACACAGTAGCTCATGGCTGTGGTCATGAAAAGCCACAGCCAAGTTCCGCTTCAGCAGGGGCTGTGCTACAAGTAAGTGTGGGCTGAGGTTACAGAATGTGCTGGTGGGTGGAGGACTTGGTTCTTTTTTTCTACCATGTAAGTCGTGGGGACTGAACTCAGGTCATCATCAGCCTAGGACCACTAGACCATGCCTCTGGCCTTGAACTTCTGATGCTTCTGAACCACCATACTGACTCTGTGCTCTGTCTCTGTCTCTGTCTCTCTTTCCCCCTCATTAGGATGCAATTTCCAGCAGGTATGACAGAAAGGGGTCCCCATTCTCTTGTGATTTGGCACCCAGCGTGGGTCTGACCTGCTCTTTTTTGTCTTCCAGGGCTGGCCTGCTACCAGGCAACAGGATGAGAATGGGGGTACAAGCACCGCTCTCAAGACACCATGAAAGCCTGGTGGTGTTATTTAATGTCTTTCATCCCAGCCTTAGGAAGGCAGAGGCAGGTAGATCTACAGACCCAGTTCTGGGCCTACACTGAGAAGAAACCTTGGCTCCAAAAAAAGCGGGGGGTGGGGAGCTGGAAAAATGGTTCAGCAGTTCTGCTTTCCAGAGGCCCTGGGTTCAAATCCTACCACCCACATGTCAGCTCACGACTCTCTATAACTCCAAGAACTGACACTTTCACATAGGCGTACATGCAGGCAGAATACCAATGCACGTAAGATAAAGGTTAACAAACAAACAAACAAACACACCAAAACAGAAAAGATACTGTGAAACTCTGGGAGGGCCTAGGCGGTAGCCGGCTGAGGAGCAGGCTGTAGCCAGGTAGCTCTGTGACTTTGCTGGAAGCACATCAAATACTTGGCACTCGGCCTTTCCCTCCCCCTGGGGACCAGACCTGGAGGGTCAGAATGTATGCTATGGCTGTGAAACGTGAAATAGTGCCTGTCACTTGCTGCACAGGGACACCGATGCACCGAGAACACTTCTCCTATTGGGAGGTGCATGGACTTTAACGCTGGTGGAAATCTGGCCAGTGGATGGGCATCTAGGGCAGAACAGTGTGTCTGAGGCGGCAGGACACATAGGAGCAGCTCCCTTCTGCACTCCATCTGTGGGCGGGGCAGGAGGGATAGGGGAGGGGAGGCTCCTGGGGACATTCCTGAGCCAGGCCTGGCACAGCTGCAAAGGCAGCAGCTGTAGAGCTCCAGGGTGGGTCCGCGGTGGTTTCTCCTTCCTTGGGTTGGACAGGCATCCGTCTGCTCTCCCCCAGCCAAAGTGCGAGCCGTGTTGGGCAGGGACTATAGTTCTCAGTCCTCCATAGAGAGGCTTGACCAGGAGGAGAGGGAAGTGTGGCTTAGGATGTGAAGAACAACAGAGACAAAGGTGCTGAGGTGTCTTGATGTTTGCATGGAAGGAAAGGAGAGCGTGGTCACTACTTTGATGTATTTTGTGTTATGTAACTTCAGCTGAAGTCCTTCCTAAAGGAAGAGACACTGGAATTTGAGTTCTGTAGGGAACGTGGCAGGTGAACCCTGGGGAACTAGCGGCAGGTTCTGAGCCAGTTTGGGCAGGGGCAGAGGGTGGAGCTTGCACACTGGAGGTTGGCCAGTGGGTCGCGCAACGGTGAAAAGGGTAAAATGAGATGGGGGAGAGCCCAAGTGTGGGGAAGCTCACAAAATCTGGGCACAATGATATGTCTCCCATTGCCACTTCTCTACTGGGAGTTGGATGTGTTAAATGGGTCCCACTGGGCTTGAGGAACATGTAAGTTATGCTCCATCACGGTGACAAGGAATCAAGTGGAAATGTCCCTTGGATGTAAGGGGCAGAAGTCATCTTGAAGGATCAGAGATGGTGGAGCTTGCACAGCGTGAGCCCCTGCAGAGCCCCAATAGCTGGGTAGGAGCCTCCCAGAGATCCACTACTCGAGTCAATCCAACATGGCCCACCAGGACCCTTTCTAAGCTCACCAGTCATGGACGCTTCCCAGACTGGTACAGGTTCAGGCGCCTGAGCCTTAGAGAGCTGAATACTTCTCCGTGTCTCTTGGTACCTTTCTCCTTGGGGCCCAACATCTGGTCTGTGCGGTTAGGCATCGGTGGGGTGGGGTAGGGAATAAAGGACAGACATATACTCCTCATCCTCCCCTGACAAGTAAACGGGCATTCCCACGGCTGCAGAGAAGGAAGGAATTTCTCATCTCCTTCCTTGTTACAAAGGCAAGACTCACCGTAAATCTCTAATGGCTGCTGGATTGAGCAGGCCTTCAGTGAGAAAGCTGAGGACAGAGCTTCAGTTATGATCTATCCTAGCATCTACAGATCAGGGTGGTGTAGGTACATTGGTGTGTGTGTGTGTGTGTGTGTGTGTGTGTGTGTGTGTGTGTGTGTGTGTGGTGTGGTGTGGTATGTCTATCACTTGGTTCTCTTTTGTCCCCACTGAGATGTAATTTAATGCATTCATTGCTACAGAGATTGGGTTGGAAATGGACTGGGTGGTATTGAGAGGGTACAGTACGAGGTACAGTATGAGAGTGGAACTAAAGGCCTGAGGAGAAAGAGGAAAGGAACATGAACCCATCGAGGGGAAGGCGGAAGTCATGGAGCTGCTGTATTTGTATTTGTGTGTGTGTGTGTGTGTGTGTGTGTGTGTGTGTGTGTGTGTGTGTGTGCAGGAGCACTCAGTTTGGTCTATCCACAGAGGGACGTTGCAGAGGAGAAAGTCTGTGTCTCTGGAGTCAGGGTACTCCGAGCAGCAATCAGGAAGCCGGTGGGAGTGGGTGGGGTTAAGGGAAAATGGGATCAGAGTTGTTTAAGATGCTTGTGTGCTAGTCTATTGGCAACTGCTCAGGAAAGAGAAATTTGGTAGTGGGAGTAGGGTCCCCACCACCTGCCTTTATACACTTACAACTGTATTTATTTATGTGTGTGTTGGGGGTGTGGATTTCGGGCCATCGCATGTATGTAGAGCCCAGAGGACAAGTCTCTAGAGTTGCTCTCATCTAGTTTGTTGATTCTCTGGCTTCCGAGCTGTGTACTTAAGGCTTAGAGGCCCATGAACTTCCAAATGATTCTCCTGTCTTCACCTCTTACTCCCTGTGGGAGTGCTGCAGGCATCCCAGATGTGCACTATGGCATCTGGCTTTCTCTGTGGGCTCTGGAAACTGAGGTCTGGTCATTGGGCCTTGCTTAGCTAAGCCATGCCCACCACACCACATCATGGACACATTTACAAAGGTTGGCACAGTAACAGGAAGAGTATCCATCCAGGCACCCAAGAATCAGAAGAAAGTGCCCACTTCTCTAAGGGACTTTGCTCAGTGTTCCAGGAGTCTATAGATTTCCGGGCCGGGTGTTGCATGTGGAAAACGCCTTCTCAGCAGTGAGGGCTGGACCATCCCGTGCTGTATGCACCAAACACTCAGAAACACACCTCAGACTCAGAAACACACCGAGTGAGCTCTGAGCACACCAGCCACCCTCTACTTCCGGTGTTACAACCCCACATCAGATGACAGCCCCACTTCAGCTTCCCAGCTGTATCTACACAAGTGAGCTTCCCATCTACTTATTTTTTGCTGTGACTTCTTCCTACTTCTTAACCATGTATCTGCTAAAACTATGCCCCCTTTTCGATGTGCTTGTCACATCAACAAAACATCTAACACTGGCCTTCAGGGAGTCTGTTCTCTGCTATTCACACACATTTTTAAAAATAAATACACATCTATTTTTTTTTCCGAAGAAATCCCTGTCCCCTTCAATGCTTTGGTTAGCATATTTTAATTTATCATGACATTTTCATACATGAACGTAAATGTATTTGAATCTGATTTACCTCTCTTGCCACTCTCTCATCCCCTGCCTCCCACTCTCTTATCCCCTGCCTCCCTTTCTCACCACAAACTGGCTCCCCCACTCTACCTTCTTATTTTGATGACTAAGAGGGTTTTATTTTTCCCTCCCTTCCTTCTCTTCTTCTCTCCCTCACTTCCCAAAGCCCTCACGACTTAAAAGAATTTCCAGTTCAGATTCGAGTCTCAAAATCTAGTTCTGCCTTTCATCTTTACCAGCACCCCACACCCACACTTCAAGACCCCGGTTTCTCACTGAACAACTAGACAAAGGGCTCTTGAAAACCCTCCAAGTGTTGGCTCTGGCTTCAGCTGAGCCTGACACACTCAGGCCTCCTTGAAACAACTTCCCTGCCTCCGCCCAGAGTCCTCTGCTGCCCTTTGCCTGCACTGGTTACACTCAGGAGAGGTCTCACAACCATCTCCCAGGAGGCTATGGGGCTTCTGCGCTGGGAAAGTTTGTCCTGGGTTAGCTATGATTGCTACCAGACTCTCCAGGTAAGCCAAGGCCTAGCTAAGGGTTCCTATATCACTACCCTAGGGAAAGAGAGAGAGAGAGAGAGAGAGAGAGAGAGAGAGAGAGAAAGAGAGAGAGAGAGAGAGACAGAGAGAGAGAGAGAGAGACAGAGAGAGACAGAGAGACAGAGAGACAGAGACAGAGACAGAGACAGAGAGACAGAGAGAGACAGAGAGACAGAGACAGAGAGACAGAGACAGAGAGACAGAGAGAAAGAAAGACAGAGAAACAGAGAGAGACAGAGACAGAGACAGAGAGGATTTGGGACTCAGGACTAGACTAACCAGTAGAGGCTGATGAATAATGAGGCATTAATTCTTCCTTAGTGGAAACTAATTACACTCTGCTCGGGTAGAGTGGGAGCCAAGCTGCCTGTGTTCTGTTCGAAGCAACGGAACAAGCTGTCCTTGCCATCAAGGCTGAGGCTTCTGGGGTGCAGGTGGGTGGTTGAATAAGAGCTTTAAACATGCTCTCTCTACAGTATAGCAGAAGTCCCCAGGTCTCAAGTCCCAGCAGAGAAGACAACAGGCAAATCTGGGGGTAGCTGTCTAGAGCCTGCAGGGCTGAGATAGCTAGGTCATGGGACCAGATCCAGCCCTGTAAACCTTGGCCACCATAAAGTCTCCAAACTCTAAACTGAGCAAGTGTTCGTCTGCCTGTAGAACTCTCACAGCTGAACATGTTCTTTTTTGGAAACTTGGGCCCTGGCATGTCAACTCCTGTTGGGCTCGAGGGTCACTTAGTGTGGCTTCTTGGCATCTGTTGGGAATTGGCTTCAGAGAGGCCTTGGGATGGACAGTTTTCAGCCTTGACAGCAAAAACTTCATCTATAGCAAGCATTGATCACATGAGACTTATCAAAGTTCAACACTCTCAAAGTGTAAAAGACCCCGTGGAAACCTGGTACAGTGATTCTGCCATTCCAGAACTTAGGAAGTTTCAGGATTGCCACAGTTAGCAGACGGCCTGGTTATGTACTGAGTTGTAGGTCAGACTGGGCTTCAGAATGTATATTCTAAAGTGGAGCTGGGGTTTTCTGAGGGAAGACAAGCCAAACACTGGGAGAAAGTATTTACAAGCCACAGGTATAGAGCAAGGAATAGAGTCTAGAAATGTGTCTGATGTCCAGCAGTTTAAAAATAAACAAATACCAAGCAATCCAGTTGTAAAATGGGTAAAAAGCACACTGGAGAAGACCCAGAGACAGAGGCAAGCACTCAAAAGGATGACATCGTTATCATCCCAGGAGAAAGCACAGCGGGATGTCATTACCTGCCTGTCAGGATAGCTAAAATGGCATGGCGTGATGACAATCTCAGGGCAAAGCTGGCTGGTCAAGCAAGTTCTACAACAGCCAAGGTTACACAGAGAGGCCCTGTCTCACAACAACAACAACACTAAACAACCAAACAAATGAAAAAAAACAAACTGGGGCTGGTTCCTGGCCAGAGCTGTTCTGAAGTCGGGCCTGGGAGGTCTCAGTCCCCACCGTGGACTCATCCAGCGTGTGCCCTGCCCGCTGCCACCAGCCTTGGCCGCCTTCTATCAACCGCCACCCACGGTTAGAGCAGGCCAAGGTCAGGCTGCTCTTGGCTCAGTTTGGAAGCCAAGCTCCGCTCCATTTCTCCAGACAGCTCAGAACAAACTGTTACTAAAATCCATTATTTTGAACTTCTAAGTCTGGTAACTTAGTCCAGGGTTTTAAGGGAGTCAAACCGAGTGCTTTCTTTCCTCTGGTTGTGCTATTTAAGAAATAAACCAGGCAATTTGAAACAGATAAAAGTTTTAAAAGAATTAATCTTCCAAACTGTTTCCAACTTAGTATAATGACAGCAGTTGCTAGTTATACGCTTGACTCCGTGCTAGGTCCCATGCCAAGAACTTTTTGTGAATCATTTAATTGAATTTTTACAACCTTCATGGTTTAGGTTACTCCTTTTTTCAGAGATGAGAAAACAGGTTTCAGAAAGGTTAAGTGATTGGCTTGAGATCACACAGCTAGGAGATGGCATGACCACAGCCATAGCCAGAGTCTCCCTACTGCCTCCCAACAGTCAGTGGAAGCATCTTGGCTCGCACAGTCAAGTGCCAGGGTCACGGTTATTGATTGAGGACTGAGCTATTGCCAGAACCTCACACCTCGGGGAGTGGCATTATCCCACTGGTCAGAACCTACTTGCATGTACTTAACTAAATGCAAAGGACAGTAGGAAACATGGTCGTACTATGTGCCTGGGAAACAGGAAATGGTTAATATGGAGTTGTTGGGATTCAAACCTGGGACTAACAGAAGGGGCATATTTTACATACCGAGGTGGACCTCTGGGTTTTCCCAGCATCCCTCAGTCCATACCTGTTACGGGACATTCCCTGGCCCTCTGCCCTGACCTTTCCAGCCCAGGGGCTGGGCTTCCCCCCACCCCAAAGGGTCTTTCCTATATAATCCTGAGATTTTTGGTCTCATCCATCTCTTCTCCCTCTCTCTGCACTTTCTCTCTCCCTGTGTGTTCACACTCTTTCTCTCTTTCCTTTCCCCTCCCGTTTGTCTCCTTCTCCATGGTGACTTCCCTGGCCTCTTTCCTTGGGACCAGTGAACCCACCTGAGAGCTGCTTCCCAATAAACCTGCTTTTATATGCTCCAATCTGGCTTGGGCTGGCTCATTTCACCAACGCAGAAGAATTTATCAGTAGTAGTGCCTCACAGAGTCTACGTGAAAGGACATTAACACACACACGCACACACACACACACACACACACACACACACACACACACACACAATTATCTGTGCGTGTGTGTAGAGGTCAGAGGGCAATTTCTGAGAGTTGTTTCTCTTCTACTATGTGAGTCTGAGTCCACCTCTGCCCAGGGCTAGCCAAGGGCCCTCAAGTTCAGCTGAACAGAGACCTCCACAGTCCAGACAGTGGGTCAGGAGCTCCTGGCTGCTGCCTCTCTGGCCTCTGTCTTCCTGACCTGCCAAGTCAGCTCATCTTGTAGACAACTCACAAGTTCCAAAACAGCAGGCATTTGCACTGATTCAATTAAACAATTAGCCTCAGAGCAGCGGGAGATGCCTGGACTAACTCCTTCTGCAGACAGAGCAGGACTGCGGCCTTACATTCCTGGTTTCGGCTCTTCCACAGGCAGCTACAACCTCCCCCACAGCCGCGGCTCCCTCCCTAGGACAGCCTGTGCCTGAGATGCTGATAGGCCTTGGAGGAGTTTTACATTTTACCCTCATGCCAGGAGGAAAGGTCAGTCTGACTCTGCTGCAGCAATGGCAGTGCCTCCACTGAGCAGTTGGTGGGCACAGAGAGCCAGCCCTGTGGAGGATATAGTCCCCATTGTAAGGAGGGGATCTCAGTACAGAGACTTTCATATAGATGGGTGCTGGCCTCTTCCTAGGGGCATAGAATAGCCTTAGGCATCCAGGGAACTTCTCTGAGCTCTTTTGTTCAGGCAGAAACTGTAGCAGAGAGATGTGAGACTGCATGGAGACTCAGCAGAATAGGGGCCAGGGCTGAAAGTCTAGCGGAAACCTCTTCTGCTGTATCCTACCCACCGCAAGCAGCTTCCTGGGGAGTCCTCCAAGAGGACGACACCTAATGTTTCACCAAGGCACTCAGGCAAACGCAAGACCTCGCCCTGATGCAGTGTGAGGTAAAGAAAGGCTCTTGGGGACTCACTGTTGTTCTAGAGGCTGAGATGCCCTCTTCTGTTTCCTTCCCAGGTCATGTGGCACACATGGTCCTGTCCTAAGCCCTAGAAGCATCCTATAGGCTGGACCCCTTGATGGCAAGGGCAGAAAGGCAGGCTCTCACCCCATTCCTCACAGGTCATCTCACAGTTGGAGCAGATGAGCGGTTAACACATGTCTGAGATAGGTGCGTACCTGGGCCACCTTTTGGTTGCGGCTAGGGACTGGGCTGGGAAAAGAGACCACATGTAAAAGTATCCACAGGTCTTCTCTGTCTGGATCAGACAAAGGCGTTGAAAATCTACATGGTTCCCAAGAGAGCACCAGTGGGGTCTCTCCTTGAAATTGCCTAGTTTGGAGGGCTCCAGAACTTCTGGGTGCTCCTGGGTCAGGGACAAGACCCGGAAGCATCGTGCAGCGTAATGAGGCAGTGTCTGGCAAGCACTGGAATATTCTGCTACTTGCAAGCTGACTCAGCCCAGCAAGTATGGCTTAAGCAGCTGCTCCCTGCCCAGCATTGTGGTTTGTGGGGAAGGGCCAGCACGTCCCTATAGGGCGTGAGAAGGTGGCTGGAGTGAGAGATAGGGAGAACCACACCCAACTGTGACAGAAATGGCAAAAGCAGTCTTCTTGACCATAAAGGCTGAGCTGCTATCATGAAGAGAGGAAGCAATCAGCACAAATCCGGGTCATGAAATCCTAACTTCAACTTGGTAGATGGAACTAGGTCCTTCTGCTCAGTTGCTAAGGTCAGCCCTACCAGGAGGCAGAGGGCTGTGGGAAAGGACTATGGCGTCCTCCTACCCGGAGATGGTTGAATAACACAAACGGCTCCAACCTCAGCAGGCCTCGGCCTTACCAACAGTCCCCTTCATCTTCCTTGGACAAGAAGCTCTTGGAAGAATCTGGGGCTCGCTTCTTAGATAGCTGAAAATAATAGGGAAAGCATTTCTATTTTAGAAGGTAACACTTACATAAGGTGGAACCTTTCAAAATGTTCAATTGGATCCTATTTAAGGAAATATCAAAGAACCCCACAGACACAGCTGGGAGGAGACTGTTCTGTCCTCCTGGCCTCTGTGGGCTGGCATGGCCTGCCCAGCTGCCTCCCATCTGCTTAGATGGTCATCTCATTGTGAGTGGGCAGCGTGGCCCACTTGGTGGGGGAGGCCTACCCTGGATCACTGCCTGGCTCTGACTGTCTGGGTCAGGGTGCTACCTGGAACCTCCTTACCTGGGTGCCTCAAAGTTACTGCAGGTACAGCCAGGAGGACTAGAGCCTCCAGGTGATGTCTCGCGGCTCCGATCCAGTTTTCCCTGCATCGGGTCCTTTGTGTTTATTCTTTGCATAATGGTCTTTGGGAGTCGTAAATGCATGTGTTGAGAGGTTGGGAAGAGTTGTTCAGACTGTTAGATATCTGCTTGCCGTCATTTGCCAGATCTAACTTTGAAATTCCAGAAGGAAAAGAAGGAATGAAGGGGAAAAATGTTGCGTTTCAAGTCTTTCTTGCACTAATCAGAAGCAGAGCTTTCAAAACATTCTCCTCTCTTCCCTTTGAGGGAATAGGCCTTGATCTCCTTGATCTCCTCAGCTCTGAGAACCAGAGAAACTGGCTAAGCCTGGTGAGTGAGTCTAGAGAGATCTTGGTCCTTCCTCAGAAGGGGACTTCATCAGCATCAACCTTCTCCCCAGAGCATCTCGGACATCACCCAGGTCAGTAAAGCCAAAACCACACAGAAGAATCCAGAATCCACTTGCCTTCTCAGAGTATCATGGTCCGTGAATTTTAGAATGGTCCTGGTACCTGGAAGGACATGGAGTCTCCCTTCCTGGACCCACATAAACAGATTCCAAAAAGGCTAAAGAGGTAATGTCTTCAAATGCTCACACACACACACACACACACACACACACACACACACATATTTATATATAAAATATTGTCTTTGTTTTTCTGAGACAAGATCACTCTGTGTAGCCTTGGCTGTCCTGGAACTCACTCTGCAGCTCAGGCTGGCCTCAAACTCACAGAGATCCGCCCACCAGTAAAGGTGTTCGCCACTACTGCCTGGCGTACATTTTGTCCTTCAGTGTTTTGGATGAGGACATTCAAGTATCCATGCTCCGCACGCCATCCCTGCAATGCTCTAATAGCTGTGGGGGATAGTCCGGAAGTGTCCGGCACACTTTGGACTTGGAGTTTTAAACACACTTAAGACTCGTTTATTTCTTTACCATCTCTACTGATCTCTTAGATTGGAGCACCTGACGCTGGCTGTAAGGGTTCCCTGTTCTACCCACCTCCCACTGAGCGTCTTCTACTGAACAGCCTCAATTTGAAGATGACAGCAAACTTTCCACACAGAGGAGGAGGTGACAATCCCAGACACAGGGATTGCCCATGAACAGAGAGACATGGGAGCCCCTGGAGAGGCAGCCGCGAATGCCAGTCTTCAGAGGACAAGAAGTAAGCCCAGTGGCAGGGGATACCATGGTTAGAAGGGCACATGGTGTAAGGGTAGTGCAATCCACACCAAGCAGACCAGACTCTCTTTAAGTGAGCGGAAGTTCTTAAATGTTTTAAGGGGAAAAGGAAGACTCAGAAGGCCCAGCCTGCATGAAGCCCTCGATTCAATTCCCAGCATCACATAAACCCGGAGTGATCAGGTACATCCATGACCTTAATGCTTAAGAGGTAGAGACAGGAAAATCGGGTGTTCAAAGCCATCCCTTTGCTACATTAAGAATTTGAGGTCCGCCTGTGATGTATGAGATTCAGTCTCAAAAAAGAGAAGAAGAAAAAAACAACCAAGGGGGAAATGAGCATCTGAGATTGGCATTTCACATGCTAGGGCACGCATACAACAGAACTCTGGCTCCAAGGATGTGAAATGGTTCCTACCTCAAGTATGACTGCCTGTTAACCAAACATGCCCCAGTAGGGACAGTCCTTGCCCTGGCCTGGGCCCTGAAGCAGATGCTGCAGACATAGGATCCTACTCTCTGTGGCTGTTGCCTTTGTATACACCATCTTGGCAAAGAGGCGCCTGAGGGTAATCTGAGACGAAAGCAGAGACCAGGGGAGAAGGGGCTGGACCTCCTCTTAAGCCATGGAGTTGACTTGGTCATGGAGTTGGGCTGAGTTTTGACAGCAAACTTGAGGAGGAGAGAAAAGAAAAGTGGTCCCTCACATCAGTGACGGGTTTGGATCAGTTTCCTATTTTGCCTCAGCCCCACCTCAGTCTGTAACAACAACCTGGAGGCCTTCCTCAGACCAACTGTCAGAAGCCCCAGAAGTCAGGCATACACTGTCAGAGTAACTCCCACATTAGCCTGTCGTCCACACAACTGCTACCATGGGTCTCTTCAGAGCTGAAGCTGGCGTCAGTTCATGCCTTCTGGGGCCCAGCGCTGGTCACAGCTGGACTTCTGGTGTAAGTTGGCTGACCAGCTAGACAGGAACAACTCTGAGCACTGGGTTTCTGAAACCCCGTGGGCCACAGGGCATAGCTGAGGACTCCCTCTGTTCTTGGAAGTCTTTGTACCTTCAAGGTACATTGACCAAGAGCTACCTATAACCCTTCTCTCAGTCTCACTTCCTCTACAATGACCACATCCTTGCCTTGTTTTCTTCCCCCTTCCCAATGCCAGAACCTTCCCAAGTCTCACCAGGAGGAAGCTCATATTTTTCCCTTCTCTGGCTTCCTTTTCTTCTGAGACACTGGACCCTGAAAGAACCTAACGTCTAGCCAGACCCAGTCCTGTGCCCTCAAGGCTCTATCATGGGAGAGCTAAAACCCTACCAGAGCTCTGTAGCCCCAGGCTCCGCCAAGGCTTGGAAACCACTTAGGTGGGTCATTACCTTCCTTAATCCGGAAGCTTGGGTTTAACCGTCTTTTCTTCCCCACTCCAGCACTAAGCCTGACAGTGTCCCTGACATTAGCAACTGAACCAACAAAACTGCACCCCCTTCCAGTCAGGCAGGCTGCTTCAGAAGCACACAGCACAGGACATCTGAGTGGCAGAGCTTTCAAGATCAAAGCTGTTCCTGTCTCTTGGGGAGGAGACAAGGGAGATCACATTTCAAAAGAATTCAGAGGGGAAGGAATTAATCCATTTGCTGACACGGGGGCCTTTTATTCTGGTCCAGGGATACCCTGTCTGTCCTTCCTAGTGAGGCTGACTCCCTTGCCTAAAGAATGCTTAGCTTTCTTAATTAAAACCCAGAGGGGTTTAGTCAAACCTTAAGTGGGATGAGATGATTTATGGAAAGGGCTATACCACTCCCTTTCCACAGCCACTGGTCCACTAGTAACAGTGATGCTGTGACCACTGGCTTCCTCTCCCAAGTAGGGCCACTCTGGTTTCTCCTGTCACCTGGGGAAGAACTCAAGGTTAAATTCTGGCTCTAATATAATCTCTGGGAGCCAAGGGTCAGCTTTGATTCCACTCAGAGGGTGCTCTCATCATGGTGTCTGGGAGGATACAAGGAAAGGAGCAGACATTCAAAAGTTTCAGGAAGGGGCTGGAGAGATGGCTCAGTGGTTAAGAGCACTGACTGCTCTTCCAGAGGTCCTGAGTTCAATTCCCAGCAACCACATGGTGGCTCACAACCATCTATAATGAGATCTGGGGTCATCTTCTGGCCTGCAGGCACACATGCAGACAGAAAGCTGTATGATGTATACATAATAAATAAATAAATACTTTTAAAAAAAGTTTCAGGAAGGACAATTCGAGGACAGGATTATGGAAAAGAAGAACCTTCGGCAGAGGGTACGTTTGCTGGCTTTGCTGTCTAAGGAGCTGTGTGACCTTGGAAAGATGTCTTCCCTTCTCTAAGTCAATTCTTTTTTTTTTTTTTTTTTTTTTTTTTCGAGATCGGGGACTGAACATTATTCCTTGCTAGGCAAGCGCTTACCACTGAGCTTAAAAAAACCCCAACCTCCTCTAACAACTATCACCTTTATAGACATACAAACATTCAGTGAGTGTGTACAGTATGTCAAGCTCCTTTGTTAGGTCATTTAGCCCTTTTAAGAACTCGATTGAGTGAACATTATTCCTATTTTATGCATTAAAAAAAACAATAACAAACTAAGTTTGGGGAGATTTCCAAACATTCCAAGACCGGCTGGCAAGTAATGGGGTCAAACTAGGCTCCGTGTGATTCTGAAGACGATGGGTATGTGGTGGACCGTACAACAGCCCTTAAGAAAACATGTCCCCTGTTCTAAGTTCCACACCCTATGTATGTGCCCTCACCTAGCAAAATGGAACTTGTACATGCTGTTATGCATCTTGATATGAGGTCACACAGGGTCACAAGGAGGGAGTCATGTGACGAGAGACCCAACACCGAGATTTGCTCTTCTGGCCTCCAGAGCTTTGGAAAGATGAGCGGCTGTTGTGCTGGCCACTCTGTGGGCATTTATGGAGTCTGTCTTCAGATACTGTTAGCACTCTGGGCGGTGGATTCGGCTGCATTGTGAGGCTGGGCTTTGGTCCTAGGAGACTTACACACTGGAGCAAGAGCGATGGGAAAACGATGGAATGCTAGTTAGATCCTCTCAGGCTGGATCGCACTGTTCAACACTGCTCCTGGTTAGCACATCCAAGTGGTCTCGAGCCACCTCCCTTGGGAAGCCACACTGAAAGGACAGTGTGAGAGATTCCCATAGACTAGGGATGGGGTGGGCAAGAATCTGCTGCAGCAGGAGCAGAAAGCTCTCTGCCTTCTCCTGGCAGCTGCCCTGCCACGCATTTCTGTTATGTGGGGTACCACCCAGGCTCCCCACCTGCTCCCATCCCAGGTCAACTGGGCCAGGAAAGCTGGTGTAAAGAACCCTTGGTGAAAGACCAGGGGCTGGGAGTCAGTCCCAGGCTCCTATATATGGAGCTGGCCACTCGCCCTGTCTGGGCTGGGCCTTGAGTCAACCTTTTGCAAATTGGACAGTCTGCTTTACAGGGGCCCTGAGAGGAGCTGTGGAATGATATGGGTGATGGGAAGGAAGGCATGCTCTCTGTTCCTGCTGGTGTCAAGCCAGGTGCACCCTTGAACGTCTTTTGGAGGGACAGACAGATGGTTGCTGTTGGGTTCCTGATCAACAACTCTTCAGTGTTTCCTATTAGACTCCTGCATATATCTTTCTGGGAAGGATTTGGCATCTGTGACATTCTTTCCAAAGCCTTCTGGATATGGTGGAATAGTACAAGAGCTGGGCCATGTCCAACACCAAGAGAAAAATAATTGAGAAACTTGGAGGCCGACTAGGAAGCAAGTGTGGGACAGCTGCAAGGCTAACAGTAGGGGAAGGGACAGAGGCATGACAGATCTGCTGGGCGGCTCATGGGACTGTAGCCATGGCAACCACAGTGGCGGTCTTAATGTAGAATGTAGACCGTCTATGCACCCATCTGGGTACTCTACGATATGTGTGTGAGAGATTCTCTTTTGGGAAGAAGCCTGTTTTATTCTGGGTAGACGGAGAGCTCGGGGACTCTGAACCAGGATCCATAGCAGCAGCCTGGCTATAACTATTGTAGATACCAAAGGCTCTATAAGACCAGGACAGCTCTCTCTCTCTCTCTCTCTCTCTCTCTCTCTCTCTCTCTCTCTCTCTCTCTCTCTAATTTATTTTTTGCTCTAGTTATGTGCCAAGAGGAGCAGGAAACTGCCATGGACTCCCAAGAGACACTCATATAGCCAGGGCAGGGTTAGCAACAGTTTCTGATAATTTTAGTCTCATGGGGAGGAGGCCATTGTCTTGGTTTAAATGAGCCCACGCCAGTGAGGCTGTCTTCAGGGACAGGAAGACCAGCAGAGGTTGGGAACTTGGGACAACAGCCTTTGGACTTCTCTTCTCTGCCAGGAAGAAGCAGCCCCAGGAACAAACAGCAGGAAGACAATTCAACTGAATCCCCAAGGAAGCACAGAGAGCCACTTTCTGATGAAGAAGGGACAGGGGACAGATCACGGGAACGGAAGCGTTGGGAACATGGCCTGAGTTGGGAACATAGGTCCAGCTGGAATTAGTTGTTAGACTGTCCGCTTGGGGACTTTCCACAGGACAAACAAATGTCCCCCATTCGGGACTAGGGTCAAAGGCCCTCAGGACAGAGAGCATCTTCTGTTTCCCTGCTGTTCTACTGTTCCGCTGTACAACCTTGGATGAGCCTGAAGTGCCAGCTCCTAGACAGTGCTTTCCTGGGGTGCTAGAACTAGGAGATTTGAGAGAGTTGGAGAGATGCTCCCAGCAGCCCCTGGAACCTGGTAACAAGGGCATCATCCCAGGGCTCCGGTATATTTAACTGAAGACATTCTGACGTAGCAGGCTTGTCTGTTCTCAACAGTTTCATACGTATCTTAGCTCTAAGGCCTCTGCTTGGTCTGTTTAGCGCCTGACTCTGTCAACTCAAGGTTATCACGAGACACCAGACACTGTGTCACCTAAAAATCTACACACAAGACCTTTTTGACTATCCTAATATTCAGCTGAGATCATGCCCGGGCAGGATTCTGGGACAAGATCCAGAACTGGAGTTTGTGTCCAGCCTGGCTGGCTCCAACCTCTGTTCTCTTCCCTTGGGGTGATCTTATGGAACACTCTTAGGGGATGGCCCTCGTTAGCAGGGGTTTTCCCTCAGTCTCTGAGCCTCCACCTGGACGGTTCGGATATTGTTAAAACAAAGCCCGGAGGCTCTATGTGGATCTGTGTCCTGATAAGGCAGCACAGTGCCCCTGATGAAGGCTGGCGTGCTGAGCCGAGCTCTCCAGGGTCACCATTTGCTGGGTGACCCCTGCCAGTCACTTGACCTTCTTGATGTTTGTTTTTTCTCATTTGTTAAAAATAATAGTGTCCGTTTCTAAGGTTGCCAGGAGAATCACATGAGATACGTTTGGAACGCTATTGGAGCAACCCCTGGTCTGGGTTAATTTTCTAAAAATACAGCTCTCGATCTGATACTCTAATATCGCTGGCTCATTTGCTGCTCGAGACAAGTGCAGTTGACTGGCTCCTGCGTGTGTGTGTGTGGGTGTGTGTGTGTGTGTATGTATGTATGTGTCCATGTGTGTGTGTCTGTCTGTCTGTGTCTGTGTCTGTGTCTGTCTGTCTGTCTGTGTGTGTTTGTCTATCTGTGTGTCTGTGTGTGTCTCTGTGTGTGTCCATGTCCATCTGTCTGTCTGTATGTCTGTGTGTGTATCTGTGTGTGTGTCTGTGTGTGTGTCTCTGTGTGTGTCTCTGTGTGTCTGTGTGTATGTGTCTGTGTCTGTCTGTTGTATGTCTGTGTGTCTCTCTCTGTGCATCTGTGTGTATGCGTCTGTGTGTCTGTGTGTCTGTCTATATGTATGTCTGTGTCTGTGTGTGGTCTGTTGTCTGTATGTCTGTATGTATGTATGTCTGTGTGTATGTGTATGTGTCTGTCTGTATGTATGTATGTCTGTGTCTGTATGTGTCTGTCTATCTGTATGTCTGTGTGTGTCTCTGTGTGTGTCTGTCTATCTGTCTGCCTGAATGTCTGTGTGTGTATGTATCTGTCTGTGTGTCTGTGTCCGTATCTGTCTGTGTGTCTGTGTGTCTGTGTGTCTGTGTATGTATCTGTCTGTGTATCTGTGTGTGTCTGTGTATGTATCTGTCTGTGTGTCTGTGTGTCTGTGTCTCTGTGTGTGTCTCTGTGTGTCTGTGTCTCTGTGTCTCTGTGTGTATGCGTCTGTGTGTCTGTGTGTCTGTGTGTCTATGCATGCTCCCGTGTACAGGCATATTTGTTCATGTGAACCCTATCCACATGCTGTGGTGATTTGGTCTGTCTGCTGAAAGCGAACACGTCCTTCATGTGGTTACTCTGAAGGCTGATAACAAATGCACTCTGCTTAAAGTCAGATCCAGGATGAAGAAGGGTAGGACTCTTCCAGGATTATGTATCCAGTTAGAGACAGGGAGAGTGCAAGGTCTGAGACAGAGGCATGTCCTGGAATTTTATAGAAAGACTCTGGGTTCTATTCCTAGTACCACATAAACTGGGTATGATGGCGCATGTCTGCAATCTCAGAACTGGAGAGGTAGAAGCAGGAGGATCAGAAGCTCACAGTCATCCTGGGCTAAATAGTGATATTGAGGTCAGCTGGGAATGCATGACACCGAGACCCATTTTTAAAAAAAAAAGACCAGAACAATGAAAACCATGGACATCTTTCCAATCTGACTTGACTGAACAAAACCTTCTTCCAGAAGGTTAGACATCAGTGTCTGAGCTCATTGGATCCAGGACAGGGAATGCAGAGACACTAAGACAGGATACTGGCAGTCCTAGGCACCTCTGAGGTCTGTGTGAGGGGCTTTGCGATGGATGTTTAACTGTTAGGTTTGCTCTGATAGGGCAGGATCCTTCCCTAGGCCTAAACACAGTTGCAGGACAACCTTCCACTCATAAGGAGACCGCAGGACACACTTCTTTTTCCAAGACATTGGCCCCTCAGCCTGGCTTCAGAGCAGCCTCGTGGGCTTCAGGAATTGGATCAAAGACTTTGTACAATACCGATATCATATTGAAACTATCGCATCGATAGTTGTGTCTACTCACTGAAATGACAGCATTCAGGCGCACATCAGACTTCACAGTAAGAGAAGATTTCTTACTACAGTGAATTCAGGTCAAGCCTGTCCCTGTCTCCCATGAATGGGTGTCTTTTTCACCATATCATAGCCTAGCATTGACCGAGGCTCTAGTCCCTTCTCAGACTCTAGAACAGCGATTTTTAAGCTGTGGGCTACAACCCCTTTGCAGGTCTAACGACCCTTTCACAGGGGGTGCATATCGGATATCCTGCATGTCAAATATTTACATTACGATTCATGACAGTCGCAAAATTACAGTTATGAAGTAGCAACGAAAAAATAATTTTATGGTTGGGGGTCACCAGGGCAGGAGGGACTTATGAAAGGGTCACAGCATTGGGAAGGTTGAGGACCACTGCGATAGAGTACTAAAAGTTAGCAGACTTTCTTATATTTTTGGTTGTGAGCCTAGCCTTTAACAGCTGAGCCATCTCTCCAGCCCGCAGACTTTCTTTAGATATTGCCAAAGACACTGTTCTAAGCCCATCACACGGAGTCACTAACTTTAAGTTTCTCAGCGACTGACAGTTCCTTATCAACCAATCAGTTTTCCAGCTAAGGCAACAACTACAGGAAGTTCAGTGAGTCATACAAGGACACTTCGCTAGGAAGCGGTAGTGCTTGAATCCAAACCCATTCTTGGGTTCCCGGCGAGTGCTAGCCACGCAGAGGGGATGGGTGAAGGGTCGTGGATAGCCTCCTCCGGGTGACCATTCATAAGGGTACCATTGTTATCAACCCACTGTACCCTTGGGGAAACTGAGGCTGGTGAGCGGGGTGGGGTATTTCATATCCACCCATAGTCACCCAGCTAAGCAGAGTCAGTGAGAGCCAATGTATTGCCATTTCACACTAGGCTTCCCAGAAAGCACTGGCACTTCTCTGTTGCCCACCTGTCTCCTGTTACTGACACAGCAGTCACGTCACCATCTCTCTCCTTCACGTAACCTCCTGGAAAGGCTGGGAAGATTTCTCTTTCTTCCAAGGTCCTGGGCACAGAAGCGTTAGAAAGCAGAGCCGTATCCTGGAAAGACAGATGCATGTCACGCAGGCTACTGGGTCCACATCCTTAGTCAGGTGAAGAGGAGCCTCCAGGGAAACCATGGCTGATGTGCTGGCTCTGTTAAGATGGCTAAACAATGGGCCGGGGGAAAGTTGTGCTTCCTGAGTCCCTCCTACAGAACAGCCCAGAGTGGCCTGGGTCTGGGATTTGGATTGCAACCCTGGTCTCCTTACCTGGGGACAACTTGGCCTGAAGCAGCTAAGACTTCTCCAAGGTCAAATTGCAGCCTGAACCCACAGAACTAGTAATCCTGCTCTGGTAATATTCCTGAGGCAAAGGAGACAGGAAGCACCCAGGGCCCTATCCCGAGGCTGCCAGCACATCCGTTAGCCTTGTCTCTTCTACTCTGAGAAGCCTCCTAGGCTTCTATTCCCAGAAACAGCCAGGTTTGAAGATGTCCTCTCAAACTATGTTCCAAGAAATGAGGCATTATCATACCAGGGTTCTGCAGTCCAATGATCAAGAGAAGCTTGCTCATGTCTGCTGTGGTCCTCCCCTAGAGAGCCGCACCACATGTCAGTAATTTGCTGGGAGAAGCTCCATCCTAAAGGCCCACGTTTGATTTTTGCTTCATTCACCCAGTATCGCCCATATTTGCTCACCCGTAGAATGACCTAGAAAGCTTTCCATAGAATAGAGGGCATGTGCAGAAAAATCTGGCCTCTTCCGTTCTGTGTCCTCCACACTACAGACAAGGTCTGAGGCAAACCGCTGTGGTCACCTAGGGCCCCATACCTTCCTGCTACCTCTGCCTCCCACAATGTGGTTTGTGCAGCACCAAGCAGACAGCAGATTCTGAATTAGTTTACTTCCTGGGCAGCTTCTGATAGCCTTTTTTTTTCTTCCCTGAACCCCACAAACAGAGGGAGAGGCAGCTCCCTGGGAGGAGCAGTGGCCAACTGGAGGTCTGGGAGAGGGGGATCCCACCTGCCAACAGAGTCAGGAACCAGGTATTTGAGAAGGCTTCTTGGAGGAGGTGGCTGGGGAGCTAAGTCTTGATGACTTGAATGAATCGGATGGGGTCAGTGCTGGCTGCAGACAACCTGGCTTGGTAGCCTGAGGACCACGATGTAGGGATGGGAAAGGTGGAGAGGGCACCGAGTCTCTTCTGTGACTGCAGAATCTAAGCCTTAACTACGTAGTCAACTGGAGAGAGCCAGTGCCTTCTAGCTAGACAGATAGGCCTCCAGGGGACAAGGGGAGATGAGACACATCCTGTCTGCTCTCAGACGACCTAGGGTCATCACTTTGGATCTCACACATCCCAAATACCTCTTTACAGTATTCCTAACATCCATGTGGCCTCTCATACTTGAAGAGAGTCTGGGGGACACTCTTTTGTGTGTCCTTACACACCAGGGACAGCTTAGCCCCTGCACATCGGAGCCTGTCCTTGACTGACATAGCTCTGGTGAAGACCAAAGGTGACATATGAGGTTTCGAGTATAGAAACTTTTCATTCTCCACCCCACCCACCCTTTTTATTCCAATCAACAAACACACACCAAGAACTTGTCTATTCCAGGTGCTATGCTAGATTCTGGGGACCCAGAATGTCTTATCTCACAGAGAATAGTACAGTGGGAGCCTCAGGAAGGCATTTGCCCAGCAAAGCTTCCAGATGTCATGAGTAAGAGGCCTGTGAGGGGAGGTTGCTGTATCATGGGGTGAAACCTTATGGTTTTCCTGTACTCTCACTGAGGAGTAGCGAAGCACCATGGAGCCCCTGGGAGAGGTCCTTGGAACAATCCCCGTGTTGGGGTGCCTCTCGGGGGAGAGAATGCTTGCACAGGTGTAAAAGGCTGCCTGGCAGAGGAAGAACTGTCCAAAGGCACCGTGGTACCAATGGCCATATTCTGGAGCTGCCCCAGAAAAGTGCAGGAGACAGTTGGAACTGAACCAGACCCAGATGGAGTTTGTGTCACTAGGAAGCACTCTGGTGTTTGTTTGTTTGTTTTGGGGGGCAGGGTTGGGGGACAGGACATCATATAGCCCAGGCTGGCTCCAAACTTTTTGTTTGCTTGCTTTTGTTTTTTTCAAGACAGGGTTTCTCTGTGTAGCCCTTGCTGTCCTGGAACTTTTTTTTTTTTTTCCTTTTTTTTTTTTTTCCAGAACTGGGGACCGAACCCAGGGCCTTGCGCTTGCTAGGCAAGTGCTCTACCACTGAGCTAAATCCCCAACCCCCTGGAACTTAACTATATAGACCAGGCTGGCCTTGAACTCACAGAGATCCTCCTGCCTCTCACTCCCAGGTGCTGGGATTATGCACCACCATAGCCCAGAGGCTGCAAACTTAATATGCAGCCAGAATGATCTGAATTTCTGATTCTCCTGCTTCCACAACTCAGGTATTTTGATTACAGGTGTGTGTGCCGCCACACCTGGTTTTACAGGGTGCTAAGGAGTAAACCCAGCGCTGTGAGCAATCCAGGCAAGCAGTCTACCTTCTGATTCACACCCCACCCCATGGAAACTCTTTTGCCTTGTAGCTAGAGTATGGAGACCAGCAAGCCAGGCATTGGCAAAATAGCTAGGATACCTGGCTGGGGACCATTTGCCTTCACAAAGTGGGACGGTCACTGATGTGAATCAAGGCTGTGGGTTCATCTCAGAACAATTTCTCACCAAAATTGTTTCTTCGTGCTGGGTGAGGGGCCTGCATGGAGATCTCTGTCCTTCTCATGTGTTATGTTGCCGTGTTCTGGAGGGGAAGAGAGAGAGAGAGAGAGAGAGAGAGAGAGAGAGAGGAGGGGGAGGGAGGGAGGGAGGAGGAGGGAGGGAGGGAGGAGAGAGAGAGAGAGAGAGAGAGAGAGAGAGAGAGAGAGAGAGAGAGAGAGCCACAAAAGTAGAAATGTGCCCTCCCATGGTACATGCCAGTTGAAGGGCTTTGTTCCTTTTATTTCAAAGTCATGGGGAAAAGGAGGGATGGAATGGCCTCTTCTCTGAAGGACCTGGGAAAAGCAGACACCCTTAGGGTGCTCCAGGAAATCCAGCCTTCGGAGTGGCTTTCTGTACCTACCAGAGGACCTGAGAGTCCTGAACGTTGGAGCCCAGGTTCTGCTGCCTATTCTCCTAACCAACCCAAGTCTTCATGCTGGGGGAGAAAGACTCCATCTCTCTTGCCTCTCTAGAATAAGGCAAACCCTCCTAGAAGGTAGTGTTGCTGACCCTGGCTGGACAGCAAGCCTAGATATATAACTTAAGGCATGCCAGGCCTTCAAGAGACCTGGAGTGGGCAGAACACACTAGACTTAGGAGCCTGGTGTCTACTCACGTGAGGCTGGCCTTGGTACTTTGTCTTTCAGCCTTCGGTTTTCTCAGTTACAAAGCGGGTCTTTTAAACAAGGTCCCAGAGGAAAGCCCAGTGTAGCTCTTCCAGCTACCACCCGCACCCCCCACACACACAGACAGAGACAGAGACAGAGAGAGACAGAGAGAGAGAGCTGTGAAAATGAACAGTGAACAGCCGGGACTTGGGCTGAAGCATAGAGGGGCCCATGAGGGGTCTGTTGGTAGGCTGGGCTCTAGGCTTTATGTCACCCATACGTCCCCAGGAATGACAGGAGATGGCCACTCTTGGTGGATTTGGAATCTCAGAGTGGACCCCTGGAACCCGAGGAAGCAGTAACAAGCCCAACAGCAGTGGTTCTCAACCTGTGGGGCCCAACCCATTGGGGGTTGCATATCAGACATCCTACCTCTCAGATATTTACATTACAACTCATAACAGTAGCAGAATTACAGTTAGGAAGTAGCAATGAAAATAATTTTACGGTTGGGGGCGGGGGGCACCACAACATGAGGAAGTGTATTAAAGGGTCACAGCGTTAGGAAGGTTGAGAACCATTGCCTAGAGGGAAGGACCGTCCGTCATTGGGTTGACATCACCAGGTCTACCTCTCCGTTTCTCTACATTTTGGCTTCCTCATTTTGTAATGGGATGCTAGGGCTGGCCCCACGGGCTGCAGCAAGGGAGAAATAAGTGTGAGGACTGAGGGCCTTTTGTTTACTTTACTCATCGCTATATCCTGGGCGCTTAGTTGGTGTTTATCTGGCCTCCGATAAATGTTTGTTGAACAAATCATGCTACTGAAGTACACAGTTGAGTGACAGGCACAGAATCCAAAGCAGGCAGTAGCACTGTGCCAACTCTCACTCTTCTGCCTAGAGCCGTGTGCCCATTGTCCCCAGTGTCGTTACAGCCTGGGATATTCCACACACTCAAGGAGATGGGGTTACCTCCCAGCCCTGGCCCAGCTACATAGCGAGGGTCCTCCCTGCTGTGTGAGCGTGTCCTGTTCTTTGAAGCTGCCTTGTCAGGAACCTCCACTGTCTGCCCTGTCAGACATTAAGACGCTCTGGGAAAGGAAGTAGGATTTCTGGGCGCCTGTGAGGTCACCTACCACTGCCCTGCCCTGCTTTGTATTGTCCTTCTAGCTCAGGGTAGGGCTTGGTTCTAGGCCCCATTTTCCCTCAGCGACAGCCTGCCTGGCCTCGCCCTCTTCCCTTTAACCCCCTCTGGCTGGAGACCAGAGTGCCCTTCTTGTATCTGTCTCTCCCTTTTCCTTTCACACCCACACCATCTCCCATAAGCCCCAGTGGCTGATTTAAGAATGGGAGGCCCACTCCTGACTCCGGCTGGCCACTCTGTGGTGTGATAGCAGTGGTCAGATTTCTACCACTCACTTCACACTGGCTGCTTCAGAAAATAGCTCCAAGCCCACTGCTTAGGACGGCCATCTGCAGCACGTGTTCACATGGTGCTTCCCACGGGGAGGTCGGACAGTGATCCACGGTGAGTTGCTGCCAGCTGCACAGAGCTCAGATTAGCCTTCTCGCTCTTGGGTTACTGTTGCAATGGGGCAACAAGCCACCCCCGAGACCTCAACCGAGTCCTCTCCCTAAGACTGAATGAAGCCTGTCCTGGCTATTTCTGTACCCGAGGAAGGATCTACTGAAGAGGTCCCCTGCAGAGCAAGGATATGAGGAGAGCAGGGCTGGCAAAGTGGAGCTGGGATAAGCACTATGATCAAAGACAGCATGGGAAGAAAGGGTTTAGTCTCACACCCCCAAAGAGCAGCTCAACGCTAAGGGAAACCAGGATAGGCATTTAAAGCAGAAACCTAGAGGCAGGAATGGAAGTAGAAACAGCAGAGAACTTCTCTTTCTGGATTGTTCCTCCTGGCTTGCTCAGCCTTTCTTATATAACCCAGGGCTTACCTGCCTAGGGATAGCACTTCCCACAGTGGGCTGGGTCCTCTTACATCAGTGAAATGAAGGAAATGCTTCACAGACTTGGTCATAGGCCAATCTGATGGGGGCAATTCTCCAAGTGAAGTTCCCTCTTCCGGTGACTGATTGATTCTGTATGCCTGTTGACTTCCGGTGACTGACTGATTCTATATGCCTGTTGAGTGTGGTAGGTACATTCAGTTAATGGTGCTCATGGAGGTTAGAGGATCACTTCCGGGGAGTCAGCTCTCTCCTTCCACGTTGTTTTGAGGCAGGGTTTCTCGTTCCAGCCCTCTGTTGTGTATCCTTGCAGGCAGCATCTGGGACTATCTCACCACAAGATTACAGAAGTGTATTGCCACATCTACCTTTTTACACGGGCTCAAGGAACTGAACTCGGGTCATCAGGCCTCTTAGGGCAAGCCCTTTTTACCCACTGAACCACCTCCCCGGCCCCAGCCAGCTCTGATTTTGAAAATGGAGGAAGGATGTATCAGAAAGGGTAGGACACTTGTTCCGGGTTATACAGTAAACCCAGCAGATCTTGATTTCCAAGGCAAGCGTGTTTGATCCCCTAAACTAGTGCTCCAAACCACTGAGTCACCTCTCTCAGGAGGACTCTCTAGGAAGACAGGAGGTAAACGCTGTGGCACCGAAGCAGAGGGAGAGCTGTGGTACTTGGCTTCTCTGTCTGAGGCAGTAGAGGCAACACACAGCTCAAGGTCAGCTTGACCTTCTTACCCTATGCTCCCATTGTCCCTCACAGGGGCTGCTCAGGCAGGCAGGCAGGCAGGCCTCCGTGAGCAGTGTGGAACGAACAAGGGGGTCTGACCTGACTGGGAGGAACCGGCTGCAGACCCTGGGGTGGACAAGGTCTTTGAAGGGTGGGAAGGAAGCTCCGTGGCAGATCAGGTTATAAGTGTATCCTCTGCCCCAAGAAGGAACAAGAAGAGACCTGGATCCCCTCACACTTAACCAGCCTAAACTGCTTGGGAAGGTTGGCAGGGAGACAGACACAGAAGGCTGACTGGAGGAGGCCTGACCTATAACCAGACATGGGCAGTGGAACGGGGGAGGGGCAGAGGTCAGGAAGAAGCTGGCCAGACATTTGGAGCCAGGGTTCAGGGGCCTGGCAGCATCTGCGATGAGCAGCAAGCATGTCCAGTTGGACAGCCTAAGTGTCTGGACAGGTGGCGGGAGTCCAGTGACAGGATTCTGGCAATGGACAGTTGGGTTCTCCATGCCCCGAATCTGTGGCATGGAAGACCTTGCAGATGGTAGCGAGCCAAAGGCTACTGTTGTGGGCTGGAAACCAGGCACCTTGGCTCACATACCTGTCAGGAAGGCTGTTATCTATTCAGTATGTCCTTGTCTGTTGGGGCCAGCCTGCTGAGGAGGGTAACTCGAAGCCAGGACTGTGGCAATACCATGCAGTTGGTACAGACAGGGCTAAGGCTGGTAAGGGGAGTATCTGTGCTTGGAGCAGCTGCCCCAAAGCCTCCTGGCTCCAGAAAGAAAAGAGCCAAGGCTGGTGCTTTGGGCTGGTGCCAGGGAGCTATCTGTTAGTGGCTTTGTTGAAAGAAGAGCCTTTGTCAGGAAGTCCAAGCAGAGGGTTAGCGGAATGGCTCAGTTAGAGAGGTAATGTCTTGCAGACGTGAGGGCCTGGGTTTGATCCCCAAAACCCATGGGAAATAACCCAGGCATAGTGACATGTGTAAGCCAGAGCTGAGAAATGCAGTAGTTAGATTTCTGGGACTTGTCGCTCAGCCACCATAGCCTACTTGGAGAAAGAGCTCTAGGCCCGTGGGAGACTGCTTCAAAAGCAAACCAGCAACTTCACTGAAATAAACAAAGGTAAACAGACTCAAGGTAGTTGAATGACAAGCAAAGGTCTTCAGGCTTCCACTTCACACACACACACACACACACACACACACACACACACACACACACACACACACACACACACAGAGAGGGGTGGGGGTTGGGGAGAGTTTCTAGAGAAACAGGGACAGGCGGAGCCTGTGCAGTTCTTCTTTAGAAAACACACTCTGCTATGGAGGGAGGGTGATTACCCAGCAGGGATTCCCACTGACACTTGGTTGAGCAATGTGAGATCCCGGACTGGTTTGGCTATGCATGTGCCCTTTCTCTTGGTCCTCTTAAAGGCACCTGGGAGGAGGGGAAGGGAGAGAATCATTGCTTAACGGATACAGAGTGTCTCTGGGGATGATGAAACCACTTTGGAAATAGCTGCTGGTTGCAAAACATTGCGGGTGCAGTGTGGCCATGCTGCCTAATTGCTAACGAATGGCAAAGACAGCAAAGATTTGCTCTTTTAACGCCCCCTTTCGGCGTTACACTGTATGCTATAGACATAATCCATTTTATACCATAAAACAGGGAGACTGGCATTGTAGCCAGTGGCCCAGCATGCTTGAAGAAGCCTCGGATTCAATTCCTAGCCCCCTACAAACAAGGCATAATGGCCTATGCCTGTGTTTCCAGCTTAAGATGTGGCGTCAGGAGGATCAGAAGTGGGTTCATGATTTAGCTCAGTGGTAGACTGGACTACAAGCCTCGAAGCGCAAGGCCCTGGGGGTCCCAGCTCCGAAAAAAAAAGAACCAAAAAAAAAAAAAAAAAAAAGGGGATGGGGTAGAAGTCCAGCATCATCATCAAAGGGAAACATTGATAGTCTGAGAGACCAGACTGGACTACAAGAGATTCTGAAAAGAGAGAGGGGGCCGGGAGAGAGAACGGGTCATGAGAAACGGGGAAGGACAGGGGATGGGGTAGAAGATAACTAAGTACAAAGTGGAAACTGAACTTGGAGCCTGAACAGAGGGAGGGCCGTTTAACGTGCGTTCCAGAGGAGCAGAGGAAGTGAGCGTGCAGCCCGCAGCTGAGTCGGCAGTGCTGCCCCAGGGTTAAGTTCCAGCGCTGGCAAGTGTGCCTGGTTATGGAAGATGTTTGCGTTAGAGTAAGGTGGGTGAAGGACACCCGGGAACCCTCTGTGTTCTCTCCAACCTTTGTGAAAATTAAAGACAAAGGGGGTGCTTGGAGCGTCAAGGACCGCTGAGGGCTGCCTTAGCACGTGTATGTCTGCTCTGCCTGCGGCTGGCTCTCAGTCCCTGGGTGAGATCTTCTCTTAGTTTTGGGGAGCCGGTCCCTGCTGGAAAGACAAAGGCATAGAGAGGTGGGTGTTGGAGTGTAGGCTGGGACACACACACACACACACACACACGCCAGCTCATTTTGATATGCCTTGCCTAACTCAATGGGTGGACACTTCTAAACCTTCCTGAGGCTAGTACACATTTCCCTCCAGTATTCGACCCTCCATAGGTCTACATTCCCTTCCCACCTACATTGCTGGATGGTTTCCCTCCTGCAGCTCTTAAATCTGATCCTTCAGGTTCTGAGTCATGGCGATTCTCCTGTTCTCTCTCTCTCTCTCTCTCTCTCTCTCTCTCTCTCTCTCTCTCTCTCTCTCTCTCTCTCTCTCTCTCTCTCTCTCTCTCTCTCTCTCTCTCTCTCTCTCTCTCTCTCTCTCTCTCTCTCTCTCTCTCACAATCTAAAAGTCCTGTCCTGTCTCCCTGCCCAGCCATTGGCTGTACAGCATTTCTTTATTATCAATTGAAGTCAGTTGGGGGCAGGGACCCTCAGGTCTAGAAGTGCAGCATTTGGGAGCTGAAATATGACAAAGCATTAGAACCAATTCCCAACATACATCCATCTGGGGTCTGCAACATGGCTACTTTTTGGTCACACTCTTCTTACTTACTAGCTCGTCCAGCTGGGCCGGCCCCAGCTTGCGAGTCCTACTCTGGGCTTTTGAACATGCACTTGGGTTTTCCCTTTATATGGTTTTGACCTATCTCCTCAATATTTAAGTCAGTTTTTCACAGTCTTGGCCAAATACCACCTTCTAGAGAGTCCTCTTGCTGACTCATTACTATTCTTGCCCCTCCCCACAACAAGTCAGTCACAGTTCCTCTTTTTAGCTGCAGACTCCAGCTCAGGGCCTGGCACAAAGGAGACCTCGTTAAGGGAGTGACAGAAGTTGCTGTGTGTCTTACTTAGGGTCTTACTGCTGTGAACAGACACCACGACCAAAGCATCTCTTATAAGGACAACACCTAATTGGGGCTGGCTTACAGGTTCAGCGGTTCAGTCCATCATCATCAAGGCAGGAACATGCAGCATCCAGGCAGGCATGGTGCAGGCAGAGCTGAGAGTTCCAAAGACAAGCAGGAGAAGACTGGCTTCCAGGTATTTAGGATGAGGGTCTTAAAGCCCATGCCCGCAGTGACACACTTCCTCCAAAAAGGCCCATTCCCCAGGCCAAGCTTATTCAAACCACCACACTGGCGTTCTGGGGTACTGTTGGATGATGCTCCCAGTGTTGGATCTAGTCTGGCCACAAAGCAACAGTGGTGTCCTGTTCTTTCAGCTGTGTACTAGTTATGTCTACCCCTTACCCAAACAGGGCCTGACAATGCCTCTGTGGCATCTGTGGAGCAGGAAGGAACCAAACCCTGGGACCGTGGCTTTATACAATTCAGCCCACTTACCCTTGACCTGGACCACATCTCTGTGTCTACAGAGGAAAGGGAGTCTATTCCAGTTCAAGGCTTTCCTGGGGATGGCTTCAGACACCTCCAAAGCGTGACTAGCTTGACAATGTGGCCAGTCTGCCCTTGTCAGCTCATGTTAGAGAGGTGGAGAGTAAAGGTAGCTATTAGTAATGGGCTGTTAGGTGAACTCAAACAGGACCCATGGCTATCCCTTAACATAACTCCTCTCCTTGTTTCTCAGTCATCTGGACTTCCATTTCTGATGTGAATCTACACCGGGACTCTTTCACCAACTGTGAAAACCTGGGCACAGAGAGGCGAGGGTCTGAGATGTGTTTTCTCAGCTCCAAGCTGCTATAGCCAGAAGCCTGAGACCTCTGCGGAAACCACAGGGAGGAGGAAAGGGGGAAGGGAGAACTTAGTATTACTGCATGGCAAGCCGACAGACCTGGCTCCGAGCCTCCTAATATTCTGTTGTTTTAAGACAGGATCTCATTTTGTAGCTCAGTATGTCTTTGATCTTCCTGCCTTGGCCTCTTGAGTGTTCGAATCGCATGCTGGGATCCTTGAGTGTCTGTAAATCTCACCAACATCCACAAAATATGCCCAGCCACTCCCTCCCCGACACATCAGGAAGCTGGGCTGGGAACTGGCAAGGGGCGAACTGCCCAAATGTGTCAGAACTAGGAGGTCAAACTCGTGTGCTTGGACCGCAGATTCTGTCTTCTTTTCTCTTTGCTGGGACGTGCAAGGAACGTGCTGAATCTAACCCTCTAGGTTGGGGTCACTACCCATGCTGAAGGACATTCTGAGCTTTCAAAAAGATCAGGTGGCAGGAGCAAGGGTCCAATTGATGGTGTCATCCCCAATGGGAGAGGACTATGTGTTTAGGTTGCCCGTGTTCTTATGGACTGGGGCAGGACTTGGCATGGGAAAAGGCAATGTAGTTACATCGTGCTTGGAACTGTGGTACAGAGCTACTCTCTTCCCAGTGCTCCTGCCCTCCGATGTGGGCCCCTTGCTTGCTCTATAGTCCTTGGAGAGATCATGCATGTCCTGGAGGCAGACTGAAGGTACCTCTTCTCCCACTCACTGTATCTTTCCATCCCCTCAGGCACTGCTCTGAGGATCCTCTACAGCACCACCCCTCCAAGAGTCTCCCTAGGCACGACCTTCCGTGCTACAAAGGAGGTTTCTCACCTTTAGGAAGCAGCACCTTACAGCTTTAGGAGCTAGTTCCTCCAGTTGGATGGGTGGCTGCTCTTTGAGAGAGATCCTCATGGTTTTCATGTTCTTTAGCCCCAGCCATGGTGGCATGTGTGAGCTCTGAGCTTGAGACAAACTAAAACGCAGGGCTGAGGCCATGCTTTTGTGAGAGTCCTGAGTATGGACAAATGAGCCTCGCTAGAGTCCTGGCAGCAGGAGACATCCCTGATTTCCCTGAACTGGATCTCTGAAAGGTACATCTTGTTTGCAGTCTAGGCCTGGTGCATTGTGTGTCTCTGGGTACAACCTCTATTCTGAGCTGCATTCTTCCAGGCCAGAAAAGAGCGTATGCCTAGAACATTCTGTGACTGCAAGCTGTGGGGGCTGGGCATGATTTTGCAAAAATGACAAGTGTGTCTCTAGTAAAACACAGAGTGATTTTTAAAAGACCTAAAAAAAAAAAAAAAAAAAAAAAAAAAAAAAAAAGCCCAACACCCCTCCCCCCTCCAATGACCTCAGAAATCCCAGGGAGCAGCTGGCTTGCCCTTGGAAATGGCCTCTGGCAGGACACACTCAGACTGGGAATGCAGTGTTTCAACTGAAGCAATCTCTTGGTGGCTGCCAGGGGGAGAAAGTAGGGTCTTCCCAGGCTGGGTACAACCCTCAGGGTCTCTGGCTAGTGTGGAGCACGGAATCTTAGACATCTTACTGCAAGAGGCTCTCTTCTTGCTCCAGAGCCCTCCCCTGGAGTGCTGGTCTGTTTCTACACTCCCTTCCCATCTCAAGTAATTTTATCTGTCTTCCTCTGATGATGATTCAGCCCCAACCCATAATTCCCTGTCTTAGGTCTCAGAGAGACATGGGCCAAAGCACTGCTACTGTTGCTTATCCATTAGGCACGGGTTCTGGGTGTGGAGTACTTAGAGACTCAAAGATGGGCAGTGTTTGTGCCGTGGGGAATCAGGAGTGTGGGACAAAGGCTTGCCATGGATGCAAAGGACTGCATGGGGGGTGGGTTCGAAGGGGAGGGGGAGGTCTGGCAGGCTTCCTAGAAGAAAGGGCATTTGACATTTGGAGGAGAGTTAAGACAACTATATCTGGAATTGTTCAGTAATCCCTTTGTTAAGTAATTGCTGAATGAGTCCTTTTTCCTAAAAGAAGGGCTGGGGGTTGTTGAACAGCGCTTGCCCAGTGTAAGTTAGGCTCTAGGGTTAGGGGTTAGGGGATGGAGAGGAAGAGGAGCCAGGCTAGGTAACATCCTTCAAGGGAAAACTGGCTACAGAGATAGATGGACAAATCCAAGACTGGGTTAAGAAGGACCTGATCCCTTGGAAGATGATGGGGCCCATGAAGCCTCATGCAATGATATGTGTGAAAGTGCCCAGCCCCATGTGGGACGTAGCCTGCTGCCCAAGTCATGCTCACTTGTGACTGAGTCTAGCAACAAATGGGCACACTGTTTTAGAGAACCGAATCTCACTGGTTTGCTGAGACCCTGTGAAGATGGGGACTTCTGCATCTGGCATAAGCTTGAATGCACTACTCTGGGAAGAGACAGACACCACCACACACCTTCTTCTCCAGTGGACAGTCAGGCCTGTCTTGTACACCACATGGAGGAGACTACTGACTGGAGTCTAGAGAGCTCCCAGGCAAAGCCTTGTTCACAGTAAAGACTGTGCCAAGAGTTGTGTTCCTCGGGGTCACCCCAATATCTCCTCTAAGCTTCCTGAAAAGGATCCCTCCAAGACTCACTGAAGGCCACACGGAGCCCACATGGGCTCCATAAGGAAAGACTTACATTAGTTACACACACATCTGTTTATTCTTTTCTCGGAGCTAATTGCTCAAGCAAAGCCTCCTGCCGCAAGCAAGAGACATCAAAGAGTCCTGGGATGCTCACCCCTCCATTGTGCAGTCTAGGCCAACCATGACTTGGCTTCGGTTTACAAGTAGCTTCCAAGCAGAAGAACACAGGAGATATCTTAGTCTGCTTTCTATTGCTGTGATAAACATCAAGACCAAAAGCAACTTGGGAAGAAAAGGCTTGATTTTATCTCACTGCTTCTAACCCATCATGAAAGGAGTCAGGGCAGAAACTCAAGGCAGGAACTGAAGCACAGACCACAGAGGAATGCTGCTTATTTGCTTGCTCCCTATAGCTTACTCAGTTTGCCTTTGCATACAACCTAGGGTCACCCGCCCACGGTAAGCACTATCCTGTGGTTGGGCCTTTCTACATCAATCATTAATCAAAAAAAAAAAAAATGCTCCCATAGACTTGTGTACAGTCCAGTGTTATAGAGGCATTTTTCAGTTGAGAATTCCCTCTTCCCAGATGACCCTAGGTTGCGTCAAGTTAACAAAAACAAACAAAGAAACAAACAATAAAAGCCAACCACCAAAAACCAGACCAGCACTTGAGGCCTACTTGGATGGAATGCCACAGGTTCTCCTTAAGATAGCTGAGTCCCAAGCAGACCTCTCTGTTTTGCTGTGTCCATTTGCAGATGGACAGTGAAGCCGGCAAGTAATGAGGGCTGAGAGTAGATCTGAGGAAACAGAATTCTGAAAAGAGAAAGCAACTTTCATCTGGCTATGCCCAGGCCTGGGCTCTGCCACCCATAGGGTAGGCTGGTGAGAGGGAGGATTGCACCTGCTCATTTCAGGGAGGAGATGGGACTCTGCAGGGATGAAGCCACTCTTACTGAGCTTCTCAGTGATTGATCGATGCTCTTTTGCAGGCTGGGACTCTGTCCCTTATCCCACACAGAGGCTGCCTGTGAGTTTGAGAAGGTAGAATGTGGAGAGTCATAGGTGCCCTGTGGAGGGGCAGTCAGTGGGAGGAACTACCTGGGACGTGAGGATAACTCATCAAGGATGTGATGCTGGGGGAGTGTAGAGGGAGAGTCTGTGAATGGGCAGATGAGAGGCCCTTGTGGTGAGGGTACCCTGGGTCTCACCTGTATCGATGCCAGCTTCTTCTTATCCTGGCTGTGATCTGTATCACAGAACCTTGCAAGATACTCTGAACCTTTGAGGAAGTGGGGTTTGACAGGTTCAGGGCTCACATGGGATTTTATACGAATTGACAATTGTCTCAAAATAAGTTTAGTAGTGGATATCATTTTGTGTTTTGTTTGTTTGTTTATTTGTTTCGTTTTTTGCCTTGACTGTCCTAGAACTTGTTCTATAGATCAGGGTGGCCTCAAACTCAGAGATCTGCCTACTTCTGCCTCTTGAGTGCTGGGATTGAAGGTGTGACCACCACACCCTGCTTATTTAATAGTATTTTAAAAAACAAACAAACAAGGTATTGCTAGACTTGCAGACCAGTCTGGCCTCAAACTCATCAATTCTCCTGCCTTAGTTTCCTGTATGCTAAGATTATAGGTGTGGAGCGCCATACTCTAATAGCAAATATTTGTCAAAGGGAAAAAAAAAACATATCTGAACTGGAGTTTGAGAAGAAGTGCCACCTTGGAGGTGGGTGGTTGGGCTCAGTAGAAATGGCTAACAAACTGTCACAAAAACACAGGCCCACTCTGGGGAGAGTCGGTCATAGGCTTGAGGCCAGACAAGGTGTATGAGTCCAGTGACTTCTGAGGCCAACATAGGTGAGTTTCCATGAGCAAGAGGCAAGACTGTGAAGGAGTTAGAGAGGGAGCCCCAAGCCAGAGGGAACCTGAAGGAGATAAGGAAGACTGAAGCTTTCACACTCTGTGACTGGTGAGCAGGACTGAGACAGGTAGGGGGAGAAATGCTATCTACTCTTGGCCTATGAGGAAAAAGTGCCATGATTGTCATGGATACTTGAGCTGTGCAAGGCCAGTGGCCCCGTAGAGGGCCCTGAATCAGCAACTGTTTTCAGATCCACAGGAAAAGATTAGACACTAGGTCTGGGCACAGGCAGTGAACCAAAAGCCCGTGCAGGCGTTTGATAGGGCTCAGGGTTTGTGCTGTCTGCAGCTTAACTCAGGGACCTCTCCGAGCTGTCTTCACTCTCACCCCAGTACAGTTAAGTCTCAAGGAGACACGGTGCGTAGTGGGTACTAACAGCTCTTCTAGCCCTGAGCATGCGGCTGATGGCACGCAGAGTGGAGGAACTGAGGCCTGGAAGTGGACTTGCAGGAGAAGGAAGCTCTGTACAGTATATGGGCCCACAGCGTGCACACACGCATTTACCAGTGTCGGAGACAGTCCTGCATACCTAGACTTTTTCTCTTTGTCAACTCTACTTGCCAACCCCTCTGGCTCGCTGAGATATCCTCCACATGGCTGGACCTCAGTCCCACTTCTGTGAGCCCTTTCCAACCCACAATGTGTCTAGCACTGTGCTCAAAGCATCTTCCTGTGTAGATCCTTGACACAGACACCAACCAGACACCTTCCAGGTCTTGAAGAGCTGAGTCTGACATGAAGGCCACGTGGCCAAGCCTTCCGGATGGCATCTATAGCCTGGGTTTTTCAAGAGCAAAGATATATTCACACCTGGGCAGAAAGGCAGGCAGGAATAGTCATGCTCTATAAAATGTGTCTCAAAATATGTGTCCAATGTAAACAGAACTTTGCCCTTCCTTCCTTCCCATCTTCCTTCCTTCCTTTCTTCCTTCCTTCCTTCCTTCCTTCCTTCCTTCCTTCCTTCCTTTTTTATTTATTGGTTGACACTGAGTTTTGAATCCATGGCCCTGCGCATGCAATTCAAATGCACAACTCTCCCCTTGAGACTTGTTCTTTTAGGGAGCCGAGAGTACCTGCCCCTGGCTCATAGTCCTATAAAAGGATCCTTTGAATCTAGGAACAGAAGAATGGACAACGAACGATGTTGGACCTTCATCCTGAACCCTGCTCAGGACTCTGAAGCCAGGTTTCATCAATAGCCCCGGTGGCTTTGTGTTAGCCTGAATGCTAAGGCGGGAATGGGGAAAGGCCACATAGGAGGTGAGGGCAGATTGACTCACAGTTTGTCTTATGTTGTTCCTAGGTTAAGTTGGTGGAGTGGGGCCTCATCTCACAAGGCCAGAGGAGATTAGCCAGTGAGTGGGGGCCTTGCTTGTGCTGCAGCGGGCTGTTGGAAGACGCATGTAACACAGAAAGGATATAAAAGTGGAGAGCGTCTAGAACAGGGTTCTCAATCTGTGGGTCATGATCCCCACAGGGGTCGCATAGTAGATGCCCCGTTTATCAGATATTTACATTATAATTCATGACAGTAGCAACATTACCATCATGAAGTAGCGATGAATCAATGCTATGGTAGAACTGAATTAAAGGGACTTGGCTTTAGGAAGGTTGAGAACCACTATTCAGAAGGGGTAGATTTTCGGTCAATACTTCTCAGAGTTTGGGGTTGGGAAAACAGATGCAGAGGAAGGAAGAGCTAAACCCAGAATTTGGCCCACAAGGACCATTTACCTACGGTGACCAAGCATCTCCTGGAATCACAGATAATGGAGACAAAGTGAGAGAAGGTGGGGACTCACTCGGGGCTTACAGCCGGCAGTCAGAAGCCCTCAGCATCTGAGTCTATACCATGCCCAGCCTCAGGTGAAACTCTCTGAAGACAAGGAGCAAAGGCTGGTCGAGTGGGAAGCAGATGAGACAGTTCTCACAGCGGTGAGGGCTAAGTGCTCTCATCTCTCATGTGATAGGAACATTTTTAATGGAATGACTCTCCAGGGACTCTGCCTTTTGCTATGTGTTTTTACTTCTGGAGGGACTGGAGGGGACAGTTGAACACAGCCCTAGGGGTTCACTCTGGGCTCCGACAAGTCTTAAGATCATTTGTTTCCTCAATATAGTAATATTATTCTCCATGTTGTTGTTTGAGACAAAGTCTTGTTATGAACTCTCAATCCTCCTGCCTCAGCTTCCCTACACGTGCACCACTGTACCCCAGAAGACCTAATAATATACTGCAAATAATATACTGCCAGTTGCTGCATGGATGATGGGTACTGTATACAAAGGGTTACCGTAGGCATTTGAATGTGCGCAGAACAAGGAGCTATTAATATTATGACAGCTGACTGCTGCCTTTTCCTCTTTAGTGGTCTTGGCTTTTACCCCTGAGAGGATGGGGCTCACCTTTGCAAGGGCTGTACAGAGCCAGTCTCCCTAAGATTCAGGACCGTCTGGGAGATACCCTGGACATAAGGACATCATGTGTCTTCTCTAATCCTGCGTCCCACACCTTTTACATGGCATCTGAAGGTACCTGCTGTTCCAGACAGCTGGTCCTGCCGTGTTCCTTCTCACGGGAGTGATTAGATGTGTCATGCATCCATTTGTAAAGAAATAGAAACATTCTGATTTCTCTCGGAAGCTGGATTTTCTCCCAAATCCTTGCTGCTTTCATCCTTGCACATGAAACAGCCTATTCTAATCTCATACTGAGGACAGCCATTATGGAGAGCCCATGAAATCTGATCGCCGACTTGTCGTCTCCCCCCACCCCCCACCCCCAACCTCCTGCGGCAGCTTTGATGGCTGGGAGGGAGCCAGTTATCTTCTGCCTGGTGCTAATAACTCCATGCATTATTGAAGAGCTGTGTCTGCAGGGGCAGACCCATCAGGGAGACATCCCTCGTGTAGGCTGAGATTCAGCTCCTCGCTGTGCAATTTCGATGTCTGGAAGAGCCACTAGAAAGGGACATCTACAGTTACAAGAGATGGCTCAGTGGTTAAGAGCACTGGATGCTCTTCCAGAAGACCCGAAGTCCATTCTCAGCACCAATATGGGTGTCATAACCATGTGTAACTCCAGTTCCAGGGGATCTGATGACACCTATGCCCTCCCTGAGTGCACAAACACGCACTGCATAGACTTGCAGACAGAACTCCCATACACATACAAGTGAAAGGAAAGTAAAACATTTTAAAAAAATGTCAGGCATAGTGGTGCATACCTTGAATCCCAACACTCAGGAGGTAGAAAGGCAAGCGGATATTTGCAAGTTCAAGACCAACCTAGTCTATATAGTGAGTTCCAGGTCAGCCAAAGATATATAGTGAAACCCTGTCTCAAACAAACAAAAACAAACAAAAAACGAAAGAAGGAGGAGGAGAAAGAAAGAAAAAGAAAGGAAGAAAAGGAAAGAAGGAAGGAAGAAAAGGAAGGAAGAAGGGACATTTGCTGGGTTATTTGCATAGCTCGCCCTACTCTTCTTGGACAGCAGCTGATAAGGGACAAGGCAATAAGGTGAGAAGCCTGGAAAGATGGCTCAGCACCTACGTGGTGGCTCACAACCCTCTATAACTCCAGTTCCAGACAATCCAACACTCTTTTCTGGCTTGCCCTGGGCACCAGGTACGCATGTGGTATACAAACATAAACATGGGCAAAACATACATACATATAAGATAAACTTTAAAAATTTAAAGAGGAGAAGAAAAAGAAGACAAGGGTGAGCAATGGCTTGGCTGGTGAATGGACTTCCCACCAACCCTGACAAACCTGGTTCATTCTCCAGGACTCACATCAATGGGCAGTGGTGAACCTTGCATATAGTCCAAGAGTTGGCCAACCCCTGACTCTGAGCGTCAGTAATTATGGTCTGGTATGGACCCTATGTCCCTCTCTCAGTGAGCATGTCCTAGCCCTGCAGGCTCTGAACTTGGAGACAGGGCCTGGGAGAGATGACTAAGTCTAGGTGAAACCATGAAGTTAGCTAGGACTCTGACAGTTGGGGTGGGGCTGGAGAGTACTTGTCTAAAAAGACATACAAGAGCTTGTAGTCCGGGCTGGAGAGATGGCTCTGTGGTTAAAAGCAGTGACTGCTCTTCCAGAGGTCGTGAGTTCAAATCCCAGCAACCACATGGTGGCTCACAGCCATCTGCAATGAGATCTGATGTCCTCTTCTGGTATGTCTGAAGACAGCTACAGTGTACTTATAAATAAATGCATAAAATAAATAAATAATAAATACAGTGTTCTTATAAATATAAATAAACAAGTAAATCTTAAAAAAGAAAAAAAGAGCTTGTAGTCCGAGGTCTAACTTTCTGTCTCTCTTTGTGTGGGGGGACATAGAGAGAGGGCAACCAGGAAGCATTTGTACATAGATTATGGGAGGTGAGGCTTTCAGAACATATCAAATACATTTCTGTTGTCTAAGCTGCCCTGTCTTTAGCCCTAAACAGACCAAGCCACAGTCTAAAGGAGGGCCCAGGACCCACCATAGGAGGCCTCCAGGGAAGAGCTGTTGTATTTGTTTCCTCACAAAGAGCAGGCCCATGAGTTCAAGATCTGGGTTAGAACAGAGGGCCTCTAGGGAGCCTGGAAAATGTCTCCGGAAGTTCTGAGATAGAGACTTTTTATGTTAGAATACCAAGACAAAACAAAACTAACAAACAAAAACCCAGATGTACACATCTGTCATCCCAGCTCTCAGCTCAGAAGTTCAGCGTCATCATTGGCTACATAATAAATCCAAGGCCAGCCTGGGTTAATGCTCTAAACAAAGTAAAACAAACAAACAAAAAACCCACAAAAATTAAGCTACTCTCTGCCTGCTTTTTTTCGCTCTTGTTTATTTGTATTATAAAGTGGGATATTCTAGAATCTAAGTGGGATGCCATGGTCCGGGGGACTGAATCCACTCACTGAGGACTTAATTCTTCACACTGCTTACTTCCGTTTGAGTAACTCCATTTTCATAAACATATTTTACTCACATGAACACACAGATGGGTATACTATTATTGATTGAAAAGTTATTGAGTAATTTGCATTATGCCCAATTGCTGAGATGGTAAGTGATGAGAAATGCAGCCTATAAAAATAAGAGATCTCAGGGAACCTGGTTATGGTGGTGCACATCTCCAATTCCAACCCAGGGGAGGCAGAGGCCGGAGGATCTGGAGTTCCAAGTCATTTAGCTACACAATTTGAGGTAAGCCTGAGTTGTATGAGACCTTGTCTCTCTCCTCCCACCAAGTATCTTAAGAGTCTCCATTTGGGGTTGGGAATTTAGCTCAGTGGTAGAGTGCTTGCCTAGCAAGCGCAAGGCCCTGGGTTCGGTCCTCAGCTCCAGGGGGGGGCGGGGAGAAGAAGAAGAGTCTCCATTTACTTGAGGGACAGTTTTGCTGTGAGTTTTTGCTTGTTTTATTTGAGTTATTATCTGATTTTATAGCCCATTCTGACCTAGAACTTACTGTGTAGCTCAGGATAGCCTCTTGCAATCTTACTGTCTCAGTCTCCCAAGGACTAGAATTACAAAAATGAGGCACCACATCTGCCTGGGGTCTTAGTTTTTAATTTTCTTCTTCTTCTTACTATTTTGGTTTTTTAAACTCACTCTGTAAACTAGGCTGTCCTTGAACCCGAAGATCTGCCTGCCTCTGCCTCCCCAATGCTGGGATTAGATGCATGTGCAATTTTTAAGAGTATAAAACAAGGATCCAGTGAGTAAAGAATTGGAGAGTTGTTGATCACGAGCAGGGAGGGTTTACATTTTCCTTCTCCCCTTAGTCCTCTCTTCTATCCTTAACAAGGTGTCAAGGTGTCATAGTAGGTCAACACAGAGACAGAAGTGCCACAGCGTCTGGATACGGAGTGCTGCACACATTAGTCTTGGGTAAATGCTGGCTTGTCTTCTGCCACTTGAGGAATTTTGGCCACTTTGGGCTTTTATACTCTTGCTGATTAGAATATAGACAACGTTCTTTCAAAAGAAAAACGGACTCCATCTCTCTCCCTGCTTTAAAATCTTTCCACTTCCCTTAATCAATTGGAAGCGTTAAGGTTCCAATAAGCACTAAGTCATACCAGGTCCTCCATGGCTTGCCAACATCACCACTTGTGACCAGCCTCATCTAGCTACAAGAAGCTTCCTGGAGTCTACACGACTCTTTTGCTATAGGTCTTGGTGTATGTGCCATCCACATACTGCCCCATGAGTACTGAAGTGCCCTTTACCCTCCCTTCTCCAGCTGTGCTCCTGCATGATCCAGCTTCGAATCATCCCTTTTGTGAAGCTGCTGACACCCCTCTCCCAGGCCTCTAGAATGTGGGAGACTTCCGTGTTCCGAGGCTGAACCTTCACGTCAGCACCAGGACTGAGATCACACCTCTACACATCGGAGTGTGTTGGCTCCGATTGGTTAGTTTCTCATTCTTACTGCTCATTGTCCTTGTTAAAATATTTTCAGATTCTCCCTTTCCAAAGTCCTTGAGAGGAAGCACTCAAATATTTGCCAAGTGACTCAATGAACAAAGTGTTCTTGGGCTCCAAATGGCACAAGGGAAATTGCTTTCAGACCCAGAGGTCTTGGCTTGTGATTAGGAAATTCTCTCTGGAGTTGGGGGTTGAACCCAGAACCTCACACACCCTGAAGCTATGTTCCACAACTGAGTTCCCCACGCCCCTGCATTCCCAGGCCCTTCTCCAGCACTGGCCTTGTACCATAAGCAGTTCTGACCCCTCAGACATTACTCAGCTTTCTCTGAACCACAACACAGAAAGTAAGCGGAGCTTGAAATCTCAACAATCTCTTTCTAGCCACCTGGCTTATCGCCCTTCTGCACCAAACAAGAAGCATCCTACCTACAGACTTTGTCTGTCCAATATCCTTGGTCCAGAGGCATCTCTGCTGGGCCTCGGTCTCTCCAGTCCTCACTTACCAACCATCAGCGCAGGTTCAGTTCCTAAGGGAGTAACTTGCCAAGTGTTCTAATTACTTGAAACGATTATGCATTTAAGTCGATCTCTTTCCATTTATTGCTGGGAAGAATTATTTCTAAATTGAGTCTAATTATTCCTTCCATGGTGGAATGCTCACTAGAAGCTGAGGGTTAAAACTTTCTAACATGGTACTGAGTGCTGTCTTCTGGATCAGTAATGGCTGGAAGGTGGCAGGTAGGTTCATGTCAATACCACTTACTTTAGTCATCTGATTAATGTTTATTCAATGTCTGTTAGTGTGTTAGACTTTGTGTGGCTACAGACCTGAGTTTATCACACACACACACACACACACACACATACCCACACACACCACACATGCACAAATATAAACATATATACCACACATACAGAGACACACAAATACAGACACACACCACACATGCAGACACACACACACACAAATACAGACATACATACAAACATAGGCACACATATACACAGACATACACACATAACATACACACACACACAAAGAAACACAAATGCATACACAGAGACATGTATACACAGAGATATGAATGCACACACACACACACACACACAAAGAAATAGACACACACAGAGATGCACACCAATATATATGCATGCACACCACACACACACAGAGACACATGAACACAAACACACAGACACATACCACTTTTGCTTGACAACGTCAGAAAAGGTAGCTTCACAGTTATCAAACATTTAAAATTATCCAAGGAGGAACAAGAGAAAAACCTCATTCTTCATAGCTCTCCATGTTTAATTAAGGCAATCTAGAAGCACCTGGTTTCCCTAAGTTCTAAATTCCAGGCCCAGAGTGAACTGGGAGCTGATATCAGTCTTCTAAAGATGATGACTCAACGGACAGACTTCTGGACTTCCTCTGGCTTTCTCTACTGCCCCCAGCCGTGGCCATTTGGTCAGGCTGTGTGGAGGCCACAGGACAGCAGGAGTGTCCAGTCATCCGCTGAGACTTTGCTGGGCTGAGATGGCATAGGAGTGGCCGTCTACAGCCCCACAGGAAGACCTTTCTGCTTAGCTCCTCCTGCAGCTGTCTAGAAAGAAAAAGAATGAGCTAAGGCACCCAGAGCCCAGAGTGAATGATGGGGCTGTGCGTGGCTTTCTTTTGCTCCTGTGGATTGTTCAATCAGGGAAGAAGAGGCTTATCTCTCATTTTTAATTGATTTTAATGCTGCTCAGCCAAGGTAGATGAAATCTCAGCTTCTCAGTGGCCTATGAGGAACGGTGTGAGGGAACTGGCTGAATGTTAATGAGGGCTAGAGAGAAGCTAGAGGAGGCATAGAGGCCCTCACAGGCTTCTGTGGCCTCTTTAGCTCAGCCTTGGGCTGGCCTGTCATGGTGGGCTAATGTGTGCCTTTCAGAGATGGTGGAGATACAGGAATCTGGTACTTTGACCTCTGACCTGTGGAGCTCATGCAGAGAGAGGAAAACGTGTGGTTGTAGTTACAGTCTCAGGGAGCTAAGATTAGTACAGGTTTTGGAATTGGACTGGTCAACTTCACATTACTGTAATACTAAACACTAATGCACAAATGTAATACTAACACACAAAAGCGATGAAGGAAACTGCTCACTCTGTGAGACAGGAAGCCCAGGGAGACAACGTTGGCACTCCGCAATCCCTACCACCCATTTGAATGTTACAGTGACCTAAAGACTTTGCATGGGCCCTACTTCTCAAAGACTTCACCATTTGCCACCCTGGGTACCAACAATGTAGATCGTTGATGACCACTCATCGGAATCATAGCAGCACTCCAGTGAGCTGACTGGTGTTGGATACACACATTCTCCTCCTAATCTCCCTCACTAGGGCTTCTGCCTCCTCTTCAGGTGCTCTTGCAGCTCTCTGTGGCACTGTTAGTGCCTTCAGAAAGCCAGGCAGCTCTTTCTATAAACTATTTCACCTCTTCCCAGCTCCTATCCCCAGCCACACTGGACTCTGCCTCTATACGAACTTGCACCAATGATGATGTCTCCTTGGTCCTCAGTCTTCTGTTTTTGAATTGGGACACTTGTATTGTTTGGGAATGTCAAAAAAAAAAAAATTGGAGCAGGCTGAGTACTCGGAGGCTGATGTAACTTACCTCAGGGATGGTGCTGAGTCTTGTTTTGGCCCCATGATGAGAGGCTGTAGTGGTTTGAATAGGAATAGCCCCCAATGACTCACGTGCTTGACTGCTTGGCCCTGCTTGGCCCAAGGGGGTGGGACTGTTAGGAGGTGTGGCCTTGCCAGAGGAAGTGTGTCACTGTGAGGGTGGGATTTGAGGTCTCCTATGTTCAAGCCCCACTGGGAGTGGAACACAGTTTCCTGCTGCCTTTAGATCGAGACCTAGAACTCCCTGTTCCTTATCCAGCACCATGTCTTCCTGGACACTGCCATGCTTCCTGCCATGATGATAATGGACTAAGTCTCTGAAACTAAGCCAGTCCCAATGAAATGTTTTCCTTTATAAGAGTTGCCTTGGTCATGGTCTGTCTTCACAGCAATTGAAACCCTAACACAGATGGGCATCCAGTTTTCTTGAGGGGAAAGGGCCAATGGGTATGCCAGACGATTAGCTTTCAAACTCAACTCCTAGAGAGAAATGCCTAGAATTGTTTTATAAAGTCCAAAAGTGGCATTTATATTCTAGGCCTGGTTCACTGGGTTAAGGTGGGCTGGGCACTGGATACTCTAGAAGGGGAGAGTTTAAGATGGAGTAGAAAAGACTGTTTCATTTCAAAAATAGAAGCCTTTTAGGAGCCCTATCTATTCTACCTCTGATGGATCTCTATTGACTTCTTCTGGTCACCAGAGTCATCCCACCTTCCAGTCTAGTTCTAGACTCAACAGAGCATCCTGAGGGCCTCACAAACCCAGGTGGATGAGTTGGGTGGAGTAGAGTATCTCTTTCCTTATTTCCCAGTCTCTCTCTCTTTCCTGCCATTCAAGAAGGAGGTCTGGCTCAGTTTCTCACACAGACTCACATAATACAAAGACAGCTTTTCTGATGTGTACTTATCTTGGAACACCTTCTCTCCAGATATTATCACCTCTAATCGGTGCGTACACATACAAATGTGGCTGAAGCCAGAGCCACAGAAAGAAACACACTTATCTATAAACACATGGTCAGAGATTGATGAATGCAGGATGGTTTAAGACTTTTATCCTCCGTGTAAGAGACTTAATTACTTCCTTGGTTTTGAGAATACTGCCAGAGGATATGAGATTCCTGGCTCAGAGATGAAGGACAGTTTAACATTCACAGAAGACTCGATAGCCACAGTACCAGCACTCAGTTGTCAGTACTAATTCCCACAGAATGACAAGAGGGTTAGATGACACCTGAATTACCACATACAGGGGACACCAGAGTACCCCACCTAGCAGGAAGCAGGCCCGTGCTTCACTTAGGAGAGACATAAACTGGATCTCCCAACGATCCATTAGACAATGATCTAGAAAAGACAGCTCAATGGTAACTTTGCAAGGCATGCAAAAATTGCAAGAAATCTGATAGAGAATTATCTAACATTCAGATACAGTTTGACACACACTTCCAATGGCCTCTCATGCAGCATATGAACACATCCAGTCTACATAGAAACACCCATATTTAGATTCCTACTCCTTGCAGTGGCCTAGCATCTGTTCTCCAGAATCTAAAATCCTATCATTGAACCGTTTAAAATTTTATAAAGGTATTTCATGTTTTGTCCTCTCAAATAAAGATCATTGTCTTCCAACGAGGGCCATTTTCTTGAGTTGCAAGTTTTCTTTTTAAAGGACTCTGGACGGTGAGGGCAAGACTCCTGCCCTGACTTTCTGTGGAGGGTCTTCAGTAGTGACCTCTGCTGGGCCCCTTCTAGGCTGACATTCCCTGGCTCTGTCCAAGTTGTCCTTCCCTTATCTATGTTTGGTACATTCTGACGTCCTCAGTGGATGTCTGGGAGCCATAGATAGTACTGCATGTTATGTATGTAATCCTACACATACATTCCTGTGGTAGAATTAAATTATTAAATTAGACACGGCAAGAGATTGACAACAATTTCTAATAAAGAAATAGGTTACTGTGATATAGTTTTGATTTTGCAATTACAAATTCTTTCTGGAATTTTCCATCTAATATTTTTCAGACTGTAGTTGTTTAGCAACCAAGGCCTAGAAAGGAAACATCAGGTAGGAGACCCTGTAGTCCTCTTCAAGAAATGTTATGACACGAGGTTGGGGTTTTTCCTGAAGTGGATGGTTGGGTAGGCCTCAAGATAATTTCTTTGTATAGCCTTGGCTGTCCTGGAGCTCACCTGCCTGCCTCTGCCTCCCAAGTGTTGGGATTAAAGGCATGCACCACCATGCCTGAAACCACCATGCCTGAATTGAGATTATTGGGGTGGGGTTTTTGAGGTTGTTTTGTCTTAGAATTTCATACCAGAGTACTATATTTATATCATTTCTACAACACCTCCCTCTGTCCCTTCCAACTCCACCATGTACCCTGCCACGGATACTTCAGATGGGCTTTTACAGTGTAGTCTGTAACTCAGCTGTGAGGCTTTTAAGCATGAACTTTGTAGGTGACAATGTTGCCTCTCTTTGTCAAAAGGTTGGATGGAGAAGAACCTACCTGAGCTGTAGGGGGCTGTTTTGAACCACTTGAAGTTCTTCTCATCTCCGTTTTATCCATTTGGTTCCTCAGTCTCCTTGTTTCTCACACACATTTAACGCATCTTACTCGGCTTCAGGCAGTGAACGAGAAGGTTCCTCTGCTATCCAGTGCCCCTCTTTCAGAAACTTAAGCGAGGGGTAGGTCAGTCAACGGGGAGCGCATCGTACGGATTGTGAAGAGTCCTGACTCTGACCTTTGACGAGAAGGAAAACCCACAAGGGACAGAAAGGACACAAGGGACAGGGCCTGGAAGCATATGGCATGGGGCTCGTGTCTTGTCATCACGCACTGTAGAACATAGTCACTGGATATGTCCTTTGGAGACAGGCTTTCAGGAAGGAAAGGCTTTCAGGTCTCTCTGCTAGAGAGCCCCCCGGTCATTTTAGTAGTTGAGAGTTGGGGTCCACAGAAGGGGCTGTGTAAGCAGAATCAGTGGGAATGCTGTGTCAAGGTGTGTCTTGGGAGTCAGAGTAACTGGGCTTCCTAGGCTAAGAAACAGATCTGGGATCTTGGAGTGTAAGGGAGAGAAGAACGGTCCAGAGTTTGCAGATGTCTGCTCCACTGCCAGTCAGAACAGGAACAGTGCAGAACTGGAGAGGAACCATGCAGAAAGGACTCTCGTTACAAGCTTGGCGCTGTGTTAGTGGATCTTTTTTGTTAAAGTAGAAACTGGGTCAGGCATGGGGGCTACCACCCTCTCTGTGAAGCTTACCCCTGCTCTCCTTCCAGAGGATTAGTTATCTGAAAGCTTTCCTCCCCAGGACCCGTCCTGCCTGTCCTCCTGAGCAGGCTGGAGATTCAGCACTTGACTCCCCCACCAGCCAATGAACAGCCTACATTCGTTGTCATGGGCTCTGGGCTTGCCTAAGCACTCAAAGGTAGGACCAGGGCCTGTTTTCTCTCTGGGCATGTGAATGACTAATGAACCGCGTTGTCTCAGGTCTCCCTGCTTCAAGCTCTGCCCAGGTCCAGTGCTGACTTCCTGCCCAGCTTGTAGCCTTTTAGCTAGGAGGCTGCTCCTGCTGCTCTTGTCTCTCTCACACCTGAACTCCACACCATAGTTTTAAACTGTAAACAAACTCCTGGACGTCTGGAGGACTTCTTAGAGGTCATTTGAGGGGAACGAGAATTCTTGGAAGTGAGAATATGGGGGTTGGGGGTTGCAGGCTGGGGATTGAGGGTTGGGGGCCCCATCTAAGTCACCCTACGCTTGCACAGCTACCTCTGGTATAATACCACTCTTGCCTGGCAGCCGTGGAGGGGGCCAGAGGAAGTCACAGAACTCATAGGTAAGGGCATCTGTATCTCAGCTACGAGAGCAGGCCAGGAAAAGTAAACAGAAGGTGACTCCAAGGCTTATCTCAGGCAAGTGTCCTGGGGTTAGAGCCAGAGTCTAGATAGTTCCCATCCCATTGGTGGGTCAGCAGGTGACAGGACTCAAGAACACATCTGGGTCAGAAGATCTATTCTCCCCACCTTTCCCCAGTCCTATTTTGGCTGCAGAAGCCCATCTCCTTGGTCACCCCAGCCAAGAATCCAGCAGGAAGCAGAGGCTGGGTGAAGCTCTAGGGTCTTGCCAGGTGGGATGCCTATGATGGTGAGGAATAACTGCTCTGTTCTTACTGAAACTCCCTCATGGCTGTATCCCATAAAAACAATAGCAGTATGTTGGTGTTTATCAAACTCCTCGACCTCTATTATGTTAACAGCAAGATAGGCAGGAAAGAAGTCACCGTATACACACATCTTCTTGTTTGATAGGAAGAGGACACTTGGATCCAGAGATAGGGAGGGCCATACTCAAGGTCATTAAACAGAAAATGCTGTTCTCAGGCCCAGGCTCTGCTCTTGAGCTGGTCCCAGCTTCCTTCTTTAGATCCCATCATGGAGGTACCTGTGGCAGGTAGCCCAAGTCACTGCTTTTTCTTTCCTGTTGCCCTGAGAACAATAGGGAAGGCAAGGGATGTCAGGTGAGGGTGGGTGGAGGCTACGGTTTCGAGGCTGTGGACAATGTCAAGGTCTGAGCACCTCTTCAGTCTTCACAGGATGAAGGATGAAGGGGTGAAGGCAGAAAACGAGAACTCTCAGAAACACACCACCTATTCTCAGGGGTTTCCAGGTAGGGACAGAGCCACTGCCTCCTCTGGGCCACCTCTCTGTTTTATGTATATGAGCACACTCTAGCTGTCTTCAGACACACCAGAAGAGGGCATCAGATCCCATTACAGGTGGTTGTGAGGCACCATGTGGTTGCTGGGAATCGAACTCAGGACCTCTGGAAGAGCAGTTAGTGCTCTTAACCGCTGAGCCATCTCTCCAGCTACCTCTGTGTTTCTACCCTCATTCTTTGTCACTCTTTCGGTTCTGCCACTCAAGGTCTCAAGGGCAGGCATCTGTCTGGTTCACTTCAGTTCCCAAAACATGGCCCAAGGAATACACTGGATGCACATCTGCAGAGTAAATGGATGGGTAAAAGACTGGCAGAGATGTGGGCTTGGGCTGAGCATGTACATAAGTTAGTCTAGTGCTTGCCCAGGCCCTAGGATAGACACCCCTCGCCCCCCGCACCTCATTAACCAGGTATAGTGATGCTCATCTCTAATCTCAGCACTTGGAATGTAGAGAAGAAAGAAGATCTGAAGTGCAAAGTCATCTTTGGCTACCCAGCCAGCCTATGTGCAACAGTTGTAAAGCTTGGTCTTCATGTGGGATGCCTAACAGCAAGAGCAGGGCTGTCCCTGACTCTGCTGCCTGTCTTGGGGATCCTTTCCCCTAACTGGGCTGCCTGTCCTGGCCTGAATAGAAGACGTGTCCAGTCTTACTGCAAATTGAAATGCCAAGGCTGGGGTTGGGGATTTAGCTCAGTGGTAGAGCGTTTGCCTAGCAAGCACAAGGCCCTGGGTTCGGTCCCAGATTGAAAAAAAAGAAGAAAAAAAAAAAAAAAAAAGCTGCCAAGGCTGGTTGATGTCCATGGGAGGCCTGCCCTTCTCTGAAGAGAAAAGGAGGAGAAGGGGTGAGAGTGGGGTGAGGAAGAACTGGGAGGAGTGGGAGGGGAAACTGTGGTCGTTGGGTGGTTAATTAATTAATTTTAAAAAGCAAGCTTCACAACACAGGAGCCTGAGCATAGCAGAATACAATAGGTACTTACTGGACTAGAAAAAAAAAATCGCGAGACTTATCCATGAGGCCCCGACGTCACTGCTGTCTTCACTTTCTATTACGCACGTGTACATGTACAAGAGCATCCTTTGAGGAAATCCTGCTCTGCGACAGCCAAGTAGTCTCATCCAGCACTCTAAGTACCTCACTCCGAACACACACACAACCCTGGGACTCTGCTGTGACACCGTGACGTCTCATTCCCTGTCACACGACTCAGAAAATCTTTAGGCTCTGCAGAGTGATAGGCTGTCTTTGCCCACTAATGACATGACAGGTGCCGGCTCCCTAGACAGACTCAGGGTGGAAGCTGATCACCAGCCAAGGCTCTGGTGACTGAGGACTGACCTCAGCCTCCAGGAACGAGAGAGGAGCTGAGGGTTGAGTTGGTTCAGACAGGTAATGATTTTATCAGTTACACCATCAAGCAAAGCCTCCAAGGAACCCAAAAGAACAAGGTTAAGGAAGCTTCCAGATTGCTGTCCATAAAGAGGTATCGGGGGTTTGGGGGGTGGCCAGAGAAGTGGTAGCAGTGCTCAGCTATAGTTGAGCACCTGTGTCATCCTCAACAAGGTTCCGGGACGCTGTGGAGGGTGGGGGAAGGACTGTAAGAACCAGGGATGGGGAGTCCTGGAGAGAAAGTGTCTCCTGGACGAGTCAGGCCTGCTGTGTTCATGAGCTCACAGCCTGTACAAGATATGCACATGATCAAGTCAACATTCTACATGAGCCCATATCTGTAACGGAGGAGCAATGGACCGTGGGTTGCTTTTAGAGGGACAGACAGTTTTCTTTAAGGGTGTAGCTCCAGTGGGTGCCTGCGGTCCCCCACGTGAGCACAAACTGGAATTGATCGTTTATAAAACCTAGGGGGCATGAAGTGGGAGGGGCTAGGGAAGTGAGGGTGGACCTTGAGGGGTAATGGGAAGGAGGGGGCATGGAAATGTGAAAGAATTGATGTATTTATTCATCTCTCTCATCTGGCTGCTCATCTGAATCCTTCATTTATCCTGGATAATAAATGCGCAAACCTTCGTGAAGTGTTTCTTCGTGAGCTCTCTCTGTAAGCTGTCTTAGCAAATTAATTGAACGCGAGGCAGGAGCTGTGAGAATCCCTGATTTATAGCTTACTGCGGGGAAGCTCGTGTTCCCACCCCAGGGCGTATGATTGGCATGTGGAGTGGGGGAGGAGTCGTAGGACTGAGTCCTCAGTCTGTGGGATGAATGGACACTCTCTGCAAGGGAATGGCATCAGAACCGAGGCGAGGCGCGTTAGAGGACACTCTGCCGCTACCCCTGAGAACCGCTTAGTGCAGGGGTAAATGTGCCTGATTATTGGCTGTCCGGCAGACCGTGACTGATATGTGAGGGTAGGAAGACACTTTTTTTTTTCTCTATCTTTAACACCCCTCCCGCACTGGCTCCCGGGAGAGCAGCTCCGCTTTCTCACATCTTTGTCAGCTGCATTAGGGAACCACAACCTGTAAGGTGCCAAAGCTTCCTAAAAATCTCCAGAAAGCTTTGTGGCAAAGGTGAGCCGGAAGTGCACACCCCCAGAGAGCCTTCCTAGGCCCTGGGTCATCCCCACACCCCTTCTCCTCCCTAGCCTGCCCTCATCCACTGGAGCCAGGATCTGCAACGCACTGACTGTAACAAACACTTCCAGGGAGCATCTCCATTGTTCCCAAAGACAGGAAAACTGAGGTCCAGAATGAGGCCACCCAAGACACCCTGGATAGCACTATGGGCTCTGTAGAGCGTTTTTCTGTAGTCAGAGGCTGCTGACCACGGAAGGAAGTCAGAGGAAGCAACCCCCCCACCTCCCACCCACTCCCCCGGAAAGCAGGGAGGGAATGTTGGGCCTTGAAGGCCTCCTCCACACAGGAGCAGCCCCATACCACCCCACCCCATTTGAGATTTCCCTTATTACTTTTTTTTAATTAAAAATTTTATTCTTTGAGAACTCCATGCGTGTACACAATGTACTTTAATCATATATACCCCCACTTCCCCCAGGAGGAGCTATCTCTTTGATGAGAGCTTCGTACTAGGCTCTTGACACGAATTGCTCTTTGGTATGGGACTGGAGGAGATGGGTGGATGGTGTGGTCTTCCTAGTTCGCTAATAAAGAAAGAGCTTTCGGAGCTTGCCGGAAGCCTCAAGCTAGAGAGGACGGCTCCTGTTCTGTGTGAGATCTCCAATCTCCTAGAGCTGGGTATGTTTGTTCCCAGGGCGGGGACCCTCTGAGCACTGTCACCAGCTCTGTCTCATCCTCTACTGTCTGCTGACCACACACAAGCCCTGTAATGGATCTCCCTCTGGTGCAGTGAGAGCCGCTTCATGACTAAGAGCAGCTCCTTCCCTTTTGAGCCCTCCCCTTCCTCCCCCATCTGAGCATGGCATAGCTCTGAGAGAACCACAGATAGTGCCTGGACTAACCTTCTTCTTAATAGTCCTCGAACCTATTCCAGGACCTAGTGGTACATGAACCAGCGTTGGGGAACTTGCCCCTCAGTCCTCTGCACTTCTGTCCAGTCCCCCATGCTCCTGAGTGTCCACACCATTGTGAGTGACACTGGGCTTCATGTTCCCATCTTTCTGGTCCGGTAACACAGGCAGGACCCAAGTGTGACTTGCTCTGGTACGTCAGCACTCCAATTATGGGTTCCTCTCCTTGGCTGTGGCCACACCGAGCTGTGAGATGCAGGGAACTTGTCCCAAGCATCCCCCATCCCCCCGCCCCCACTTCCTGGAGATCTCCTTTCTGCCTCTCCACTTTGTGTGCCCCACTCTGGAATCTCTGGACATAGCAAGATTCGTGAACACGGGTTGTCTGCTTGTGCTAGGTGTTGTGTTATAAAAAGGTAAGGAGAGAGGGGATATGTTCTAGGGAAGTCTGGGGAAAGGGGGTGCCCCAGCCAGTCCATGCTGAGACATCCCTTCCCCTTAAGGGAGCGGCCACATGATGTTATAGTATACAATAGAGTTTATTCAGGGCATGGGGAGGGGAGTTAAGAGGGTAGTAGGGCAGAGAAAGAGGAGTAGAGGAGTAGAAGAGTAGAGGAGTAGAGTAGAGGCTGGCCATGAGCTCATGGAGAGAAGGAACAAAGTGGCAAGAGAGAGCAAGAGGAAACAGGAGCAAGAGCAAGAGAGAGGAGAGGGCAAGCAGCACCTTTTAATGTGTCAGGCATGCCTGGCAGGTGCCCGGTGACTGTGGGGCGGGGCATACCTGGCTGTTGCCAGGTAACTGTGGGGGTGGAGCTTAGACAGAATGCTAACACTAGGCATATCCCTAGGCTGGTTGCCATCTAGCCTTGCAATAATGTGATCTGGTGAGCCATTTTCACACGACAAAATAAGGTTTGGAGAACTGGTCTCATTAGGATCATCACCAGGGGCTTTAGGGTCTAAGTCTGAGCCTTGGGAGTACTAACAAATTAGACTGGCCACTTGTCCCCAGGACACCAAGCTGCAGTGCACTACTGTAGTGAAACGCAGAGAAAGGCGCTTGGTTCAAATCAGCCAGTCGGGAAGAGGAACTAACGAGGTTTGAAGATGCTGCAAATCTATCTTACCAAAATCGGATTTAGGTTTAAATAGATAGCAAGAAGTTCATGTAGCTTGGTCCAGGTAGGCAGGAAACTAGAGACTAGAGATTAGCATATTAATGAAGCTGGTTAACAGAGAAAGGCAAGAAATTATTCTCCACTCTGGCTTCCGACAACAAAGGCAACCTGTTGGAGTAAAGTCACAATACACAAACTTGTACCAGGAGTGGTAGTGCACGCCTTTAATCCCGGCACTCAGAGGACAGAGGCAGGTGAATTTCTGTGACTTTGAGGTCAGCCTGGTGTACTCGTAGTAGGTTCCAGGGCAGCCAAGGCTATGTAGAGAGATTTCAGTTGTCTCAAAAAGAAAAAAAAAAAAAAAATCAAACTTTGAAGAGGTGAGTGCTATATGAATGTCCTAGAAAGGGTCAGGTACTAAAAAGGCCCAGCACTTATGGGCTTTTCCCTGGGCTCTCTAGCCCCCTCCCAAACTTGGGGTACTTTCCGTTTCTTAACGAACTCACTATTCCTATTTTTAACTTTGCAGTCCTGGTCCACTTCTTTGTCATGGTGGGTCAGAAGAACCTGGATATTTCTTTTGGAACTTAAATCTGGCATACAACAAAAGTGTGGCCCTGCCCATCAATGACCTATATCATTGTCTGAACTCTTGGTCTGTCCTGCAGGGTGGTGTGACCGGTCAGAACTGTGTAAATTCTCTTCCTGGGAGACAATTTCCTTTCTGGCTGGTACCAAGGTTCAGTCTTACCCTTCCCTCCGGACCAGATTCCTGGAGGCCCGGACTTTCAACAGTCTGATAGCTAAAAGGGATCCACAGGTGTGTGTTTAATATCCTCGACGTTATTATCATTTTGGCTCTCCACCAACCAGCCTTTCAGAGGCAGCAGCTTGAGCAGCCCCGCCTCCAGGTGTGCCGGGTGCAGAGCATAAAAGGCCTCGGGCCCTGCAGCTCTTGAGCTCTCTTCTTAAATTGGTCTCCTTGGCTCTGTCTCTGTCTCTCTGCCTGTCTGTTTCTCTCTCATGTCCCCCACCCCAAGTCGACTGTTCACTCTCCCTCTTCCCCAAGAAACCTCTTGGCCTAGGTCTGTTTCGTGGCGCGATTTCTTAGGGTTACACCTTGGTACCCACCCGCCCGCCCAAAGTAACACCCTCCTCAATCCTCCTCTCCGCTTTATCCTAACACTTGCTCCTTCCAGGACCCTCATAAGGGAAGCTTAACTGGCAGGGGTGGGATTCAAATCAACATGGTTGACCCTGGGTTCAAGTTCTTTCCAGGCCAGTGTGCTGCTTCTTGGGCTGAGAGACATACACTTGAGGATTATTGGCTTTGTCCTGAACCTCTCAGGCAGAAGGCTCTATGCCTGCAGGGTAACTGGAGGACGTGGGCCCCAGGGACAACCCCCCCCACCCCCCATTATAGCCCCAGCTGGTCTGTCAGACTAGACAGGAAGAAGGCACTCGGTGCTGGCAGCCAAACAAAGGGGTCTGTGGGTCAGTCGGATACTTCCTCCTCAGCACAAAGCCCTAGCCCTCCCCTAGACTCAGACCTCAGCTTTCAGGACCCCAAAGAATGCCTGGAATGTAACGGAGCCAGACAGCCCCTGGGCTCCGGAGGACAGAGGAGAGGCTGCCTTTGTGCTAGCAAGCCTGACCCCAGCCTAGAGAGGTCACTCCCTGACCTACAGTCCCCCTGATACCCCATCCCCTGGCAGTGGCTGTCACCCCTTTCCACAGGATCCCCAGTGTCTCTTGCTTGCCCCCATTTTATAACAGCGTCAGGAAAAAGAATACATCCACCCTCGATCCACCATAACAGACCACGTGGCTCCCTGACATTCGTTTGAATGATCATCCGCCTACATCTCCTCCTTCTAGGCCTCGCTGGTCGGCCCCTGGACCCTGGTCGGCCCCTGGACCCTTCCATCTCGCTGGGCGTCCCAACTGCCCTCCAAAATAGGCCTCTAACAAAAGGCACGTGTCAGGGGGAGAAGGATATTATACCAGAAGATATAAAGGAAGCCTAAGTCAGGAGCAAGGAACGAGAAGCAGCGGGTAGGTTTGGATCCAGTCAGGGCTGAGGTCTTTTGAGCGGCTACTTGATGATGATGAGACGTTTTTTGCCAGTCCATGGAAGATGGGGTATGATAACCACGGCTCATTCCAGGAGCCACACAGCTAACAGAGTCGGGAAAGGAGAGTCCTGGGAGCCAAGGCCGGTTGAATGGGGAGGGATAGTGAGTAGGGGAGAAGCCAGGGTAAATGGTAAAGTCTGAAGTTAATAACCGGGACTTATTGCTACTGTGCAGGTTAGAGAAGGAGGTAGGAGTCTGGGTAGCAGTCTAATTGTCCTGGGAGAAATGAAGACATTCTAGGTCTGTGGCCCTCAACCTTCCTAATGTTTCGACCCTTTAATAGGGTTCTTCGTGTTGTGGTGACTCCCCAACTACGAAATTATCTTCATTGCTACTTCACAAGTGTAATTGTGCTGCTGTTAGGAATCCTAATGTAAATATCGGATATTTCTGATGGTCTTAGGTGACCCCTGTGAAAGGGTTGTTCATCCTCCGAAGGGGTCACAACCCATAGGTTGAGAACTGCCGTTCTAGACCCTTCCTCTGGCAATCAGGGTCCTCAAGAAACTGGAAGCCTGGTACCTCTTCCCAGGGTGACCACATTGAATTCATCTGCTTCTTGCTATTCCTTGTCTACTTAATTGAGGACAAGTGGGCAAAGCTACCTTGTTAGGGCTGACAGGAAACAGGCTCTCTGAGGACTTCAACAAGAGGCTCCTGGCTCAGCCGGGGACCTCCACCAGTCCTCACGAGTGACTCCTTTGAAGGAGCAGGACCTAGGCTGGGCAGATGTCTGTCCTAGCCACTTTGTACACACTGGGCCAGGAGGGGCACTGGGATGGAGACATAAGACACCTGATGGGGAAAGGCTAGCTTAGATGGTACTTCCCACTCAGAGCCTCCAGCTCAGGTTGGGTGCCTGCTCAAAGACCTTGTAGCATTCTCTCCACCTCTGCCTCATAGCAAGCGGCCTTTGATCTGCCTTAAACCTCAGCCTGCAAGGTTTGAGGCTATGGGTTGAGGGTCTCGTAGTTGGAGACTCGGGGGGAGGGGGTGTCACTGGAGTCTGAGGTCCACGTCTGGTACCAATGGAGCTGGTGGAGTGGACAATGAATTATGTTCAGTTTGAATGTGACTCATTGCTTCCTTAGAAGAAAACTTTGTTTTTTCCTTCAAAATCGCAGACTTCCACCTTCAGACAATAGCATGTTCTCAGGAAGTCGTGCGCTCTGTTTTCTGTGGAAGATGCTGGGGGCTGGTTTGTTTCAGAGTAATTTACTGGAATTGGACCTGCAGGCCACAATATCTCTCAGACCGGGCTAATGCCCAAATAAGGTTCACAAATCTGGCAAACAGAAATACAGGACACCCAACTAAATTAAATATATTTGATCTAAGTTATGTCCCTTACAATATCTGGGACTGGGGGAACAACGTTATTTATCTGAAGTCAAATGTAATCTCTCATTTACTTGCTAATCCTGCCTTGTCCTGAAATCCACAAATAGCCAATGCCACTGGGTGTCCATTTCTGCCCTCTGCCTCCTGATGCCACCACCTGAAGCCACCACAGAACACAGCCAGTCTCCCACACGTTGGTCCAGCTCTATCTATGCCTTTACATTTGGGTCTCAAGACAAAGTCCAGGTCTACGGCTGAACTAAAGCTCCTCGGAGCCCTAAAACCTTGCTTTGCCTTCTCTCATCCACCTTCAAGAAAGTAGATGGGTGGCAGCATCCCCTGTCCCCTCCTGCCACTCTCCTGGAATCAGTGTCCTTTACCTGGTTACTGATAGGAGGTGCTGAGCCGTGCTCTCCAGCTCGGCCCAGGGCCTTCTGACCTCTTCAGATCTTCAGAGAAGTGAGCTAAAAGCAGGCCATCCTGTTAGCTGTGAGGAGACTGCCACGCTAGGATCTGACTTTGACAGTAAAATTCTCCTTTCTTTTTCCTTTCCTTCCTTCCTTCCTTCCTTCCTTCTTTCCTTCCTTTTTTTTCTTTTTTTTTTTTTTTTTGGGGACCAACCCAGGGCCTTACCACTGAGCTAAATCCCCAACCCCTTTTTCTTTTTTCTTTTGGTTGCTTTAAGTCAGGGTTTTTCTGTGTAGTCCTGGCTGTCCTGGATCTCTGGTCTCACAGAGATCTGTCTCCCTGCCTCTGCCTCCTGAGTGCTGGGATTAAGGGCAGGTCCCATCACTGCCCTGCTGACACTGAAATTCTTTTCAACACAGCACTCCTGGAATTCTGGCTGTGTCACTAGTGGGCAGCTGCCAGCAGATACTTGGATGAGATGCTCTTTTCTTCTTTCCCGTCCTCAAGAGCGTCCCTGCCCTTCCAACCTGCCTTGCTTGAACATCACCTCCATCAGTTCCACAGCCCTGTGATGGCTGTGAGCTCGCAGAACCCACTCCGTGTCTAGAAGGGGAGCTGGTTCTGTTTTCAGGCTGAGATACCAGGATCCAGACTCTTGCTTTCCCTGAAAAGCCCCATCATGGAACTCTTGCTCCGGATGTATCTTCTACTCTTTTCTATTCCACAGCCTTGGAAGATCTTTGTCTGACAGTTGCTCTCTGGGGACCTGCCTTGGGCGTAGCCGCACATGGCCCTGAGCGTAAAAGGACTTATCCGAGGTTCTGTTGTGGCTCAGCAGGATAGGAAACAGATAACGAAATCCAATAATCACCCAGTGGAATTCTCATGCCTGCTGTGGAGGACATTGGGGCTACCCATGCCAGAACAGCAGGGGCAGCTTCCTGAATAACAAGGTCTGAACTGAAATTCCAGAGGTGAGTAAGGTTTCTGCCAGGAAAACCCTTGGGGAGAAGAAAAGGGGTTTCACAAAGAGGGGCAAAGGGAGCATGGGGACGAGCGACTCTCTGCATGGAGGGGTGGCAGTGTCCCAGGGCCACTACGCTCTTAGACTTCTGGAGCCAGGGCGCCCTGTGGTCCAGGACCCCAGCTGCCCTCCCTTCCTGCTGAACACTCCCCATATTGTTTGCTTTTTGTCTGTTTTCCTGTGCTCAAACCATTCCAGCTTTATTGGCCCTGTTTCCCTTAAGGGTCATAATGCCAACCTGGAGTTGGCACCATGAGTTAGAAAACAGGTTTGAGACCTGCTGGCCCCCTGGTGGGCCCTAGGGGGGAAGCCATCAGAGAAGGCCATCTGTCTGTCTCTTTCCCTTGGAGCCTTTAGGCCTGGCAGAGCCTGGCCTGCCCATAACATGTCTGTGACCCTGCCCTGGACCTGTGGGTGGGAACTTCTGTAGGGGTGTTATGGCCCTGAACCCTTTCCTAAAGGGCAAGACAGATCCTGGGGTGGATCTTGGTCCTCCTGATGCAAATCTTGTTTTGTTTTTTCCAGTTTAGTTGCTTCCTTCCAGCTCAGAGTGCCAAGATTTGTATAAAACAAACAAAAATCTCCTGTCTTAGGGTCCCTATTGCTACAATACACCACGATCAAAAATAGCAAGTGGGAGAGAAAAGGGTTTATTTGGCTTACACATCCACAGCGCTGCTCATCGTTGAAGGAAGTCATAGCAGGAACTCAAAGCAGGAACCTGGAGCTAGGAGCTAATGCAGAGGCCATGGAGCTGGGCTGCTCATTGGCTGCCTCCAGCCCAGGGATGGCCCCACCCACCATGGGCTGGGCCCTTCCCCATCAATCACTAAGAAAACGCCCTGCAGCTGGATCTTACGCAGACATTTTCTCAATCTAGGTTCCCTCTTTGCAGATGACGCTAGGTTGTGTTGGTCTCTAAGTTGATTTTTTAACATCAGCCAGCACAGCTCCCATAACTAACCTGATCTCATATTTTGGTTCCATCTAGCTATGACATCAGGTGACTTAAACTCAGCGAACTCGTGTGTCTTCAGTTGTAAGTGGTTAGAATGATTGTGAGTGCTCAGTGAGCTAGTAAAGAACCCAAAGTCTGTAACACAGGGTCGTAATGGTTTCAACCCTCCCGCACCTCCTACCCCCTCTTTGTAACAGAACCTCGAGCCTGGGTCGGCTCTCAGCCTGTCTCATGAAGTCTTTCACGGTACATATGGATAGGCACAGGTAAGTAACCATCACTCTATGGCTACAGTCCCACACTTGGCACTTCAAATGTCTCCCTGCCTGACCTCAAGGGAGCAGAGAAGCGAGGGCAGTCCAATTGTGATTTTACAGTTCCCAGGGCCAGAGCCCACTGGAGGCCATCAAAGCATTGGGGGGAGGGAATAGAATAATGGGTTCTCAAGAAATCAGATCTGAATTCTTGGGACCTATGAGTGTCTCTGTCTCTGTAGTATGTTGAATGATGTCCACCCAAAATGGTATGCTCAAGTCCCCACCCCTGGTACCAGGATAGAGGACCTTAAATGGATATAGTTGCTATGTCATTTACTTAAAGCTCTTGAGATGAGACCATCCTGGGGTTCATGTGCCCTGATTTGGATGATTGGCATCTGTATAAAAGAAAAGGGAGATTGGATTGAGGACAGTTGCCATAAGAAGGCAGAGAAAAGTTGGGGTGATGCTGCCAAGGCCAGGGAGGGACACCAGGAGCCTGCAGGTGATAAAAGATGTTGGGGAGGGGGCACCATTCCAGAGCTTCTAGAGTAAGTGTGGCCACCCAACACTGTGGTGCTCTGCTTCAGGGCCCCAGCAATGTGAGAGACTAGATTTTTTTTTGTTTATTTTTATACTCTGTGGGGACTAAAAATGTTATATATACAAGGGTAAGTTGACCCCCCAAACAGCACAGTTCCTCCTGAATCGTCGTGTAATGATGTTCCTCATTGCTATTTTTATGGGAGGGTGGGATAGCTTGTTAGGACTCCTTGGTATTCAGAAGAAGGATACTAACCTGAGGAAACGACTGAAGCTGGTGTCGGAAGGGGAAGAGGAAGAGGAAGCTGTGATGTTGGCGATAGCCTTCAGCTCTTTGTGGGGGCACAGCTCCTGTCAACCCTCAGCAGTGCTGAGAACAGACAGAGAGTCACTGCCTTGCACACTGGCATCGCTCACCACCGAGTGATCTTCAGGGAGGCTGATGTCAAGATAGGAAAGCATTTCGCATACTTGACACGGTTTTGAAAGCTGCAAAAAAATACACAGAATCACGTCCTTCCCTCAAGATGTCCTCAAAAACCCCGGGGAAGTGTCATGTTCACAGCAGGGGGAACAATTGTACTGATTAATTGTGCTTCTGTTGATGTCTGCACGCTCAGACTTCGTTGTGCACTGCAGTGGCGTGGCCATCTGCCAGACAGAAGCTGGTACACACGGCATCTTGGTGCAAAGTGCAAGGCCTGGAGACAACTTTGGTAAAAATTTCCCCTTACTAAATGACCGTAATCACTAAGCAAGCTATCTGTCATCTAGCAGCGAGCTTTAGAAATAAGTGATATGTAAAACCACAATAGGCAAATGTGGTGGGTTTTTTTTCCTCTTCTTTTTCTGCTGACGATAGCAGAAAATATTTCAGCTTCCAGGGGATCCCACTGGTTGACAATTTTCTGCAAACCTGTCGTCTGGGGCTGCCTCTCCTCACTTCTGCAGAAAGTCCTAGGCTTGGTAAATTGGCCTCAGAGGGGAAATGAGGAGAGACCTCATTCCAGATTCCAGAGGGTGGGGGAACACCAGGAAGGAATGGGTGCTGTGAGGCCAGGGGAAAGATATGATTATATATCAAGTCTTACAGGCCAATAACCTGGCTAGTCTGGTTCTGTTGATCTCTGGCCTTCACCGAGCAGATTCAACATGTTGCCGGGCAGGCTTGACCTGCTCACCTTAACAAGAGTCTGCCTCTTTATTTAGTTGAATCCACATTACAAGGCTCAAGGGAACCAGGCCTCTCTTCCGATGAACCAAAACTTTCTACCACACTAACCAGGAAAAGAAAATTATAACTTTGGATTCAACTCTCCACTCAGGCCCTAGTTAAACTAAGGACCTAGGGGAATCATGGCAGTCTTTGGGCCCAGTTCCCTCATTTTGGTCTACAGCAGGTCACAATGCTGGCTTTGCTTGATTTTTGCCAAGGCTCCGTGAGAACACAGAAGGGGAAGTGGTTGTTATTACTGGCATAAAGTGAGCCTTTTCCCAGCTCATTAATGTGACTAGTATAAACGTCTGGAAGCCAGAGACAAATCCTGAGCCATTCCCGCATTCCTTGCACACTCCTGTATTGTGACTGGGAATTTGTTTTGGTTCCTCTGGAACTTTCTGAATGTGAGGAGGTGGGGGGAGATCTGCAGCTATTCACAGCCCCTCAGGAAGCGTTTACTGAGCTCAAGGTTACATGCCAGGGACCAGGCAGGATGTTTACCTGGGTGCTGAAGGCAGAGTGGCATTGCTGGAGACAGGATGCCCTGGGACCGCTGGCCCAAATTTCCCAGCCCTACTGATTGGTTAACCAGCTGCCTGAAGTCTGGAAATGTAATCTCCCATCTTTCCTAGCTGTTTGTTCTCAATAGTGACTGTGGTTCTCTGCCTCTTGTCTGTACAGGCTCCCAAGGAATGTTAAGTGATTCGACTTGCTGCTGTTGTTTTTGTTGTCCTCCTGGTACTTGATCTCTAGACCAGGCTGGTCTCACACTTAGAGATCTGCCTGCCTCTGTCTCTCAAGTGCAGTGATTAAAGGTGTGTGCTATCACCACAGGGCTGTTACGTGAGTCGTACATATAGCACCCCTAGAAGGGAGACTGGACATAATGAAGTGGAAGGCAAGACTTAACCCACTCCTCTGATCCCAAAGTCTGAGCCTCAGTTATATGCTCAAATGCTTGACCCTTGGCTGGGCCCTTCCATTAGGGCCGGGAAAATGAACCTTTTTAACTCTTTAGGTTAAGTCCTCCCTTTGGCCTCCGGAAGGCCGGAGCTGCGAGTGACCGTGAGGCTCTAATATGAATTCGTAAATAAGGAGGAGATGCTTTTTCAAAGACAGCTGTTTTATGTACTGCTCTTGAAATCCTGCATAGGTAGTGTTGGGACTTGAACCTAGGGTTTCCAGAATGCAGGGTGTAGCAACTGAGTCGACTAAGAGGCAGCCTGTCGTAAACGAGAGGTTACTCGGGAAGTTTCTAGAAGTTGTAAGGGGTGGAGCTTTAAGACAGGGAGCTGAAACCTGCTCCTCATTTCAATCCCATCCTTTGATTTCCTCTGGTTACCACTACCGTCTGAATTCTTTCTCTTTCCTTTGGAGTGTGTGTGTGTGTGTGTGTGTGTGTGTGTGTGTGTGTGTGTGTGTGTGTGTGTGTGTGTGTGTGTAGAATGTATCTGATTTTTGTTGTTGCTGAGACAAGGTCTCACTTCATAGCAGCTCAGACTAGTCTGGTATTCACTATATAGCTGAGGCTGGCCTTGAATTTATGGACAAACTAGAACCTCACCTCCTCCGAGGAAGCTTTCCATGCTGGCCCAGTCTTGTCCTGCTTGAAGCTCCCTTGAGCCCTCTCCTGACTTTAGAGGCTGCTGTTATTGCAGCTGAGCTGGGCTCCTCTCCAAGCTCTACCACATCCCAGCTAGCAGGGTTACAAAGTGTCTACCTCGCAGCCATGCCAATAAACAGCACTGGCTCAAAGTTCTTCAGGAAACAGGTGTCTCGGTAGTGCCTTCCTTCGGCTGGGGTTCACACCAGCATCCAGGGCCTTTTATTGCACAGCAGAAGCAGACGCTGACCCAGCTCCAGCTTCTTGGCTCTTGGCTGTTTTCTGGGAAGTGGAGAGTGTGTCATGGGAGGGAGAGTCCAAGCTGAAGTTGCAGAGATGCAGTTGTTTTCCAAGACTCCAAGGATACCTAGTTAGATCCTTTTGGTCATAAAAAACAAATGACCAAAGGACAGAATTCCTCAGGAATGGATCTCTTCCAATTGGAAGTTTAGCATGAGTCTATCAGGAATTCCCTGGGGGATTTCCCTGTGGCCATCGGCCTTTCAAGTTTAACTATAGCTCTTACTGACCTACAGGCACAGCCCTGCCTGGACTCACACACATATTAAGCAAATGTCGCCAGCCTTAAAGCAGCACCCATCTTGGAGGACCTTGCCACAAGCTCCCAGCCTGCATGCAAGCAGACAGCAGAACACCTGACTCTGGGGATATACTGAGATTAGCACCCCACAGACAGTAAATGCCTGTAATTATATGGCATGCTCTAGGTTCTAGACAGTCTAATTCTGTGAAACAACCCACCTATAGGAGTGTGGAAGATCATGGGTGCTGGTGGGTTAAGGGACGAAAACAAGGTGTCTGAGAACTGAGCTTGGCCTTGGAGACCGTTAGGCGGTGGGACCAGCAGCAGAGGAGAAGAAACTCAGCAAGGGTCAGGTTGGAGACTCAGGTGTTGGAAGACCAGGAGCTGTCAAGAGATCCATGAGGGTGGGTGACAGGGAGGGCAGGCTTTGGGACAGATCACAAGGGCCTTCCATGGTAGACAATGGGCAGGAGGATGTTTGCCTTGGTCAGGGAAACAGCCACGTCACAAGAAAAGCTAGGCTAGGGGAACCGTTCATCAGGCTGTTCCAGAACTGGCCGGGGAGGTAGGCTTGCAGGAATACCAGAGCATGGACTGGACGGAAGATGATCTTAAACCATGAAGCTAAGGAAGGTGGAGGTTGGGCTGCTACCTGACTTTAGTGTCACAGAATCTATGAAGATGGATTGGAGGGACCGATAGTGCCAAGGCAAGCACAGGTACAGTGAATCCAGCTGTTTGGGAGAAGGGAGGACTCTGTACCACACACATAGAATAGTCATATGTGTTTCTTTAATTTTTTTTTAAAAATTAGATTTATTCCTTTTTTAATTTTATTCATTTTGTCTGCAGTCTGTATATGTTCTATTTGAGTGCCTGGTGCTCAAGGAAGTTAGGAGGGTTGTAAATTGTCGCTTTTATTTCCTCAGATGAAGGGAAGAGGGGAGAGCCATGCCCAAGCCCAAGCTTTATGAACACATGACTTGAGTGGAGCCCAGAGTATTCTAACTATCCCCAGGCCTAGGCCTGGAAGCTTCTAGCCTCTCTACAATCGAATCTTCTGCAAGCAGGCCTTGAAGGCTTCAGCTTCCAAGACTGACTGCTGAATAAACTTGCCCTTTCTAGCTCTTTCTGAATCTAGCTGGCTGGTTCTCCTGCGCTGTTCTGGCCAAAACAGCTCTACCAGCTGACTGATTCAAACTGGCTTCTCTCTCTCAATGTCTCTCTCCCTCCCTCAGCTTCTGACTAAATTGTTCTGCTTGGCCTCAACCTAAGTCTGGCAATCTGTCCTAGTCTTCTGGCTCTTTTTAATTTTCTGACTCCTGTCTTCACCTACGATCTGTCTCTATAAACTCTTTCTGGTAAAAACCTTTTTCCTCTCCCTCTCCCTCAATTTCTCTCCTCTCTCTGCTGCTGCTGCTGCTCTTAAGTAGCCTCTCTTTCCTGTACTATTCTCACGCGAGTTGGATGTATCCTGGTTCTGACTCACTCTGTCAAGTCTCTCTCTGATTTGTCACTTTGTCACTTTCAAACATGGCTGCTGTCTTCTCCACACTAACCTCACCTTCCCTGTTAAGGATTAAACATGTATACTGTGGGTGTGTCAGTGTGCCAGCCAGATCATACTGTAGTCCAGAGCACGTCTGCATTCCAGCTGGATCACACAGACCTAGAATGTTTTTGAATGTGATCCCTTGCCAGAGCAGCCATGTTGCCAGATTAAAATTACAAAAAGTGTATCAGGTCCCCTGTGGCATTGGAGCTATTGATAGTTGTGAACCACCATGAGGATCCAGGGAATCAAACCCAAGCCTTCTGGAAGAAAAACACATGCTCTTAACCACGAAAGCATCTCTTCAGCCCTTATGTAACACATATTTCTTTCACATCCATCTTCAAGATGGGGAGAGAACCATGAGCTCAGTAATTTCTACAGCTGGCTGAGGGAATGGCCCCAGAGCCTACATTCAGCAAGTATTACTATAGAGGCCCAACACTGTTCCGAGGGATGGAAGTGGTGTTTATTTAGTGTTTAGTGCTAAATTTCTTAGAGAAAGAGCTGCTAGAGTTGGGCATACAGGAGAAGCAGGGCTGTCCATTGGGCCTAGACTGAGGTATGATGCAGTTCAGGGCAGGCCCAACACGTGATTCCAAGGAGGTCGAGAACTGGGGATGTTGTAAATTGATGCTCATGTATTATTGATTCAGCATTTAAGTATGGGAAGGCCCTGACAGTTGAGTAAGAAGAGGATAGGAAAAGAGGCGTCCATCATTGCCTGAAGTGGTTCAGTTTTAGCCCCAAACTTGGCCCCAAAGAGACCAAAGTCTCTGGGTTCCACCCAAGCTATCGATCAGGGCAGAACAAGATCCTCGGGGGTTTACCTAGGTTCCAAGTCAATTAGCCAAGACTTTCTTTTTAGGCATGGGGGGTGTTTTTTTTTTTTTTTTTTTTGAGGAATCGAGGAGAGGGGAAGGCAAGTCTTCTAAGTTGGGAAGGGGGGCGGCAGGACGGCCCGGAGAGTCAGAGAAAACATGTTTCGTGATGCCATGCCGAGAATCTAAGTGGAGAGGGTACCCGGTTCTAAGCTATTGTGACCCACAAAACACCAGGGACACATGGTTAGAAGCAGAAATAGAGACAGCTTATTAAGGAGGGGAAAGACAAACAAGGGATTGGGCTAATGAGCTGAGGCAAGAAGCCCTGTGGCCCAGAGCCCTTTATGTGATATTTATATAACACCCAGTTCACTTATTTGTATTTTCCTGGCTTTTCCCACAAATGCTCTGTTCCTCAGATGAAGCCTATTGTGAGGATGGAGTTCTAGTTTGCCTCTGCAAACTGACTTCTTGCCTGTTAATCTTTTCTTTTTTAACTTTTTTTTTTTTTATGTATATAAGTACACTCTCTTCAGACCCACCAGAGAGGGCATCTGATCTCATTACAGATGGTTGTGAGCCATCATGTGGTTGCTGGGAATTAAACTCAGGACCTCTGGGAGATCAGTCAGTGCTCTTAACTGCTGAGCCATCTCTCCAGCCTGCCGTCTGTTAATCTTGATGTTACAATCCGGAGTGTCTATTCTCCTGCTACCCTGGGACATAAACTTTAACTAGATCAAGATCCTAGAGGAACAACTCCTCCCAGTAGACTGAAGGATGTAGTGTGAGGGGTTTTATCCAAGACTCCACTCGCAACCTCGAGCCAGGTTGAGTGTGTTATGCAGTTGGGTAACAGAGATACTGGTTTATTAGCAAAGACAAGCAAAGACCTGTCTAGGTTCGTCCCAGGATGGCCTCTTCTCTCAAATTTCTCCACTGTGTCTCTGTAACTTCCTTCACAGCTGTGCTGTTCTGTGGTCAGGAGCAGTCATGGCTTTGCAGAAGCCAAGAGAATAGAAATGTATCTGGTGTCTCACGATGATCCAGCAGGCCGGAAAGCTCAGTGCGGAACACTCAGAACGGTGTCATTTTCCTTCAGGGAACTTTCCGTGCCCTGGTTGTAGGCTAGAATGCAGGCAGGACAACGTTCTTGTTACAGAACTGGGGCTCCGGAGGTGGCTTGGTGCAGAGGTGGGAATGCGGGGGAATCAAGCCCAGATGGAAATTGTGTGGAACAGGTTTTCATGCTGCGCCTTGCCCTGGGTGACTCCAGCTCACAAGGCAGCATTGGCTCCAACTTGAATACACAACAGAGGCAGAATGATTCTGTGTTTTTGTGCACATGGACAACACTAGATCTACAAAATAAACCATGGAACGAAGACTGATAACTTAGCTGTGCAGGTAAAGGAAAACCACCTTGGAACCTACCGAAGTAGATGGGGAACATATGGGCATGGGTGGATTAAAATCATTAAAGAAAGCCCGGAACCAGGCCTGTGAACGTATTAAACACAGAAGGTCATTGAAAGATGCAACAACCTGGAAATAAGAGGAACGGGATGGCAATGGTGCCACCAACCCGTCCCATTGTGTGCGTGTGTCAGTTTATACAGGGCTTAGCTTACACAGTCTCTGGGTTTCTGTCCGTTCACCTATTTGTACCTTGCCTTGAGAGTTGCGGGTCATCTATGAGGACTTGTGGCTCAGGATCAGCTCTGTGAGCCTCCACCTGGGTTCATTCATGTCCGACCTCTGTATTTACGTCAGTTTTCTACCTCAGCTTCTTTGAACCCTGTGCCTCTTAAATCCTTTGTAACCATGTTGTAACACACACACACACACACACACACACACACACACACACACACACACCCCCTTCACGTGAAGTATAATGTGTGGTCTGAGAGTTCAAACTCATCAAGACTAGAATAAAAACATTTTGGCTTGCCAACAACCGTACTATTTAGTAAAATCAAGACTACTCAGTAAATTGTAATCAATGAAACAAACATAGTTGGTGCGTTTATTATCCTTCAGTAAACTCTGACATTGTGGAAAGACACAATTCCATCTGTGTTTCTGACCTAGTACATTCATGACCTAATGGCTTCCCTTGACCATTATTACCTGATGCCCTACCTACTCTGAGAAGTAAGACATGATTCAACTATATAGAAGGACCTCTCTTCTGTGAGCCTCAAGGAAAAGCCCCACAACCTATTACTTGGAACCCAAGGTCTAGACTTTCCACACCTACAGCCAAAGCTCTCTGGGCTGAGATCTCACGGTAAGGATCGCTCACCATGGTTACTAACAAATACAGTACCCACCCCCGCCCAGGCAGCTATGGCACAATCCTTGACATTCAGGCAACTAGGGCAGTTCCCCAGAGGCTCTCCAGGTGTCTCCACTCACTCACTGTGTCCTGAGGAAACGTGTCAAGGAGGTGAAGGAAGTCTGATGGAAGGAACACAGTGTAAGAGCCTCCACAAAGCTGCAGGGAATGAAATGGAGGTGACTGTGGTTTCCTGAGGGCAGGCCATGAGCCACATTCCCCGCCTATATAAATCTTGTCCACACTTCTCACGGTCCTCTGAGCAATATGGTTCCACAGGAGTGGAAACTGAGGCTTGGCAAGGGAAAGTCAGTTCTCACCCCCACAGGTGGTAGGCGGGCCCTGCTCTATGCCCACCAATGGGGTGAGCACTCAAAGATGAACAGAAGCGATAACCACTCGGAAGAATTCAAGTTTTAGTGCCCCAGTCCTATGGACAATTGGGTCCTACTCCATCACAAGTGGATCAGAGGAAGCCGTGCAGGAGCGCCCCCTCGCCCCCGCCCTTGGTTTCCTGCCACCCACGGGGTGGGGGTGGGGTGGGGGGCATTCCTAATTGTACTCGGGTGGGGTGGGGGGTGGGGTGGTGATGGCAGCTTCACTTGAGTACAGGAAACTCCACAAGACACAGCCAAAGCTGGGTGGCCACCAGATACAGACTGTCAGAGAGAACAAAGGGGACTTTCCCCAGCGTTTCCCTGTGGTACACACGGGGCCGAGGCTCTTGGAAGTGGTGAGGGGACACCGGACACTAGGCAGCTCCAGGAACTCACTCAAGGCCAGGATCAGCGTCTGAGCTGAGGGTGGGAGGAGTTTGTTTCCCTGAGGCTGAAGAGACAGGGCTTCCCCAGCCCCTGAGGATGAGGTCATCCGGTTTCAGGCTGGACTAAAAGATCCTTAGGCATAACAAAGCTGAGCCAGGAGAGAGCGTGTATGACTCATCCATAGGCCAAGCACTGGGGGCTTCCGGCCCTCAGAAGACACGGACATAGAGACTATTGTTCCCTCCGGAAGCCCCCGTGGCACAGCAAGCTCAATGGGGTCATTTGTATTTTCTCCCTAGTTCTCCATCAGTCTGAGTCCTCTAAGCTGCTGAGCCCAGGGGAAGACTCAACATTCAGTCACCACCCCACCTCACCCCGGGAATACACCCCTCCCTAAAGGGCAAATCAGGGCCTGGCCTGAGAGGCAGACGCTTAGCTCTTAGGCGCGTTAAGATTCCAAGTCTCAGGTTGGGGAGAAGGCTTAGGGGGTAAAGGGTTTGCTGAGCAAGCATGAGGGCCTGAGTTCGGATCTACAGCACCCATGTAAAAACGAGGTGTGGTGGCATGCTTCAGTAATCCAGCCCTGGGACTGGGTAGGAAAACAGGAGGATCCTGGAGGCTCCCTGGTTAGCCAGTCCAGTCAAAATGGCGAGCTCCGGGACTTTGTTTCAAATTACTAGGTAGAGAACAATAAAGGAAAGCATCCAGTGTCAACCTCCGGCCATCACAGGTTCAAAATGCTCGCTGCTCGCGAGTGCGTGTGCACGAGCTTGCGGACGCGCGCGCGCACAACAATCTCTAATCTAAAACTCATTCAGTTGTCTTCTTTCCAATGGGAATAAAATAATTTTAAAAGACAAAGCTATTATGAGGATGGTCGATCTGTGCCAGCAAGGCTCAGACAGTGACCAGCTCAGACTTTGAAGCATGATGACTCTATGCTTAGTCTTCTTATCTCACCTCCCAATCCTCAGGCCAAAAAAAAAAAAAAAAGAAAGAAGGGGTTGGGGATTTAGCTCAGCGGTAGAGCACTTGCCTAGCAAGCGCAAGGCCCTGGGTTTGGTCCCAGCTCCGAAAAAAAAAAAAAAAAAAAAAAAAAAAAAAAAAAAAAAAGAATAGCTTTAGGCCAATAGAGGAAGCAGCTGATCCACTTCTAGCGTTAAGTGCAGAGTCCCTCCAGGAGGACAGTGTTGGTTCTGTCTAAGCTCCACCCCCACAGCTACCTGGGAACAGCCAGGTATGCTCCGCCCCATAGTTGCCTAACAACAGCCAGCTGGGCCTGACTATATAAGGGGCTGCTTGCTCCCTCCTCTCTATCTTCTCTCTTTGTTCTTCTCTATTCTTGCCCCCTCCCCCATCGCCCCTTTCCCTTCTCACCACGTGCCCATGGCCTGCCTCCTTTCCTCCCCTCTCCTCTTATTAAACCTCTCCACGTAGAACCATGTTGTCTTGCTGTCTGTCCCGGCACGGGCCGAGTTTAAACCCTAACATTGGTGCCCCCTCTGAGGACACAGCTTAGCATGGAAAGCACAGAGGCCAATGATCACGGCCGAGCACAGATACGGACATTAGGCAGGGTGACCGAGGGGCTACTCCAGCTTTCAGACATATTAGAGGCTTGTCATGAGGGAGGAGGAAGAAGAAACAACACATCTTAAAGAGTTGAAAGGAGGGGTAGGGAGAACTTCTGGTGGGCAAAGTAATTTGCTGAGTGTGAGAAAAACAGGAGAATTGCAGCAGTTTGCTGGCCACGAACCTAGCTCCAGCCTTAGTTGAGAAACTGTCTCAAAGGAATACAGTAAATAGTGGTAGAGCGGGACGCAGTGTGTCTTCCTCTGTCTTCCCGCCCCACCCCAAACATGTGTACAGTACACAAAGAATGACTAAGAAAAGAAGTCCAAGTGACTAACAAGCTCACTAACTGATTGCTGGAGAAACACACTGAAACAATGGAATGCTATTTTAAACAGACAAAAAACAAAACAAACAAAAAAAAGCAAAAAACCAACCAACCAAACAAACAAACAAACACAGCAACCACACCTTCTAAGATAATCATACATGTAAAGTTATGGGGGGAAAAAGGAATCATTGGAATAGATACCCAGGCAGGCAGGTAATAGGCAAACTGGCACTTTTCATTAAAAATCAATATGGATGCTGGGCAGTATGGTACATGCCTTTAATCCCAGCACTTGAGAAACAAGCAGGAAGATCTTTATGAGTTCTAGGTCAGCCTGGTCTACAGAGTGAGTTCTAGGACAACCAAGAACACATAGAGAAACTCTGTCATAAACAAAAACAAACAAAACTGTTGGGGATGCTTTTGTGCACTAAGTGTCCATATGCTGAATCCTATACACAGAGGTCTGGTAGCAGTTCAGACTTTTGTAAGGCACAGTATTTTGTAAAGCATTGTTTGCCATCATTTGATTGGTTAAATAAAGAGCTGAATAGCCTATAGCTGGCCAGGAGAGGATAAGGCGGAGCTTCCGTGCCTGGATAGAAGGGGAGGGTCTCAGGTGGGATCCTGGGAGTCTCCATCAGTACACTAATAAAGGAGATGTTAGATGGAGTCTAAGGTGGCGGGACACATGACAGGGGAGTAAGCCAGGCTCATTGTCAAGTTAGAATAGCTTAATACCTGCCCAGCTACAGTGCCAGACGTTTATAATGAATGTAAAGGACCCCATGCCATTATTTCAGAGCAAGGGCAGGCATAGAAAAGCCCATACGTTTTACAACAAACAAAAAAATTAGCATGAAATTCGGATGTACGGGTGTTGTGAAAGGGAATGCTGTCCCTGCTAAGCCGCTCTGAGGATGCCTCCCCTGAGGCCAGAGCCACAGCTAAGTGTCCTGTATAGATGTCACCAAAAGCCTGCTTGGTGTGCACTTCTGTCCACACCCCTTCTAGCTTTCAGGTTCTCGGCACAGGGAAGACACCAGCACTTCAGTGCTGACTCTGTTTGTGCTGTTCAGTGACTGACTCTAGTTTGAGGAGAGCTTTGGGCCAAGGTTGAAGGCCTGGAGAAGATAAGCTATTTCGAGCTCTCAGGCTCCAGTGTGACCTTGGGAATCTTCCTCCTCCCTACCTGTTCTAGTGTCATATGATGGGACAAATCACTGCAAATTCAGCAGCTCAGGACAACACCTCTTTGCTTTCCCGCAGTCCCTCAAGGCCGGGAGTGTAGACAAAGCTTATCTGGATCCTTTTGCCCTGTGTCACGTGGAACTGAAGCCATTTGCTGAGCTGTGGTCTGGTGTGGAGGCTCATGTGGGAAAGAACCTATGCCCACACTCATGATTTCTTCTGCAGTGATGGGAGGGGGGTAGTTTGGAGGGAAAGCAGATGGAAGCTGCCGTGGGGCCCCAGATTTTGTCTGTAGCTCCTCTCCAAGATGGCCTCTACTCTATTATGCCTTTATGAAGTGGCTCCCTATTGGAGCCAGATCCATGCAGGAGGGTCTGCTTTTGATGAATTCAAAAGGCCTTAATTACATAGGCAAAATCCCTCACTTGTCCAGAAACATGTCATAGGTCCTCCACTCAAGGGGATATTAATGGGGGCCTGGAGAGATGGCTCAGGAGCTGGGAGTGCTTTTCCAGAGGATCTGGGTTAAATTATCAGCACCTACATGGTAGCTTACATTTCCAGGGTATCTGACACCCTCACACAGATATACATGCTAGCAAAACACCAACTCACATAAAATAAAAATAAGTTACTTTTTAAAAGAGGATATTATTGTTGTAGACATGAGGGTGAGAAGTCACGAACCATCACGTTGTCTGATGTCCTACTAAAGGCCCAAGCCTCATCCTATCTACTGAGGAAATTATGTCCTCAAGAGATGGCTTCCTCCAGGATCTGTGAGGACGCCGTTAGATGCTGGGCCACCACAGTGTACAGGGGCTAGAATAGAGAAATCCAGGGAAGGTGGGTCCTGGAGGGGTGGAGGTGGGGGGCTGGCTGCTTACACAGGTTAGGTGAGATGCGGAGAGACCCTGTGTACACTGGTAATCTGGCCCCCAGTATGCTGGTGAGGGCCTCTGAATTTCCTTTCTTCCAGCTGAGATGACCTCAGAGGAGTACCTTAGTCTTCACATCAGTCTGGAGTACTTCAGCTCTTCTGTTCTCCTCTGGAACATCACCCTTTCTGTGAGATTGTCAAAGATTCCGTAAGGGTCAACTAAGGGGTAACGGGACCTATTGTACATCCTAACTCAGGGTCAGTGGAAGATTGTCATGGGCAGATGTGATCTCAGCCTGTCAGGCTTCCTACTCCAGGGATCTTCTGTGTTACGTGGGAACAAACAACCCTCCTCCACCCATGGAACTCAGGCCTGAGAATGGAACTTCATGCCAGGTCAAAATTTCCAGGGCCCACGAAGCTGTTCTGACTGGGGCTACTCCCAGGCTGTGGTTCCTGGACTTTCTCCATGACCTCACTTAGAGCTTCCAAGCCAGCTGTCGCAGGTATAAAAAAAAGCAAGTGCATGCCAGCTGTGGGGTGGGGATAGAGGAAGTCCTGATTCACCCATTGTCTCTCACAGAGGAGGAGGCGGGATTTCCTTTCCTAAAAGCCCTCAGGTACAGAAAGTGTTTTCAGAAACTGTAGCTGGACCCTCAGGCGATCATCCATCACAATAGGGACACCTCAGAACCTTTGGTGCTCAACCACCCATACTGAGCAACACAGTCTTCCTGGCAGATCCGAGGGCACCTAGTGGGCAGGTCACTGTTGAGACCTGACCAGTCATGCCCACATTCTGCCCTGTACACGTTGATAGTGAGACGGCTTGTCCAGTCCAGCCACTACCACAAGTCAAGCAAGGTTGGTCCGTGTGTGGGTCTGACATTTCCAGTCTGTTCCTTGGCGTTTCTGATTCTACTCAGAGCCAGTCCCTGCCTCACAGACTCAGGCCGCATTACCTTTGAATCCTGGTCATAGGGCCACTCTCTGTTTATCAGATGAGGGGATTTCTTTGGTGGCTATAAGAGATGTTGCTATTAAATTTCTTCGTGTCACCTGGGGAACCCTTGGCTTAGTCTGGATTATGGGAGTTAGAGTGGCTGGACCTTTGTAACTGGAGGTGATTTGGAGGTATCCCATGATGCATTGTCGAGGTACTTTGTGTCTGAAACAAAGAAATGAGGGGACACAAGTTACACAAGAAATCAGGGCTCCCTTGTGCAGGTTTTTAAGCCTTGTTGATAGGATCACTTTATCCAAGTTTGAGAGAAAAACCACACGGTAGACAGGTTGTAAATAGCAGCTCTGGGAGGAGAGAGATGGAGAAGGGGAAGAGAGAGGGCAGCAGCAGAGGCCTACCAGCAGCTGTGTAGACAAGCGGGGAGGGTGTGCTCTAAGAATAAGGGAAATCCCAGAGTGTCAGGGCAGGCACGACTGGGATTCTGGTCCCTTTGCAAGGAAGAGGTAGAAAGAGAAAAGAGGGAAAGAAAAAGCTCCTCAGGGTCAGGAGAGTGGGCAGGCTCAACAGTGAAGTTCTGTCAGTAATTACCTAGAGGGAGGAGCTTCCGGGCGGGCTAAGTACATTATCTCATTAAGGAATAATTATTTCTCCCCTCTCAGCATGTCATCAGGAGTGGTCTCTCTGCCAGCTGACTGATTGACAGGCCTAGTTAGAGTAACTATTCAGAGAGCCTGTAGTAACGAGTAATTCTGTAATAGCAAGGTAATGAGTAATACTATAATCTCTGGAGCAAGAATTAAATGTCATGTCTCCAACGGGGGGATTTGGGTGGGGGGAGGGGGTAGAGGAGGAGCTCAGATTTTGTTCAACAAAGCCCTGATACTTCTACCTATTCATATGATTTGATTGATGATTGATTGATTGAGACAGGGGTTCTGTGTGTAGCCGCTGTTTGTCCTGGAACTTGCTCTGTAGACCAGGATGGCCTTGAAGTCAGAGTTCTACCTGCCTCTACTTCCCAAGTGCTGAGATTAAAGGCATGTGCCACCACTGCCTGGTTTACATATTAATTTTTAATTAGTTAATTATCAAGTCAGGGCATCTCTAGATAACCCTATCTATTCTGGAACTCTCTATACAGATAGGGGCTGGGATTAAAGGCCTTTAATATCTGCGATATTTTTTAAATCTTAAGGAAGTTAAGCGTTGGGATGCTTCCTCTTCTGCAAATTGGAGTATTGTTGTGGAGATGGAAGGTGGAGCCCAAACTCTTATCATAAAGGAAGGGTCTGACCTTCCTGGCCTTCGTGCTTGCTAATGCAGGTCTAGCTACCTGACACCTGGAAGGCAGCCATCACCCCAGAGAGTTTGTCTGGAGTCTCAGAAGGCTAGCATGGCCTGACTCAGGCAAGCTTGTAGGAGAGAAACTGCTCTCAGTTCTGGATCCTGGGGCACCCCCATCTCTGTGTTCATGGACTGGCCAGGGAAGACCTTGACTAACCAGCATCCCTACAACTATTTAGCCCCCAGTTTTGGTCCCTGCTGACCAAACTTGCCTGCTCCACTCTCTAGAGCCCTGAACTTGATTTTAGAATTCCCTCATTTCTACCTTCTTTCCCCACCTCCACACACCGTGTAGACTCTAGGTAGGGGTGTGTGGGCAGAGCCAGGAAACAGCAGGAGCCAGTCTGTATCTCCAGGAGCCCAGCCAAGGCCGGTCATTGTTGCTTACAGAAGCGCCTGGCTTAGTGGTTAGGCCCGCTGTGAGCTCACCTTTGCGTGAGGAATTCGCCCCTGGGAAGGGGAATCCGAAGATTACACATTCCTGAAGGCTGAGTCATGCTTGGCTGGGGATCAAGCTTCTGGAATGTGTTTGGGTCACTGGGCTTCAGGGAAAGCAAGGCCTTCTGCTTACTCTGCAGCAGGCTAGCCCCAAGGCCAACAAAGGCTGAGGGCTCCTTTCAAGGAGTAAAGGCCAGGCTGAAGCCACTAGGACAGTGGTATTCAATCTGTGGGTTAATAGCCCGTTTTGCCGGGGTCCCGTATCAGATATTCTGCAAATCAGATATTTACATTACGATTCCTAAGAGTAGCAAAATTACAGTTATTAAGTAGCAGCAAACATAATTTGCAGGTCACAGCATTAGGAAGGTTGAGAACAACTGCAGTAGGACATTGCCACAAGACCTGCTAGAGGAAGGTCAGACCCAAGCTACCACAGCTTCTGCCTTGTTTAAAGCTGGCTTTAATTGCTCCCATGGGACAAAATCTAAGAGGGGGCAGGTCAAGCAAGGCCTTTCCTACAGAGGTCCTGGAAAAGGAGCTACTTCTTCACTCTTTTGTATCACAGGCTTCCGGCGGTCATGGTGTCGTGAGGCTCTGGCCTCTCCGGCTCTCCTCAGAATATAGCTGTACAGTCTGAGTCCTTTTGCCCTGGTCCCGTCCAGGAGTCTGATGTAGAGCCCTTGTTTTTTGATCTATGTCCAGCATGGGCCACTGCTTGCTGGGGACATACCATTCCACGACTATCATCACTGAGGACTTGTCAAAGGGCTACGTACTGTGCTGGGCCTTTCAGTGAGTGGCCATATGCTCTCTGGCTTGCTGGGACAGTTCTGGGTCACTAGGGTGTGTGGAGAAAATTATAGCTACCACTTTAAGGGAATGAGATTATTTATTCTCAGTCAAACATGAGTGACTATGGCCTAGGAATGTAGATTCAGGTGGCCCCAAATAGTGCGTCCCACAGTGGAAGAAGTTACACGAGCATTTATAGTCACAGAAGGACAGCAGTTGCCAAAGACAGTTATGAGGACTGCAGACAGGTATGTCACAGCAGAAGTGGGGAGTCTCCAGGGTTCAGGGTTCCACGATTCCTAGTTCAGACTGTTAAATCTATTACGATGAATTTATTTTATTTATTATATATAAGCACCTAGCTTTTCAGGCTGGTGGATCTCTTTACAGATGGTTGGGGATCTGTTAAAGCAGTCGAACCTGGGAGCCATCGTTCCAAAGGTTTTATCTGGTAGTTGAAGGGATGTTGGATTAAACCGGAAGTAGACAATGAATGGCTACTAAATGCACTTACAGATAGTCCAAGATTACTGCAGACCCCTAACATTCCAGGTCTCCACAAGCGGGAAGCGGGAGTCATTCAGCCCTGAAGTCTTTTACAGTAGGTGTGGCTTTTCTCTGGAAACTTCAGTTCAAAGATCTGCCATGCACAGCAGCTGCACGACACAAGACACGTCACTGTGTCTACCATGTCGTAGATGTTGTACAGGGTCCCATTGCTGGATCTGCACACCAACCCTGCCAGCTGGGCGTTAGGAAATGCCTAGAAGGGAGAGGCAGGGCGAATGCTGGTATCCAGGGATGGACGACAGCTTTTGCTGAGTGAACTCTCAATAGTGAGGTATGCACTGGGGAACTTGGCAGTGGAGTCCTGTTTTGGCCCTAAGGGTTGGGGCTTTTCTGGTTCCAGAGTAGAGACACAAATAGCTTCTCTTGTGTCATGTATGAACACTGTATGAACCCCTAGGCTTCTCTTCCTACCAGGGAGCTGGGCCTTCTACCCCTTGGGCTGATCTTCACAACCCACATTCTCCATGAAAGAGAGACTTGGAAAGTGTTTGTATTTCTTGGTTAGGAATGGTAGACAGCGTTTAGAACAGAGCGTAGACCTTTCCACAGCAGCTGTGGGAAGAGCAGTTTCTGAAACCCAACCCCCCGCATGGATCCACCCTCCCCCTCCCCTCCCCTTCCCCTCAATATTCTGGTCTCTGGGGAGGAGAGATAAAGCAAACACATTCCAGATGTTCCCAGGAAAACATATTTAGGAAAAGGATGTTTTCTCAAAAGTTACCAAAATTAGAGAAATGAAGAAGAGGAAAAAGCCCTCTGGTCCACTTAAAAGGGCCATTGCTCAGTCACAGACGTGGCAGAAAAGGAAAAAGTTAACAGCTTTAGTTAAAAAAATGCAAATCTCTGCCACACCAAAAACCATCGAAAGCTAACCCTTACATGTATGCCACACGAGTGCTCACACACACACACACACACACACACACACACACACACACACACACACACACACACACACACAGCTGTATGCTTGTCATCTCAGCACTGGGGGGGTTGAGCCAGGCACATCACTAGGGGCTCACTGGCCTAACCTGCCCAGTGAGATCCAGGCCACTGGGAGACACTGTCTTAAAAACCAAGGTGGACAGCTCCAGAGGAACAATAGTGAGATCAACCTCTGGCCTCCAAGTTTACACGCATGGACCCATACTTACATATCAAAAACCAGGTTAGACAACGAGCAGGGTGTGTTGTTCACCCCATTCCCACTCCATCCCTCACCCCGCTGCAGGGCCAGTAACTAAATGTACAGCCTTAAGCATGTGAAGAGGCTAGCACTCTACCATGAGACCTGAAAGAAACAGTGAGGAAAGAAGATACTTAAAAAAAAAAAATAGTGGTTTCATAATTATGATTTTATTGTTGTTGCCTGTCACATGAGTTATAATTCTGAATCACATTATTGCCTTTCAGATGATAAGATTCTCTTTACTGGTATTACTGTAAGTTGGAACGGACAAGAGTTCCCTCAAAGGGAGGCACTCAAGCCACGGGCAGCCCTTCTGGAAACCATCTGACAAATGCATCAAGCAGATTTAACAAAAAAATATCTTGGAATTCTCTCTGAGGTAATAACTTAAAAACTTTATGTGCAGATATGATCAATAAAGAGGATGTTGAATACCGAGAAAGTGGAAACTCAGATGTTCTAAAATACATAATTACATGTATTATAATACATCTGTAGGATTACATAGCCATTTCAAAGTGTTTTTGAGGCCTATTCATACAAAGGAAAAGAACTATAAAATATTAATGCAAAAAGGAGGCTATGACTCCAACTTAGAAAAGTATGTATACACATTATATATATATATATCTCATGTTCACCCATACATATATATGTATTTATAAACACACACACACACACACACACACACACACACTTACATACTTGCTCACACACAAACAATGTGATCATATAGAAATTTGGCCCCATAGCCAGGCATAGTGGCACCCTTATTCCCAGTACTTGGGAGGTAGAGGCAGGCAGATCTCTGTGAGTTTGAGGCCATCCTGGTCTACACACTGAGTTCTCAGACAACCAGGGCTGTATAGTGAGCCCCTGTCTCAGAACAAAACAAGCAAGCAAACAAACAGAAAAAAAAAAAGAAAAAAAGGAAACAAAATTTAGCTCCATCAGTCATGTTTAGCTATACCAGGAAAATGTCTCCTCTCTGGTGTCATATCCTATACAGTGGGATGTCTGCAGGTTCTTCAGTGTTCTGAGGTTAGAATAGAGACCCGAGAACAGTCTCCAGACAGCAGCCCAGAAAGTATGAGGACCGGTGTGCCGGGAACTGTTCTACCATACGGGCCGCCATCCTGTGATCAAGGGCTGCAGAGACTCGGGCCGTGAGCCCAGTGCCTTGGCAAGGGGCCAGGCCACTCTGCCTTGGGAGCAGACATTTATCCCTGCTGACATGTATAGACCTCTCATGAGGTGCTCTCCTGTATCCAGTGGCCCAAGCCATGGGATACCTCAGAGGAGGTATGGGAACCGCTTTAATGTTAGTACTTGGTGGCTAGGCTACAAACATTAAGGTACTACTCCATGCTGGATACCAAAGCAAGGAAACAGATCTCTTCAAGATGTTCTTTTTAAAAAGAAGCCAAAATATAAGGCTGAAAGATTGATTTATTGTGTGTGTGTGTGGGGGATGGGCTGAGATTAAAATGTAAGAGAATAAATAAATAAATAAATGGGAAAAAAGATTGATTTATTTTATCTTATTGTATGAGTGTTTTGCCTGTAGGTATGTATGTCTGGGGTATGTCTGGGGCCTGAGGAGGCCAGAAGAGGGTGTTATATCTCTTGGAACTGGAGATCATTGTGAGCTGCCCTATGGGTGCTGGGGATTGAAACTGGGCCCTCTGGAAGAACAAGAGCATTTCTTAGTCACTAAGTTATCTCCCCGGCCGCTAAAATCTAGTTAATAATATATGCTTGGGTTAAAAGTTATATCATAAAAACGTTATACTGTTTTCTCTATGTTTTTCTATGCTTTCAAATTTTTTCTATATCCATTATATACTACTATTAAAACATAAAGGTTTGCTGGGCATGACGGTGTACTTCTTTAATCCCAGCACTTGGGAGGGAGACAAAGACAGAGAGATCTCTGTGAGTTTGAGGCCAGTCAAGTCCATAGTTTAATTTACAGGCCAGCTAGGGCTACATAGTAAGACCTTATCCAAAATAAACAATGAGAGCAACAAAATACACACACACACACACACACACACACACACACACACACACACACACACACACACACACACACAAAAAGGGAGATCTTAGAGTTCAAGCCAACCTGGTCTACGGAGTGAGTTCTAGGAGAGGCAAGGTTGCACAGAGAAACCCTGTCTCGAAAAACTAAAATAATAATAATAGCAACAACAACAACAACAACAACAACAATGCGTTCTTATTACCCTTTTAGAATTCTCAGTAATTTCATACATGTATTCAGTGTATCTTGATCATATCCACCTCCATTCCCACAGGACCCCCTCCCCCACTTCTTCCTTTAAGCTTCATTTCCCCCCTTCTCCTTCTCTTCTGCTACTTCTTTATAAGCCAGAGTTCAAATAGTGCCACCTGCAGGTACACCTGGGTCAGTCCACCTCCCGTCTATCCATCACAGAGGCAAGCCACCAGCAGATGCAGGCCAAAGGAAGACTCCCCCTCCCCAGCATCCATCAACTGCCAACGGCATCTCAGCCAGAGATGGAGCCTCATACGTCTCTCTGGTCCACGATGGGATGCTGGTCAGTTTGATCTTGTGCAAGTCTTACACAGGTAATCACAGCTGCTGTGAGCTCATGAGTATATTACTGGCCATGCGATGTCTGGAAGACAGCATTCCATAGCACCCTGCCCATCCTCTGAATCTTGCATCCTTTCCACCTCCCTCTTCATAATTTTTTGTCCCCAAATACTCTCTTTTGTTCTTTCTGAATGATGTGTGTGTGTGTGTGTGTGTGTGTGTGTGTGTGTGTGTGTGTGAGAGAGAGAGAGAGAGAGAGAGAGAGAGAGAGAGAGAGAGAGAGAGAGAGAGAGAGCCCTCCGACCAGAGGCATTGGATCCTCTGGAACTGGAGTTTAAAATGTCTATAAGTGGGCTGGAGAGATGGCTCAGTGGTTAAGAGCACTGGCTGCTCTTCCAGAGGTCCTGAGTTCAAATCCCAGCAACCACATGGTGGCTCACAACCATCTGTAATGAGATCTGGTGCCCTCTTCTGGTGTGTCTAAAAACAGCTATAGTATACGCATATATAATAAATCTTTTTTTTAAAAAAATGGCTATAAGCTTGTTGAGTGCTGGGAACCCAAATCAAGTCATCTGCAAGAGCAATTACCACTCTTACCCAAGGAGCCACACACACTTATTTCTTACAAATCAAAATTACTCTAAATCAGCTTTTCTCTTCTAGGAACTGACAGGACTGAGGGTCCCAGTTCCATCCTGGGAGAGTACCACAGCCCAGCACGGGGGCTCACAGTCTACTCCTCTCTCTGGCTGATCAGCACAAACCCAGGAAGCTGGCTGACCAACAGACTGAGGGTGAGGGCAAAGGTCGTTTAAGGGGGCTTGTTTGCCTATGAGCCCTTTAACCTCAATGACCCTCTTTCTAAAGACACTGACTGCCAAGATTCAGGACTTAGGTTGTTGTCCTAGACAAGTTCTATTGCTGTGAAGAGATACCGTAACCATAGCATCTCTTATCAAGGGACGCATTTAATTGGGGCTTGCTTATAGTTTCAGAGGTTTAGTCCATAGTCATCATGGTGAGCAGCATGGTCTCATGCAGGTAGACATGGTGTTGGAGAGGTAGCTTGAGCATTCTACATCCAGATCCAGAGGCAGAAGGAAGAGAGAGAGGCACTGGGCCTTGCTTGACCTTCTGAAACCCCAAAGCCCACCTGCAATGACGCACTTATTCTAACGAGGCCACACCTCCTAATCCCTCTTATGTAATGCCACTCCCCAATGACCAGCCATTCAAAGATAGGAGCCTATGGGGTCATTCCATTCAAACCACCACAGTTACACTACGTGGTTGAAGTACCTGATCTCTCCGTGGAGAGAGGCCAAACTGTCCATGGTTGTCCTGTGACTTTCTTGGAGACCAGAAGCGTGTCAAGCAAGCACAAGGTCCTAAGCTCAGACCCCCAGCACCCACACAGAAGTTGGATGTGGTAGCGGCATCTGTAATCCCTGATCTCTTATAAAAAGATGGGAGGTGGAGATGGGAGAATTCCTGGGAGCTCACAGACCAGCTAGTGAAGTGACGTGACATGAAGAAGACTGATACCTGACAGTCCTCTGAACTTTAGACATGAGCCATGGGGGACACACGCACCCCCACTTACACCTGAACCAGCAGCTAGGATCCAATAGTTTGCAGCTGCCCATACAATACAGGTGTCAGAATTAAAGTCCATCCCAGTCACCAAAAGAGAGATATCTGCATCAGTACCCAGCCAATGATGCCACTAGTGCCTTCCCTCTTAGGAGAGGCCAGGTGAAGAGAGCTCTTTGTCATCTCCCCGGGGAAGAGCAACACTGGAGTCACACACTTTAAGCCCCTCCCTTCTAAGACAGGCACAAACCTCTCTTGGTACCACTCATCATCAAGCACCACAGGCTACACAAAGCCTCAGAGTGAGCTTGCCTTCTCCCATCCATCCCAGCAGCCGCCATCACCCAGAATCTGGAGTCTTAGGAGTTAGAAGCAGCCATGGTACACAGCTGACACGTCTATTGTCAAGGCTCTGCAGCCACACCACAGGCTGCCTGTCACCTCTGTCTCTTTGGATCCTTGTAAAATCATTTCTGAGCAGCAAACAGGCAGCTGGGTGGGCGAATCTGTAGACCTATCCCGGCTAGCAGGTTGCAGGGAACACATTTCCATCATGTCTGCATATAATCAAAGGGCACGGAGATCAGAACTTGACCATGGAGGAAGCTGCCTTCCCTTTTCCTAGTCTGCTTACTGGAGGGTGAACAGGGTTGCAGGAGAACCGGTACTGTTCCATTGTAACCCTGCTCTTACAATAGTCCAGCAGATCTCCCTGTTCCTTAGGGTTCTCAGGGAGTCATTTTGCTCCTACACTGAGGCCTACTCTGGCCTACACTGAGTCTCTGGGGCAGGCACTGGAGGAATGCACGCAGGCCAGGGACTCTGTAGCACTGTGAGGAGACAACCCTCCTTCCCCTGCTTTATAGCCCTAAAGGAAACTATTTTAGAAGATAGGAGATCACAGAGATCACAGCATCCTGGGCCTGGAGATAGATGAGACGCTGATGATGACCATTTACTTACAAACCCTTTCCTAGTGCTGCTTTCCATGTTCCTTGTTTCTAAAACTGGGGCAACCGGGGCTAGCTAAAGTGAGTCACATCTTACATATGGACTCTGCTAGCTCTATTATTGCTGCCTAGAGTACCAAGTCCATAAGGATTCTGATCAAGGTTCAATCCAGTTGTAACAGGAAGGAAGTGTCCACTAGTGATGTCTGCTACGGGAGCAGGCAGGAAGGTGAGGACTTGGTGCTAAAAGACGCTAAAAGGTGGGTGAGTGACGTGTGAGGTCACTCTGGGATACAGACCGTGGCAGTCTGGGTAATGACTAATGACAGAAAAGGGAGATCATAGAGGAAGTGAGCAGGCCCCCAGTGAGCATCTGCCAGCATCGAGAATCCTTATTAAGTTTAGGAGACTCTGAGGTCATGAGTGTGGCCTGCTGACTAGGAGGACCTTCATGATCTAATGGGAGCCTGCTTTTTCCTTAGGCCTGTGCTGAGCTCACAGGACAGTCTTCGTCTTGAATTTTGTTTCCTTTGTGATTGTGGTGCTTAGTGACAGAGCCTGGGCTTGGATCAAGACGGGCATGCTAGCTGAGTCTGACCAAGCATCTGCAGAAGCTGGCTGCGACGGAGGTCTCCTGTCTTAATCCTTTCAGGTTTCCATAACCAAGTACTATACACGGAGGTCTCTCAGCCCACTCATTCCAGTCATGATCATGGGCCGTACCATGAGGAGCTGTTCTCTTCTTATAGGCCCTGCCTTCTAATGTCCTTCCCTTGGGGTATGAATTGTAACATGAGTGGGAGTGGGGTCCAAGCAGTGAAACATAAAAGACTGGAAACCATAATATAGAAGTAAAAGACCTGTAAGGTTAAAAGAGGGGAAAAAAGTCTAAACAAAGCAATACACGAGGGAAAAAAAAGTCTTCAAAAATACCATTGAGCTGGCTTTGTGTTGGCCACTTACTGCTGGAAATGGTGCCTGCCCTTCAGCACGGTTTGTATACTTGGTGAGAGTCCCTTGGAGAAACTTGGTAGGGGACAGCAGCTTGTGTCTATGACCCCATCTCAGCACTGGGTCTTTCTCTCTCTCTTGGACCACTGAAGGCCCTGTGCGTACTGGAATGGCTCCTTTATGGGGTGAATTTGCTCTTGGTCCCTGGTCCTTGCTTAGTTTTTCTGTATGAAGATTAGTAAGGAAGCCCTCACTAGAGGCAGGAAAGGATTGTGGACTTCTAGAACAGTGGTTTTCAACCTTCCTAATGCTGTGACCTTTTACTACAGCCCCTCATGTTACAGTGACCATGAAATGATTTTGTACTGCTTCATAACTGTAATCTTCCTACCGTTATTAATTGTAGTATAAATATTCAATAGTTGATCCCTGTGGGGGTCGCGACCCACAGGTTGAGAACCAGTGTTCTTGGACATCGAGTCAAGTAACCCAGCCATCTCCTACTCTTTTTTTTTTTTTTTTTTGGTTCTTTTTTTTTTTTTTTTTTTTGGACCCGAACCTCCTTGCGCTTCCTAGGCAGCGCTCTAACTGAGCTAAATCCCCAGCCATCTCCTACTCTTGAGGGGCGGTAGCAGGGGTCTGCAGAGAGACCATGATCCCAGGACAGTGTCCACCCAGAGGACAGTGTATGTCTGTCTATGCATTTGTTCTTTCCTAAACCCCTAAATGGAGATCCTGATACAGCACATAGCCAAGATCTGTCCACAGTAGCAGAGAAACACAGATCTGATATCACCCACAGCACCCTGAGGGTGTTCGTTAGTACCATCTTTTAGGGACTTCCACTCAGGTAAAACAAGACTCTTGGTTTCAAATGGAGGAAAGAAATCCACTACTAGGCAGTATGAAGCAGAACAGTGTGTGCGTGCGTGCGTGTGTGTGTGCATGTATGTGTGTGTGTGTGTGTGTGTGTGTGTGTGTGTTAATAAAGGCATTGTCAGTAGAGAGCAACCACAGGGCCTAGGACAAAGAGAGGATGTCTAGAGACAGAAAGCAAGGCACACTTGAGAGCATGGGTGTGGGCTTCTCTAAGTGTCACACGTTGTGCAGATACCGTCAATGTAAATTTCTAAACACACCGTAGAAAGAATAAGACACACCCTAGTCACACTAAACTGTCCCAGTGGGAGGCATACATACCATTTTGGTTACATCTGAAAAGGTTGCTAAGAAACTCCTTTTGGCTCTCCGAAACACGAGATTATGGGGTGGTTCAAGAGCTGGGTGGGATTGAATCCGATCAGGTAAAACCAGGAGCCACCAGGGTTGGGCCAGGTGTTTGGGGAGTGTCTTTTGACTTGGTAAAGGTTTTCTGGGGAGATTCCTAGAAAATTGCAGGTATAGTTAGGAAAGGACAAAGGAGAAAGCAATATTAATTGTGACTGGATTTTTGTTTAACAGCCTGCAAGAGACTTTAGCCACATTCGTTGTTAGGGACCTTTCTTTTCCTTCCTTCCTTCCTTCCTTTTCTTTCTTTCTTTCTTTCTTTCTTTCTTTCTTTCTTTCTTTCTTTCTTTCCTTCCTTCCTTCCTTCCTTCCTTCTTTCTTTCTTTCTTTCTTTCTTTCTTTCTTTCTTTCTTTCTTTCTTCCTGTCTGTCTGTCTGTCTGTCTTTCCTTCCTTTGTTCTCTCTCTGGGTTTTTTGGTTGGTTGGTTGGTTGGTTGGTTTGGTGGTTTTTCAACACAGGATTTCTCTGTGTAGTCCTGGCTGTCCTGGAACTAGCTCTGTTAAACCAGGCTCGCCTCAAACTCACCCACCTTTGCCTCACGGTGCCGGGATTAAAGGTGTGCATCACCACTGCCTGGTGAGGAACCCCTTTTCTTCTTCCATGCACTTGTAATAGTCTCTGGCCTTTTCTCCTGCCTCAGTACGGCTGTCTAATTCACATAGCAATGCCCCTGGCTTCACACCAGCTAAAGCCAAAGCCTTCATTCCCCTTTTTTTCCTCCACAGCCCTCCCCCCCTCCCCCATTCCTTCTCCTTGTATGGTCACTGGAGAGTCCGTTAAGCACAGAGGGAACAAAGAGGGAGAAGGAAGGCTTGAGCTACGCCATGGCAGCTATGACTCTATCCCAGGTCCCCGCCTGGCTACTGGGCTTCCGTCCCTAGAGGGATGTCCTTCCCAGCACGGTTATTCTTCTCACACCGGCTGAATCTCTGACGGTTCTGCAACACGCTTGCAGATGAGACAATGCACTGACTTCAAAGACAAAGAAGCTCTAGCTGGGCTGCCCTAGAGGTCCCCTGCTGGGCAGAGGGGTGACTTCATCTGGAAGCCAGGCCGATCCTTGCAGGCTCGACCAGGTGAGGAAACCTGTGGCCCAGATAGTTCCAAGTGGCAAGGAGACGCCATTGCTCGGCTATGGCTTAGACAATCACTGTGAACTCTGGTGTGCTTTACAAATGTTTTCTCCGGATGGATTTAGTACCATGGCTCTGGAGTCTTCCCGTGGGGAGCCTGGACTGTGAAGCCCAGCATTCCTTTTCTTTCCTGTGGGGTTTTGAAGCACGTCTACCAATCCTAGATTTCTTGAGCGCTCTTGCCCTGAGAGCTGATTAGTTGCTGAGTTAGCTCAGCTGGTAATGGCGCTGTAAGCCATAGCTTAAGTTCAGTTCAACCCTGGAGTCTATATGGAGGACGGAGAGAACTGACTCCTGCATGTTTTCCTCTGACCTCCACCATTTTCAACACCACTACCATCACACACACACACACACACACACACACACACACACACACACACACACCACACACACACACACACACACACACACACACATAAACACCACCACCACACACACACACACCACACACACACACAGCATCATCACACACACACACATACATACCCCCATCCCCATCTCCTCCCACACACACACACACACACACACATGACCACCACGCCACCATCAGCATCATCTTTGATACTAACTGCTTTGTCATGCTGGAATGGACCCATGTAATTTTTTTTTCTGGAAACCTCCTCCTCATCATCTTCTAAGATTCTACATAAATTCTTAATTCCTCTGGGAAGTTTCTCACTGGCCTAAATCTTTGTGTGCCCGAATGTATATATCAGAAGTTGGGGGGCCTCTGGGAGGGGACTCGTGTCTTTATAAAAAGGACCTGGAGACCTCCCTTCCCCTTCACAGTGAAAGGACCCAGTAAGAAGACTCCATCTATGAGCAAACGTCAGTTCCAGGCAACTAGTCAGTGCTGCCTTGATCTCGGCCCAAGATCAGAGAACTCCCGGAACTGGGCAGAACAGATTTCTACTCCACACAAGCCATCTGGTCTATAGTATTTTTTTTTTAATGCAATCTGGAAGAACTCAGGTGTTTGTCCCCATAGGGTGGTGGCAGCAGACTGGTCATTTCTTCCCCTCCCAGTACTCTCCTTAGCACTCCCGCCTTTCTTTTATACAACTTTGGTCTTATTTCGGGGGCCAGTGTCCTTTATTTCACAGTCCTGGGCTGGGTCATCATAGCTTCTTCTCTTGGGACCTTTAGTAGAACTTGGATCACATGGGTGTGTTTAGGACCCAGCCCAGGGCTTCCTTGAAGGCCACATAGGGAGGCCGGAGCTGGAGTCACCCGCTAACTCTCTGGAGGCCGCCCATGTCAGACTGGGGCTGAGACTGAAGGTGTCCATCTCTACCCCAGACTGCTACTATAGGCTCCCTCATGTTTATGGCCAGTCCTCGAATATGGAGTTTAGTCAGGGGCAGGGTGAGATTGTTGGCTACCGCCCAGCAAAACATAAGCATCTGTTCTATGACTCTGGAGCCAAAGGTTACTTCCTGGGTCACTGTTGAGGCTTGGTCTGTTGCTATGTTATGCTCATATTATGTAATGTTACATTCTGTCTCCCGAGGTTGCCTCAACACGAGAGGATCTTCACGTATACTATCTTTTGTTATATAAACCCTGCCTCCCCTCCAGTTATCCGTGATTGGTTAATAAAGATGCTTACAGCCTGTAGTTGGGCAGAAGAGAGGTAGGCGGGGCTTCTATTCCCAGGCTAGGGATCTGAGGCAGAGACCATGGGGAAGAGAGAAGGAGGAGGGAGGCACCGTAGTGTAGATAAATGCTGAGCCCACCATGAGAGTCCGCCAGTTGGAGTAGGAGTGGCCCAGGCGGAAGTTGGCGAGCGGTATCTTGGGGTTTTTGACAGGGAAGTAGATAAGTGGCCCAAAGGGTAATAAATATCTGCTCAGCTCTAGTGCTTTAAGGCTTATTATAAATATAAAGGTTTTGAGTCTTTTATCTGGGAAATAAATTATCTAAGGTGGGGTAGAAATCCCCCAAATAATATTTACCACAACAGGTCACTGTGACCTGGTCCCAGCAGCCCTACACAAGGGACATGTTCTCAGCAGCTCTAACTCTGCCCCAACTTTACAGTTGATGTTTTGGGGGCTAAGGAAGGTTTTGTGTAGGTTTAGTGTCCTGATAGACGTGCGTGGGCATCACTATGCCTCTAGCCTCTTTTTGAGGCTATAAAAGATGGAAGTTAATTTTAAAGAGATAGGGTTGCAGCTGAGTGGCAGGGGAATCTTAGGGATCTCGTGTTCCCTCAGCTGGGAAAACTCTCTGATTTTATAGGCCATGGGTGTTAGGAACGTAGATAAGAACTGAAGCAGGGGAGACAAACATTGGTTAAACAAACTAACCAACCAACCCACCACCCCGGGCCTGCAGGATGTGATGTCTCTGGTTTGGGACTCTAGAAGTACTGATGTGGCAGTCTATCGTGCGATTAGGCGTTGGGGGTTATTTGAGGGCTGCCCGGCTTTTCCTTTCCTAGAAGGCAAATCATTATCTGTCTTCAGAATTCCCCTAGACTTTCTATGACTGTACTCTGGCCAGAGGGATGGGTGGGGAGCAGGCTGTGTCTGCAGGTAGCGAATGCCAGGCCCTGCCTGGGAGCGGTGCAGTGACCTAGCCAGGAAGTTAATCGGCTTGGTGTCGTAGGTGGGGTGCGGGGGAAACCTCCCTCTATGACCTGTCTTTAAAGTCAGCATTAATGTCCTATGGATTCATTTCTCTGATTTTGGTGCTCTTTACATTCTTCTCAGAAAGGTGGATCTGTTGTTCCTCTGAATTTTTCTCTGGTGGAGGGGACAGAGGGACCAGGACAGAAGAGTCAGATGCATGGCGAGCTGATATGGCACCAGAAATCGAGTCTAGAACTAAAGGTCTCTACACTGTCCCGGGGAGTTTTAAGACTTACTAAGGAGACTGTTAAACATAGAGAAGGCTTCTCTGTTCATCTGCCCAAACTCCTGGCATCCAGTCCAGGCAGATCTATTAGGATTCTGAAACCACAACTAGGGCAAGAAGTTGGAAGACCTGTCAGGGCTCTGGGCTGAGCAAGGACACAGCGCAGGAGATCCTCACGTCCCTCTCCTGCTGCCACCTCCCTAAGGCAGGGAAGGACATCCCTTGCTGGCAGTGCTGCTGACCTCAGGCAGCCAAAGGGACGCCCACAGCCTAGTGAACTGCCTGGGCGCAGGCCCAGCTGAGGACATGGATTTGCGTCACCCCAATCATCCAGGCCACTTAGAGTCAAGCAAAAGAGATTTAGACAATTTAAAGTAAGATTTGCGCATGTTCCAAGCCAGGATTCCGTCTGGAGAGGGAGGATGCTGGGATTGTTGACAGAGGTCAACAAGTTTAGCCTTGTCTGCGTGCTCCCTCTCTCTGTCTCTGCCTCTCTTTCCTTCCCCAAAAAAATGTACTTATGGACAACTTGCAAAACAAGAATAAACACACACACACACACACACACACACACACACACACACACACACACACACACTTTTTTTTTTTTTTTCCTTAAAGATCAAAGGGTTTAAAGAACTTCCAATTTTAGGTTGGGGATTTAGCTCAGTGGTAGAGCACTTGCCCCTGCTAGCAAGTCAAGGCCCTGGGTTTGGTCCCCAGCTCCGGGGGGGAAAAAAAAAAAAAAAAAGAAAGAAAAAAAAAGAACCTTCCAGTTTAAAACAAACAAACAAAAAACCTAACTGCTTTTAAACAGATTCCAAATGAGGTCCTTTCCAGAAGAGAGAGAGAGAGGGAGAGAAAGAGAGAGAGAGAAAGAGAGAGAGAGAGAGAGAGAGAGAGAGAGGGAGTTCTGGGTTCAGACTATGCTTTTTTTTTTTTTTTTTTTGGGGGAGAGGGAGTTCTGAGCTAAATCCCCAACCCGTCAGTCTATGCTTTTTAACTGCTGGTTTGGAATCAGCTAGTGTCACGGGTCTCAGTTTCACCATTGATACATCTCACTCAGAGATGGCAACAGAGACCTTTGCCGTACACTGTAATGAGTAGACTGTCTGCCCAGGTTCTGTGAAAATCCACTGTGGTCAGGAATGAGCATTTTGGGTACACTGTTTTCCCAGGTGCTTGCAGGATATTGGACCGCCAGCGTCTGGTATGAGTGTAGCTTCAGGGCCGTGAGCAATGGTGACTTCACACCCTTTTGCACTCCCCAGACAAGTCAGCTAAGCTTCTCTTTGTGGGACAAGTTAACCAGGCCCCGGAGAGCTGCCAGGTGTCCCAGCCTCAGTGCTGTCATGTCAGGCTCCATGATGCCCTGACTGCTTGGTTTGTCACCCAGCTGCTGGGCAGTCATGCCCTGAGCATGTCATTAAGACAGAATTGGACCGGTTAGGGATATTGGCCTAGTGACCCTGCCCCCATCCTGCACCAATCACTATGACAACAGCCTGAATGGGCCCCAAGGGCTTAGGAATCCCACTCGCACAGAGGGCAAGGTTGGCTGAGGTCAGACGAAGAGGGATTAATAGAGCCCTGTTCTCATTAAAGCCACAAAGTGCCATTATGACAAGCTACAAGGGCTCCACCAGGAGATGGATCGTGCTTTCAAGTCCCAGAGAACCTGGCAAACTAAAGAGAACGTTCCCAGCATGGTCCCCAAAGTCGCCATGGCACCTCGAATCACAGAGGGACAAAAACAAATAGAAATAACCCAAATACCAAGCGAGCGGCCATCTTCTGAGGCCTGGCGCAGCCGTCAAAGCGCAGGCCTCAAATGGCAGTGCCCGTTGTCTTCGTGAAACCCTTCATGATGCGCGGAAACGAGCCCATGGATCATGGGATGACATTTCTGTAGGAAAAAAAAAAAAAATGACACGTGCAATAAATTCTAAAAACGTTTCAAATTTGTTAGCAGCAGCTGAGCCTGAAAACTGAGATGATGAATTAATATCGTTCTTTGTCTGAATTTTCTATAATGAATAGGTACTTCTCTCTGCTTGCTTTTGTGTGCGTGTGCGTGCGTATGGAAGCCAGGTTGACAGTGGGGAGGTCCTTTAATTACTTCCTACCTCATTTGTCCGATTTATTTTACTTTTAATTATGTGCATTTGTGTGCGAGCGCCTGCTTGTGAGCGCAGGTGCCCGAGACCAGCGGCTTTGGATTACCCTGAAGTCAGAGTTACAGCCGTGGCGGTGAGCTGCCCGACGGTGCTAGGAACTCAGTTTTGGTCTTCTGAAAGAAGAAACCCTCTCAACCGCTGAACCAGCGCTTCGGTCCTACCTTAGTCTTTGAGTCCCTAGAGTTCAGCATTGGGCTAGACTGCCTGCTCAACAAGATCCTCTTGTTCCCATCTCCACAGAACCTGGGGTCACAGGAGTCTGGCCTTTTTCAAAGTGTTCTGGGGATCGAACTTGGGTCCTCATGCTTGCCCTATAAGCGTTTACTGGCCGAGCTATTTCTCTGTATTTATTCTTTGTTTATTGATTGTGTATGTGTGTGTGTATGTGTATATATGTATGAATGCATTTATTTGTTTGTTTGTTTGTTTATTTTTTTCTAGCACTGGCTGTTCTCCCAGAGGATCTGGGTTCAATTTCTGCACTTACACTGCAGCTCACACCCGTTTATAACTCTGGGGGAGGTAGTAGGGGGGTGGGGGTGGGGTCTAACACCCTCTTCTGGCCTTGTCAGGCATCAGGCGTGCATGTGGTACACATACAAGCAAAACACCCATATACAAAACAAACAAACAAACAAAAAAACCCCAATAAATTAATTTAAAAAAATAAAGTTTCAGTCTCCTGCAAATGGCCCGTGGGTCTCAATATTCCACCTGCTGCTATTCTTTTCTGTTTTCTAGGCTACTGGGTCTCATTTACTGTCTTAGAAATCACACGTGTGCTGGGCGGTGGTGGCACACGCCCGCCCTTGACCATAGCTTTTGGGAGGCAACTCAAACAGGCCAGGAACCTGGAGGCAGGAGCTGCTGCAGAGGCCATGGAGGGGTGCTTAGCTGCATGTTGAAGAGGTGTTTTTTTTTTCAACTAAGGATGCCTCCTCTCGGATAACTTTAGCTTCGGTGTTAAGTTGATCTAAGACTGGTCACCCATACTCTCTTTTAGTTGGTAAAGCCAAATGTGTGTTCCCTTTAAGAGGGGGCAGGGAGAAGAGGCCTCTGTTGCCTTTGTGTCAGAGAAAGTGACAGCTCCTCTCAGTCATGGGTCTCGTTCTGTGCTGCAGTCTTGTGGAATCCTGTGTTTATAATTTTGCTTCCGGCTCCAGAGTGTCTTAGTCGCACATCTTCAATTAGCCTAGAATTCTTGGTTGATGTCGAGGCACGGTCTGGTGTATAGCCAAGGCTGACCCTAAGCTCACAATCCTCCTGCTTCAGCATTGTGAGTGGTGGGGATTACAGGTGTGAACCACTA